>NC_056749.1:816813774-817031925 GCF_019279795.1 Protopterus annectens | reverse complement strand
CAGTTTTTGAAAAACCCCTTTTTTTAAAAAGGTTTGATTTTTAGAAGTTGTATTTAAAAGGCCCTGCTTTTTAAAAAATGTTTCTTAAGAAAGTGTTGCACTTTGAGACAGTCTGCATAGTTTTATGAATAAGGCCCTTGACTTTTTTTAAGAAAGTGTTGTACTTTGAGACAGTCTGCATTGCTTTTATGAATAAGGCCCTTGACTTTGCTTAAGAAAGTGTTGTACTTTGAGACAGTATGCATAGCTTTTAGGTATAAGGCCCTTGACTTTTCTTAGAAAGTGTTGTAATGTTAGAAACTCTACATAGCGTTTAGGAATAAGGCCCTTGACTTTTCTTAAAGAAGTCTTGTACTTTGAGACAGTCTGCATAGCTTTTATGAATAAGTACCTTGACTTTTCTTAAGAAAGTGTTGCACTTTGAAAAAGTCTGCATAGCTTTTATGAATAAGGCCCTTGAATTTTCTTAAGAAAGTGTAGTACTTTGAGACAGTCTGCATTGCTTTTATGAATAAGGCCCTTGACCTTTCTTAAGAAAGTGTTGCACTGAGACAGTTTGAATAACTTTTATGAATAAGGCCCTTGACTTTTCTTAAGGAAGTCTTGAACTTTAAGACTGTCTGCATAGTTTTATGAATAAGCCCCTTGACTTTTCTTAAGAAAGTTTTTCAATTTGAGACAGTCTGCATAGCTTTTATGAATAAGGCCCCTGACTTTTCTTAAGAAAGTGTTGCACTTTGAGACAGTCTGCATAGCTTTCATTAATAAGGCCCTTGACATTTCTGAAGAAAGTGTTATACTTTTAGACAGTCTGCATGGCTTTTATGAATAAGGCCATTGACTTTTCTTAAGAAAGTGTTGCAGTTTGAGAAAGTTGCATAGTTTTAATAATAAGGCCCTTGACGTTTCTTAAGAAAGTGTAGTACTTTGAGACAGTCTGCATAGCTTTTATGAATAAGGCCCTTGACTTTTCTTAAAGAAGTCTTGTACTTTGAGACAGTCTGCATAGCTTTTATGAATAAGGCCCTTGACTTTTCTTAAGAAAGTGTTGCACTTTGAAAAAGTTTGCATAGCTTTTATGAATAAGGCCCTTGACTTTTCTTAAGAAAGTGTTGTACTTTGAGACAGTCTGCTTTGCTTTTATGAATAAGGCCCTTGAATTTTCTTAAGAAAGTGTTGCACTTTGGGACAGTTTGCATAACTTTTATGAATAAGGCCCTTGACTTTTGTTAAGGAAGTGTTGTATTTTGAGACATCTGCATAGTTTTATGAATAAGCCCCTTGAATTTTCTTAAGAAAGTATTACACTTTGAGACAGTCTGCATTGCTTTTATGAATAAGCCCCTTGACTTTTCTTAAGAAAGTGTTGTACTTTGAGACAGTCTGCATAGTTTTATGAATAAGGCCCTTGACTTTCCATAAGAAAGTGTTACAGTTTGTGACAGTTTGCATAACTTTTATGAATAAGGCCCTTGACATTTCTTAAGAAAGTGTTATACTTTGAGACAGTCTGCATAGCTTTTATGAAAAAGACCCTTGGCTTTTCTTAAGAAAGTGTTGCACTTTGAGACAGTCTGCATAGTTTTTATGAATAAACCCCTTGACCTTTCTTAAGAAAGTGTTGTACTTTGAGTCAGTCTGCATAGCTTTTATGAAGAAGGCCATTGAAATTTCTTAAGAAAGTGTTGTACTTTCAGATAGTCTGCATAGCTTTTATGAATAAGGCCCTTGACGTTTCTTAAGAAAGTGTTGCACTTTGAGACAGTCTGCATAGTTTTATGAATAAGGCCCTTGACTTTTTTTAGGAAAGTGTTGTACTTTGAGACAGTCTGCATAGCTTTTATGAATAAGGCCCTTGACTTTTCTTAAGAAAGTGTTGTACTTTGAGACAGTCTCCATGGCATTTATGAATAAGGCCCTTGACTTTTCTTAAGAAAGTGTTGTACTTGGAGACAGTCTGCATAGTTTTTATGAATAAACCCCTTGACCTTTCTTAAGAAAGTGTTGTACTTTGAGTCAGTCTGCATAGCTTTTATGAAGAAGGCCATTGAAATTTCTTAAGAAAGTGTTGTACTTTCAGATAGTCTGCATAGCTTTTATGAATAAGGCCCTTGACGTTTCTTAAGAAAGTGTTGCTCTTTGAGACAGTCTGCATAGTTTTATGAATAAGGCCCTTGACTTTTTTTAGGAAAGTGTTGTACTTTGAGACAGTCTGCAAAGCTTTTAGGTATAAGGCCCTTGACTTTTCTTAGAAAGTGTTGTAATGTGAGAAACTCTACATAGCTTTTAGGAATAAGGCCCTTGACTTTTCTTAAGAAAGTGTAGCACGTTGAAACAGTCTGCATAACTTTTGTGAATAAGGCCCTTGACTTTCCTTAAGGAAGTCTTCTACTTTAAGACAGTCTGCATAGTTTTATGAATAAGCCCCTTGACTTTTCTTAAGAAAGTGTTGCAATTTGAGACAGTCTGCATAGCTTTTATGAATAAGGCCCTTGACTTTTCTTAAGAAAGTGTTGCACGTTGAGACAGTCTGCATAGATTTTACGAATAAGGCCCTTGACATTTCTTAAGAAAGTGTTGCACTTTGAGACAGTCTGCATAGCTTTCATTAATAAGGCCCTTGACATTTCTGAAGAAAGTGTTATACTTTGAGACAGTCTGCATAGTTTTTATGAATAAGGCCCTTGACTTTTCTTAAGAAAGTGTTGCAGTTTGAGACAGTCTGCATAGTTTTAATAATAAGGCCCTTAACTTTTCTTAAGAAAGTGTTGTACTTTGAGACAGTCTGCATAGCTTTTATGAATAAGGCCCTTGACTTTTCTTAAAGAAGTCCTGTACTTTGAGACAGTCTGCATAGCTTTTATGAATAAGGCCCTTGACTTTTCTTAAGAAAGTGTTGCACTTTGAAAAAGTCTGCATAGCTTTTATGAATAAGGCCCTTGACTTTTCTTAAGAAAGTGTTGTACTTTGAGACAGTCTGCTTTGCTTTTATGAATAAGGCCCTTGACTTTTCTTAAGAAAGTGTTGCACTTTGGGACAGTTTGCATAACTTTTATGAATAAGGCCCTTGACTTTTGTTAAGGAAGTGTTGTATTTTGAGACATCTGCATAGTTTTATGAATAAGCCCCTTGACTTTTCTTAAGAAAGTATTACACTTTGAGACAGTCTGCATAGCTTTTATGAATAAGCCCCTTCACTTTTCTTAAGAAAGTGTTGTACTTTGAGACAGTCTGCATAGTGTTATGAATAAGGCCCTTGACTTTCCATAAGAAAGTGTTACACTTTGTGACAGTTTGCATAACTTTTATGAATAAGGCCCTTGACTTTTCTTAAGTACGTGTTGCACTTTCAGACAGTCTGCATAGCTTTTATGAATAAGGCCCTTGACATTTCCTAAAAAAGTGTTATACTAGAGACAGTCTGCATAGCTTTTATGAATAATTCCCTTGACTTTTCTTAAGAAACTGTTGTACTTTGAGACAGTCTGCATTGCTTTTATGAATAAGGCCCTTGACTTTTCTTATGAAAGTGTTGCACTTTGAGACAGTCTGCAAAGTTTTATTAATAAGCCCCCTTGACTTTTCTTAAGAAAGTGTTGTACTTTGAGACAGTCTCCATAGTTTTATGAATAAGGCCCTTGACCTTTCTTTAGAAAGTTTTGCACTGTGAGACAGTTTGCATAGCTTTTATGAATAAGGCCCTTGACTTTTCTTAAGAACGTGTTGCACTTTGAGACAGTCTGCATAGCTTTTATGAATGAGGCCCTTGAATTTTCTTAAGAAAGTGTTGCACTTTGAGACAGTCTGCATAGCTTTTATGAATAAGGCCCTTGACATTTCTTAAGAAAGTGTTATACTTTGAGACAGTCTGCATAGCTTTTATGAATAAGACCCTTGACTTTTCTTAAGAAAGTGTTGCACTTTGAGACAGTCTGCATAGTTTTATGAATAAGCCCGTTGACTTTTCTTAAGAAAATGTTGTACTTTGAGACAGTCTGCATAGCTTTTATGAATAAGGCCCTTGACTTTTCTTAAGAAAGTGTTGTACTTTGAGTCAGTCTGCATAGCTTTTATGAAGAAGGCCATTGACATTTCTTAAGAAAGTGTTGTACTTTCAGATAGTCTGCATAGCTTTTATCAATAAGGCCCTTGACATTTCTTAAGAAAGTGTTGTACTTTGAGACAGTCTGCATAGCTTTTATGAATAAGGCCATTGACTTTTCTTAAGAAAGTGTTGTACTTTGAGACAGTCTGCATGGCTTTCATGAATAAGGCCCTTGACTTTTTTTAAGAAAGTGTTGCACTTTGAGACAGTCTGCATAGTTTTATGAATAAGCCCCTTGACTTTTCTTAAGAAAGTGTTGTACTTTGAGACAGTCTCCATGGCATTTATGAATAAGGCCCTTGACTTTTCTTAAGAAAGTGTTGTACTTGGACACAGTCTGCATAGCTTTTATGAATAAACCCCTTGAATTTTCTTAAGAAAGTGTTGTACTTTGAGTCAGTCTGCATAGCTTTTATGAAGAAGGCCATTGACATTTCTTAAGAAAGTGTTGTACTTTCAGATAGTCTGCATAGCTTTTATCAATAAGGCCCTTGATATTTCTTAAGAAAGTGTTGTACTTTGAGACAGTCTGCATAGCTTTTATGAATAAGGCCATTGACTTTTCTTAAGAAAGTGTTGTACTTTGAGACAGTCTGCATGGCTTTCATGAATAAGGCCCTTGACTTTTCTTAAGAAAGTGTTGCACTTTGAGACAGTCTGCATAGTTTTATGAATAAGCCCCTTGACTTTTCTTAAGAAAGTTTTGTACTTTGAGACAGTCTGCATAGCTTTTATGAATAAGGCCCTTGACTTTTCTTAAGAAAGTGTTGTACTTTGAGACAGTCTGCATAGTTCTATGAATAAGACCCTTGACCTTTCTTAAGAAAGTGTTGCACTTTGAGACAGTTTGCATAACTTTTATGAATAAGGCCCTTGACTTTTCTTAAGGTAGTATTGTACTTTGAGACAGTCTGCATAGTTTTATGAATAAGCCCCTTGACTTTTCTTAAGAAAGTGTTGCACTTTGAGACTGTCTGCATAGCTTTTATGAATAAGGCCCTTGACTTTTCTTAAGAAAGTGTTGCACTTTGAGACAGTCTGCATAGCTTTTATGAATAAGGCCCTTGACATTCCTTAAGAAAGTGTTATACTTTGAGACAGTCTGCATAGCTTTTATGAATAAGGCCCTTGACTTTTCTTAAGAAAGTGTTGCACTTTGAGACAGTCTGCATAGTTTTATAAATAACCCCATTGACTTTTCTTAAGAAAGTGTTGTACTTTGAGACAGTCTGCATAGCTTTTATGAATAAGGCCCTTGACTTTTCTTAAGAAAGTGTTGTACTTTGAGACAGTCTGCATGGCTTTTATGAATAAGGTCCTTGACTTTTCTTAAGAAAGTGTTGCACTTTGAAAAAGTCTGCATAGTTTTATTAATTAGGCTATTTACTTTTCTTAAGAAAGTGTTGTACTTTGAGACAGTCTGCATAGCTTTTATGAAGAAGGCCCTTGACTTTTCTTTAGAAAGTGTTGTACTTTGAGACAGTCTGCATGGCTTTTATGAATAAGGCCCTTGACTTTTCTTAAGAAAGTGTTGCACTTTGGGACAGCCTGCATAGCTTTTATGAATAAGGCCCTTGACTTTTCTTGAGAAAGTGTTGTACTTTTAGAGTGTCTGCATAGTTTTGTGAATAAGGCCCTTGACTTTTCTTAAGAAAGTGTTGTACTTTTAGAACGTCTGCATAGCTTTTATGAATATGGCCCTTGACTTTTCTTAAGAAAGTATTGCACTTTGAGATAGCCTGCATAGCTTTTATCAATAAGGCCGTTGACTTTTCTTAAGAAAGTGTTGTACTTTGAGACAGTCTGCATGGCTTTTATGAATAAGGCCCTTGACTTTTCTTAAGAAAGTGTTGCACTTTGAAAAAGTAGGCATAGCTTTTATGAATAAGGCCCTTGACTTTTCTTAAGAAAGTGTTGTACTTTGAGACAGTCTGCATAGCTTTTATGAATAAGGCCATTGACGTTTCTTAAGAAAGTGTTATACTTTGAGACAGTCTGCATAGTTTTTATGAATAAGGCCCTTGACTTTCCTTAAGGAAGTGTTGTACTTTCAGACGGTCTGTATAGCTTTTATAAACAAGGCCCTTGACTTTTCTTTATGAAGTGTTGTAAGTTGAGACCATCTGCATAGCCTTTATGATAATGTCCTTGACTTTTCTTAAGAAAGTGTTGTACTTTTAGACAGTCTGCATAACTTTTATGAATAAGGCCCTTGGCTTTTCTTAGGCAAGTGTCGTACTTTGAGCCTGTCTGCATAGCTTTTATGAATAAGGCCCTTGCTTTTCTTAGGAAAGTGTTGCACTTTGAGACTGTCTGCATAGCTTTTATGAATAAGGCCATTGGCCTCTCTGAGGAAAGTGTTGTACTTTGAGACAACCTGCATAGCTTTTATTAATAAAGCCCTTGGCCTTTTTTAGGAAAGTGTTGTACTTTGAGACAGTCTGCATAGCTTTAATGAACAAGACCCTTGGCTTTTCTTAGGAAAGTGTTGTACTTTGTGACAGTCTGCAAAGCTTTTATGAATAAGGCCCTTGGCTTTTTTTAGAAAAATGTTGTACTTTGAGACAGTCTGCATAGTTTTTATGAATAAGGCCCTTGACTTTTCTTAGGAAATTGTTGTACTTTGAGACAGTCTGCATAGCTTTTATGAAAAAGGCCCTTGGCTTTTCTTAGGAAAGTGTTGTACTTTGAAACAGTCTTCATAGCTTTTATGAATAAGGCCCCTGGCTTTTCTTAAGAAAGTTTTGTACTTTGAGACAGTCTGCATAGCTTTTATGAATAAAGCCCTTGGCTTTTCTTAGGAAAGTGTACTTTGAGACAGTCTGCATAGCTTTTATGAATAAGGCCCTTGGCTTTTCTTAGGAAAGTGTTGTACTTTGAGACAGACTGCATAGATTTTATGAATAAGGCCCTTGGCTTTTTTTTAGGAAAGTGTTTTGTACTTTCAGACAGTCTGCATAGCATTTATGAATAAGGCCCTTGACTTTTCCTAAGAAAGTGTTGTACTTTCAGACAGTCTGCATAGCTTATATGATTAAGGCCCTTGACTTTTCTTAGAAAGTGTGTTTATTCAAGTTGTCTCATATGTTTGGGCAGGTGCATACAGAAGGGGACATTATACTGGGTGATTAGCCTAATGAGTGTGACATATAGTGGAATGATCAAATCCCTTGGCCAGGCACCATACTCTTAGAAATAAGCTGTTCAGTGAAGGTCTTTCTTACAACAGTGGCTACATGGTGGATGAAGGACAGTTCATTGTCTACATAGGTTCCCAGCTCTCTAACTACTGAATCAATCATTATAGGTGCATTGTCAGTGTGATAGTTCCAAGGAAGGTCTTACTTACCAAAGGATACTATTATGCATTTCTTGGCATTCAGTTTTAGTTTATGGTTTTGACTCCAGCTATTAGTTATGGAAATGGCTTCTTGAAAGATCTTGGTGTCCCCTGTAAGTTCTTGATGGCAAAACATTTCCAAACATCTGTAAACTTGGTAAACCATAAACCCTTAACGGTAGTTTGACCTCTGACTGGTAGACACCAAAGACTAAACCCTGGTGTTCTCTGCTTGTGTTGGGTCTTTTGGAGGTGGTAGAGGTACCCACCTTAATTTCATGGGTTCAGTTTTTGAGCGAGTTTGCTATCCAATGGGATAATTAGGGATTTACATTTAGCTGTGATAGTTTATCTATGAAATCTGTCTGTGGGATGGTGCCAAATTGCCAAATGCCTTTGTGAAGTCTAGATATGCTGAGTGTACTGATTTAACCTCATTCATTGCTTCATTAACGTTCTTGGTGAAGTCATCCAGGTTAAGTCAACTGGGTCTGCCTTTGAAAAATCCAAACTGGCTTTGTCAAGGGTTTATAGATTACCTATGTCCTTATTTATTAGTTGCATAATAATCCTTTCCATAACTTTACAGATGTTGCTGGTCAGACATATGGGTCTATAATTTCCTGGAACTATTGATGCCCCATCTTTGTGCAAGGGGTGAAAGTTGCAGTCCTCCATTGTCTGTCACAAAGTCTATTTGGAAGCTGACACTCAATAGCATCTGAAGGATGTCTGACAGATTCTGTTTTAGGCTAGCCAGTAAGCAACCTAATATATTTCTTGCCACATAGAAGCATTATTTGTGGCCATGGGAGTTCATTTAAGACGTACTCATGGGAGATTTGAGGGAGTATAGATGTGGATATGAGATCTGGGAATGTAGGTGGGGGGGTGAAGTTAGAGCTAAATGAATCCACAAGTAGATTGGCTATGTATCTGCATCCATGTAGGAGATTCCATTTACTAATAGCATTGTGCAATGCTGGGCATTGTTTCTAAGGTTTCTGTTGCATTTTGCCTAGATGGCTGTTTTCTTCATATTTGGGTTTGGTTGGCTTGATAAAGGTATGGAGTTCCATATTAAATTTAGCAAGAGATTTTTTTTTTGCATCTTGTGAGTTATTTTTATTTTTATATGCAACCTGATTGATTTTTTTATTATAGATCCTTTTTATATTTGGGTTCCACCACAGTGGTTTATTTTTAAATTTGGCACTGCATTTTCTGCACAAAGAGACAGATGCAGCTAAGCAGCTATTCACATGCCAACAAAATTTGGCAGTAAAGGATTCATAAGTTCATATGTTCATAGGTCGGTACTAGGCTATTGGCCCTAGGGCCTATACAAGCCAAGCCATAACAATTCCCTGGCTATTTCTTCCCACACTATTTACTCCACTGGACCCTTGCTTAGCAGGGTGACTGACGTGATCCCCAGGGTGACTGACGTGATCCCCGGGGTGAATTTCCTTTCTCCCATCCAATAGTCAAGGTTCCTTTTGAAGAGGGCCAAAGAGGCACTCTGCTTGACATGTGTGGGCAGTCTATTCCAGAGTCTGGGGAGTCTCTGGGTCAGGAACCTATCCCTCCAGCATTTTTTGTTTATTGTGATGACAAGGTTTAGAGCCCTGGAGCATGTGGCTCTGAGGGATTGGGATTTCTTTACGTGTAGCATGTCCAACAGCTCTGGGTTTGACATGGCCTTGTGTGTTAAGCAGAGATTGCCTCTGAGTAGATGATATGCAGCAGAGTATAGCTGGAGTTTTTAATGTGGTCAGCATAAGGCATCTGCTTTAGGCCTGTGATTCTTTTAGTGAGTTATTTCTGTGGCCTTGCCAGTTGTTGAAGATATCTTGAGAGGTACATACCAAATGGGGCATTGCATTCTATAATGGGTCTAATGAGGGATGAGTACAGTGGGACAATGACCTCCTTTTTTCTGGATGAAAAGCCCTTAGTGATGAGGTGTGCCACATAGAAGGATTTCCTGACTGTTGTGGTGATGTGGTTATCGAAGGTGAGACCACTGTCCATCTGTGTCCCTAAGTCTCTTATCACACTTTCGGTGTTTAGTGTACTGCCACCTATGTGGTAATTCATGGGTACATGTTTTTTCCCAAAGGGGATAACTATACATTTCTTGGCACTGAGCTTGAGCCCATGGCTCTGGCACCAAGCATCTGTTTCTGTAAGGCCTTTTTGTAGAGTACCACATCATTTGGGGATTCAGTAATGGCTCCCAGTTTGCAGTCATCTGCGAACTTTGTTAGCCAGAGTCCCTTAGTGTTGGCCTGTACTGCAGAGAAGTAGATGCAAACAAGAGCGGTCCCAGGACTGAACCCTGAGGTACTCCACTTGTCACATGTCTGGAGCTGGATTTGGAGTCGGCTACTTTTACAATGTGTGTTCTGTCAGTAAGCCAGTTGGCAACCCATTGAGTGACATAGGGATTAATGTCCAGCTTAGTAAGTCTATCTATGATTCCAGAGGGGGGATGGTGTCAAAGGCCTTGGTGAGGTCCAAATAGGCAGTGTGGACTGCCTTACACTTGTCCACAGCTCTGGAGACTGATTCAAAGAAGTCTATCAGGTTCAGAAGACAAGATCGGCCCTTCACAAACCAAAACTGGGTGGGGTCCAGTGTTTGAAGGTTGCCAATGCCTTTGTTTATAAGTTCCATGATAATACATTCCATGGCCTTGCAGTTCAGGCTCATCAGACTGATGGGGTAGTAGTTCCCGGGATCCAAGGTGGATCCCCCCTTGTGGAGTGGGATAACTGTAGCTGTGCGCCACTCAGTGGGCATGAAGCCTGAGGTGAGGCCATGATTAAACATGACACTTAGGTGAGGTGCCAGTTAATTTTGTAGTTCATGTAATACACAGCCCAGGATGTCATCTGGTCCCATGGATGCTGTATTCTTAGCTTTGGAGAGTGCATTTTTTACCTGTGTTGCCATTATTACTGGAATTTGGCAATCTTCTGGTATTGATATGGGCCATTTACGGGTGAGAGGAAGGTGAAGTTGGCACTGAATTGATCTGCCAGGATATTGGCAATATCCTTGGGATCAGTATATTTAATGCCATTCTTTTGGAGCTCAGAGCAGATCTGAGCATTGCCATTTAGATTCTTGACATTTGTAGAATGCCTTGTGGTTGTCTTTGGAATCTTTGGCAATTTTATTTTCATAACTAGCTTTGAAGGATTTTATGAGGGATCTCAACTTCTTACTGAGGCTGGTAAGGGAGTTTTTTGCATCCTGGGATTTTCCTCTTTTCTGCAACAGTTTCTTCCTTTTGTTGTAAAGTTTGTTTATGGCAGGGGACTACCAGATTGGCTTCCGTTATTTGGTGGAGAGCATCTTGGTTCTATTTGGGATGGCACAATTCATGCATGAGTGGATGTGCTCATACAGTGCCTTAGTGTAGAATTCAGCAGTCGAACTTTCAGTTCCCATCTGCATGTGTGCCATGAAGTTTGTCACTTCTAACATGAGTAGCATGAAGTTGGCTTTGGAGAAGTCTTTTATGAAGGTTTCCTTACTGGTGGGTGGGGGAGGGATGTGGATGTTAAGGGTGATTAGCTTATCATCAGACCTGACCAACGAGGGGGTGACCATAGGTGTGGAGCATCGATTTCCTATGTTGGTAATGACCAGGTCTAGGATATTGGAGCCCCTGGTGGGACTATGGATTAGTTGATTCAGGGCATTGGAATTTATGAATTCCAAGAACCGTTGGGAAAAGGTGTTGGTACATGAGTAGTTTTCCCAGTTAATGGCAGGCTAGTTGAAATCACCCAGTATTAGGGTGTTTGGTTGTATCTTAATATTTTCCAGTATGTTTAGAAAGGTGTAGTGAGAATCTTGTGGCATGGTGGGGGATCTGTACAAGCTAAAATTTGGATTGCAGTCTTACCTAGTGTTAGTTGCACCTGGAGAATTTCAGACGCATTGTGTTGGGCAACTAGCCTGGTGGTGTGAATATCCTTGGTGAATATGGACACTCTTCCACCTTTAGTGTTTCGGTCCTGGTTTGGTGGCCAAAAAGTGTGGTAAGAGTTGTAGCCTGGTATTGCAGGGGTGCTCTCTGGAGCCTTGAACCAGGTCTCAGTTACTGCACAGATATCGATGTTCTCCATTTTTAGGAGTACCTCAAGAGAGTGCATTTTGAGGTTTAGACTTCAAGCAACGAGTAGCATTACCTTCAGAATTTGCATGCTTGTACCTGTTATGGTGGTGTTTTTTTTTTTCCTTTGAACTTTGCCTAAAAAGGCACTATAGGGGTGGCAAGAGCCTTAGCCAGTAACCTGAATCCTAGGGGCGACAGGTGCAGACCATCTCTGGCAAAGCATCATGGTCTGTTGATCATGTCGTCCCAGGCAGACAAATACTGGATCCCCTTTGAATGACACCAGAAGCTTAGCCAATTGTTGAAGTGAATCATTTTGTCCTTATATTGTGGTATCATTCTGGGCACAGGCAGGATGGTACTCTGAGCTAGGGTCATACCTGCCTGGGCCACATGATCTGAGAGCTCTTCCATGTCTCTTTTCATGTAGTCCAGGGATGGACGTCTCAAGTCATTCACTCCAACATGGACAATGACACGGTCATATTTGTACTTGTGGAGTGACTTGAGTGCATGCATTATGTGACTGATCCTGGCACCCAACAGGCAGCTGATTCTAATTTTCTCCTTGTTCAGCCTGGTGAATAGGACATCAGTGTGCCTGACTACAGAGTCACCTTTGACTAAAGTGTTAGGTACGTTGTCTTGCCTTAGGGGGCTGTTGTGGGTGACACACTGGTGTTGTGAGCTATGTGACACTTTGTTTGTGAGTGGTGTTTGCATTTCATCTTCAGAGGTCCTTGTTGCTTGGGTAGGGGTCTATATTAGAACACCAAACTTTCAAAATTTCGAGTGTTCTAATATCTACCCATTTTCAGCGAACACTGAAGGTATTGAAGAAAAAGAAAACAGAATTTTTTCCTAGGGAAAGAATTCAGTTGTCCATTTCTGTTGCTTTGGTATTTTCAGTGCTGTGGTGGAAAGTTACAGGTCAGGTTCAGGTAAGTGTGTGATTGTGTGGACATGAGAGTTAGGGTGGGTTAGGTGAGTTAGGGTTAGGGCGCGGGTCAGGTAAGTGTGCGATTGTTTGGACATGAGGGTTAGGGCGGGGTAGGTGAGTTAGGGTTAGGGCACGGGTGGCATGACTGTGCGATAGTGATGGACCTTAGGGTTAGGGTTTGGGTTAAGGTAAGTGGATAGTGGTGTATGTATAGTTTAGTGTAGCGTTAGGTGGAAGAGTTTAGGTGTATGTGTGGATTGCTGTTTGTTTGGTGTGCTTGTGTTGTGTGTATGTGTTTTGGAACATCAATTTTTTTCCCTAGGAAAAAATTTGCTGTTCTGTATGTTTGATGTTTTAAATTTTCGATTAATAGGGTTCGATATTAGAACACTCGAAATTTTGAAAGTTCGGTGTTCTAATATAGACCCTTGGGCAGGTTACAGTTAAGGGCTTCCGCATATGTGGATTTAATGTTGCTATGTGTGGGTGTTGGTGGTGTGGGTTTAGAATGGCTATGTGTTGCCTGAGGTGTAGTGCGGGTGTTAATCTTCTCCTCTTGACTGTCTAGCACAATCTTGGGGGAGAGAGCTTTGCTTCCAGTTTGGCTATGTAAGTGCATCTCTCACAGGTTGTAGTGTCAGGTGGTAGGAGGAGAGGGTTGTCTGTGTACATGAGGCAATTGCTGCATTGCCCCAGTATGCCCAGATTCACCAGGTGGACAGTAGAAATCTCCAGAAGCTGACCCTTGGACATGTCTGGTTTGGTCCTTTTTTTTTTACGTACAGGAGCTGTTTTACCTTGCCTTAACAAGGTACTTTGTAATATAGGCTGTTTAGTGCCTACAATTAATTTCTCCTTATTAACAAGGAGAGTTGAGTGCTATTGTATCAGTTTAAGGCTTCCTAGTGCTTTCCAGCAGGTATTAGAGCAAGTGCTAGTCACAGGGATGCTTAAAGGTAAGATGAAAAAAAATGCTTTATCATAAACACTGCAGTGTGTACTAGATAAATTAGATGTGAAAGTAGGTAACTTAAGTTTTACCTATCTAAAAAGTTAGGTTTTAGTGGAGAATCACTATTTTAAAAACAGCAAGATAGATTGAAACGGGGGGGGGGGTCACTTTTGTATTCTGGTACAATGGAATACAGTAGGATGGCCAATAGATTTATATAGTTGAAGGGGAGTGATTTCTCAAAATGATAAGTTTGTGCTTACTCACACAAGCCAGTGAAAGCAGAAAGGAAATGAGATATATGGTCAAATTAACATAAGAGGCAGGCGACTAGAAAGACAGTGGTATTTAAGAACACGATAGTAAGCGGGTAGGTGGGTGTGGAAAAATGTTTGCCTGACTCACAAGAGACAGAGCTGTGGTCTCTTTTGAAGTTTTAATATGCAGTTAAAAGCAGAATACAAGTAAAACACAAGGTAAAGAAAACAAAACACAGTATTCAAAATATAAAAAGGCAATAAAGTTATACACAATACAACAAATAAAAAGCAAACTAACCTTTCCTTCACAGCAAACTGTAGCAGAGTCTGGTGGGCTTTTCTAATAAAGCTCTGAAATGTTTATTTTACCCCTTAAATAGAAGGTTTAGTTCCTAGCTCCACCCCCTCAGTTCACAAATGATTAACCTTAAGTGACCTCTTCTATCATATGTATGAGTCCTTAACTTGATCAGTTCTAATTTCTGCCTGACTCGCAAGAGATAGAGCTCTGGTCTCTTTTGAAGTTTTAATAGGCAGTTAAAAGCAGAATACAAGTAAAACACAAGGTAAAGAAAACAAATCACAGTATTCAAAATATAAAAAGGCAATAAAGTAATACAAAATACAACAAATACAAAGCAAACTAACATTTCCTTCACAGTCAAAGTGTAGCAGAGTCTGGTGAGCTTTTCTAATAAATATTCTGCATAAGCAGTGGCGTCATCAGTTTGGAAGGGGATATTGTATTTAGACAAGTCATTACTTAGTTTCAGTAGATTAACATTGGCCTAATCTCTAAATATTAAGATATTAGATTTGTGGGCTGATTTGATCAGGGCGGGAGTTGCAATTGGTAGGGAGCAGAGCTGTCACATTTTAGCAAGGTCAAAGTCTAGGGTATTTATAGCCTTATTTGGGGTGTAGGCTAAGTGCTTGAGAGGTTTTGTATCAATGAAGTCCAGAAATCTCTGGATTTATATGTTATAGGGTGTATACATCTCCCAGTTGATGGAGGGGGTCATTGAAGTCCCCCAGAAGAATGGTGTTAGGCTTAATACATAAGGTCCCCACACTAGTTATATAGCAGTTATGAGCTGAGGGGGACATAGAAGGGGTACTGTAGTTAGCAAAAATGTGATGGGGGTCTTGCTACTGAGAAGACAGCTGTGAAAAAGTGTCAGACTGTTATCCTGTCTAACTAGTATAGAAGTGAAGCGTTTTTTTTTTTTTTTTTTTTTTTTTTACAAATAAAGAGACACTGTCACCATTAGTGCCTTCATCTACTGTTCTTGGCCCAAATATGCTGGTCTGATAGAATGCTATGAATGGTCTTGAACCAGGTCTCTGTGATGATGCATATATTGATATTTTCCATAGTAAGGAGTGCTCATAGGGAGTGTAGATGTTTGTTAAGGTGAAGAACAATGAGAGCAATACGTTTATTTCATCCAGATTCTGTCTTGTTATGTTGGAAGCTTTTGACATTGTCTGTAAAAGGCACTATGGGGACTGGCAAGGTTTTAGCCTGTATATAAAAGCTTTGAGTGGACAGGTGCAAGCATCCCTGGCAACGCAGTTAGTCATTTCTCTGATCCTCCCAGGCTGATATATATTGGACTGCTTTGAATGACACCAGAAGATAAGACAATTGTTAAAGTTAATAATCTTTTACTTTTATTACAGCATCATTCTTAGTGATGGTAAAATGCTATTCAAAGCTGGGTTCATGTCCACCTCAGACACATATTCTCAGAGTTTCATCATGTCTCTCTTCATATAGCCCTGGGAGGTGCACTTCAAGCCATTTATACCCACATGTACTATCACTGTGTCATACTTGTAATTGCAGTGTAAGGACTTGAGTTCCTTCCATAATGTGGTAAATCAAAGGCAACTGACTGTGACACTATCCTTGCACAGACTGGTGAGTGATGTATTGATGTGTCTCACAATAGGCTTACCTATGACCCGGATGTTGGATTGTGGGAAGGTTTGCCTTCTGGCCTTTTGAACTGAAAAACTGTGACTTTTAGGTTCATGGTTTAAGGTGGATACTGCCCATGTGTGCTTGTGAGGATGCTGAGGGTACTTGCTTCTTTGGTTACATTTAAGAGGCCTTTGTGTGTAGGCAGGTTACTTTTAAGAGCCTCAACATGAGTAGTTCTATGAGTCTGGTCTGATGTATGCTTGTTAGATATAGTGTGTTGTTGAATAGTGCTGACAACGAGGTTGTTATTTACAGTGTTTTCCTCAAACAACAGATGGGTCATTCATTTCATCCACAAACTACCTCAGTATATACCCACTCTTTATAAACAATTTACTGAATATATATAAATCTAAGATTTCTATCTGCAATCAAAACGGCCATTTTATGAAAAATCATGCCTGACAAAGGAATCCATGGGCCTTTCTATTAGCCACTGGTCTCCTCTGCATTTCCTCAGTGTTGTCTCCTATTTCCCCCATCTTGGACCAACACCATTGACATAGATTGCAATTTTCTTGTTTTTTTTTATACTTTCTCTTACATCACCACCCATGATTTTAATATTCCATAACTGGCCTAGACTCTACTGTAATTTAAGTCTAGAGAAAATAACTGAATTAAATCAGAGTTCTGGGAGCTGGTAAGTCCCCAGATGTTATAGAGGTCTAACACATCTGAGGGTTAAGAGTCTTTTTTACAAATGTTTGACTTAATGACAATGGCTTACCATGAACAAAAAAATCATGAGTAAGGAAACATGTCTTGTTTTATCTTTCAAAGAAAAATAAGTCATAACTAAAGCTTCAAAGCTAAGAAAATAGTAGTTCCCCAATAAGCTGATGAGATAAAAGTAAGGATACATAAATCATATCTGGGAATAGTGCCTGACTTCCCACCCCTTGAAAAAGACATGATTATCTTATGTATACCACTCTGGTGTTAGATAAGTAAGAAAATAAAAAAAAGAAGAAATGGCCAGAGGAATATGTTATACAGCTGAGGGTTTGAGAGAAGAAACCAAATCACATGGATAAAATCTACAAAGTAAAATATAGAACATGGAGGCTCCACACAGAAGGAATAAATAGCCAGAAGCTCAACTGGAGCACTAAGCATTGTTAGATGCAACACCACTCAAGGTGACACTGCGACTATATGACAACTTGACACTGTGATGATTTGGCATTGTGACAATGCCACAGTGTGACACTATGATGATGTGGCTCTGCCACAGTGTGACACTATGATGATGTAGCACTGTGATTGTGACAATGCCACAATGTGACACTATAATGATGTGGCTCTGTGACAATGCCACAACGTGACACCGACAGTGATTATCTGCTGTCACACATCCTTCCCAGACTGCCATGTATGATTGCAATCAAATGAATAAATTGAATAAATTCATAAATAACTGCCAAAAACTTATTTATTATCTTCTCACTTCACTGCAGACAGAATACAGTGCAACCAACTGCAATCTCCAGCCACACATCTCAGTTTTTATCATTCAGGAAAAAAAAGATAAAAAATACTGATAGACCAAGGACCACCATCAGTGATAGTTACTGCCTTTATAGGTTTATAGGTAAGTAGTAGGTTAGCTGCCATCAGAGGTCATTTTAAGCCTAGTCAATTTACCTTTTGGTACCTGAATTATACTATTACCACTTGATTAGAGATTGGCTTTACCTATTCCATCCCATCCCATATATTACTTCCAATGAGCCCATTCCATCCCATTCCATATATTACCCCCAATGAGAAAAAATGTTGTCATAACATAGATAATTTGAGGAGACCCATGCATGGAATAAAGCATTTAGGAGCTACCTCTGTCCATTAGTAGTACAGGGGGCAGTCATGGGGTAAGTTTACTGTTTCCCATCCGTAGATCTAATCTGTGCTTGTATGATGACAAGGATGAGCTTCATTTTACGTGGATGGGGAGTCTGTTCCAGGACAGTGGTATCCTCTATGAGATACACCTGTTCATCCAAACCATTCTGTTGATGTTACAGAAGAGGTTTAGGTCCCAGGACCAAATATTTTTGATGCCATTTGACTTGCTGCTGTGCAGTAAATTCATTAGTAAGGGGTCGGAGGATGCCTTGGATGCAAGACACAGGTCACCACTTAGCAGTCTGTAGGATCCTGGGTATAATGAGAAGGCTATGAATCAGTGCATGTAGGACATGTTGGTTAGGCCTTGTATCCTTTTAATAAGGTATCTCTATAAGCATTTCAATTGTTGCATGTGTTTGTGCAAATACATGCCAAGGGGGTATTATACACAATGTTTGGCCTAACAAGGACTGAGTAAAGGGGGAAACTGACATCCCTAGATCTAGATACAATCCCTTTGTTTATGAGCTGTTTAATATAGCAGGACTTTCTTATGACAATGAACACATATTTGTTGAAAGGTAAGTCACTATCTACATAAGTTCCAAAATTCTGAAGGAAATCATTAAGGCCAGTGATTATGTCTCAATTAACTCTGTGCTAAGAATGAGAGAAGCAAAATTGTAACATCAGCTTATATTTTTATCAGGTCTTTGGATGTTTTTGAAATGTTTGTATACATTTTTATATCAATTTTAATGAGTTTCTCTATTTTTAAAGGCTTTAGTTGATTTTCAATCTAGTTTTTAAGACAACTGTTTCTTTAAAGTGCATACTGATTAATTTAATAGATTAGATAATTGAACTGTGTAATAAGGGGTTATTCAGAAGGAGTGATTTTCAAAGGTACTGCAGTTCTGATGAAGTCCAAGTGGATGGACAAAAGCGGGTTATCATTTGCCATTTTTCAATAAATACTTGTGTGAATTTACATACCCTAAGCTTTGGACACCGTGGAGCTTTTTATTTTGTTCTTGGTTTTACAAGTCTGCATGGATTACACACTTTTTGACATGTTATTGTGTATTGTCAATGTGGTATTCCCTGGTGTAGATGACATCCCTATATACTTTATTATTAGTTTATACTTAGAAACATTCTAAAATAACAGGCTAGCCAAATGTCTGTCATTATTATTTAATGATTGCAATCCTTACTGATCTGCCAGGAAAGAAAAAAAAAACTGTTGCAAAAAATCCAAAGCATTCTAAAAAAACAGAGGACAGCTGAGACCATCTATCTTCCACCACATACGGATATTATATATATAAAACTCAACTGAGCCCCTGTACATGTATTTAGAATTTCTACTCAAATCTTTGTTGGAATTGGTCAGGGCTAGAATAACAGACAATAGTGACTTTTTGTGACTTATGAATGACTTACAAATTCCAAATGGATATTGAGTACCCTTGATGTACAATCTTTATATACCAGCATTTCACATACAGGTGGCATTGAAGCTGTGAAATATTGGTTAGGGTTATATGGGCAATATTCAAAAGAACACTGAATTTTTGATTACATTGGTACGTTTGGTTTTGGAACGCAACGCGTTTCAGTTTGGTAAAGAGCATTTTTTACAAGTTACAGGTACAGCTATGGTTACCACTTTTTCCCCTATATATGTGGACCTCTTTATGGGTTATATAGAGCATGGCCTGATAAATGATCAACATAGCCCTTTTAAAAACTAGTTGGTTATGTGGTGACATTACCTTGATGTCTGTTGGGGCATTTGGTCTTGTTCCATTTCACAATGACATGAGTTTATGTCTTATTTGAATTCTAATAGGTTTGAGATCAAATTTGTTGATAAGATTAAATTATTCACTATTGATTTCTTGGATGTTAATGTAACTAAGACGTTAGATGGTAACGTTACCAGTCTAGATAGGAAACCTTTTACTAAAAATACACTTTTGGAGGCTGATAGTTGCCATCCAAAACATATGGAGAATAATATACCCAAGGCACAATTTCAGAAGTTCAGAAGAATCTGTAGTGATGATTCTAACTACAGATTAGAAGCTGAGAAAATGAGTAAGAGATTAATAAAAATGGCTTATAATGCATCTAAAGTAAGAATGATTAAAGATAGTGCTCTTAATTTTAACAGGGAAATCTGTTTGAGGGATGCTAAAGATAGGATTCATGATTCTCAATCCTTACTGGTTTCCAAAATAAGGAAAACTATTACTTTTGGTACCAATACTTTCTGATTTAAGGAGATAGTGAATAAATATTGGCACATTTTAAAAACTGATGATTTTTTTGATCAATGCCTCGATGACCACTGTTCCTATAGTTATCACCCAGGTAAGAATGTAGGAGAACTACTGTCATGGAATGAGAAAGGGGATCCAGAGATTAAGGATGTTAATGGTAAGGTTTTCAGGGGTAGTAATAGTTGTGGTAATTGTATATATTGTAAGGTAGTCTCCAGGACTAAGTCATTTACTTCGGGAAATACATCCAAAGTATTTGAAATTAGATTGCTTATTACTTGCCATACAGACTGGGTTGTCTATGTGGCAATATGCCAGTGTGGAGCATTCTACATTGGACAAGCATCTTGGCCTTTTAAGGCTATGATAGCCACACATCTTAGTGATATCAACTGTAAGAGATCTTGGAGCGCACTCTATAAACATCAACTAGAACATGAGACTGCGCACCTTGTATTTATAGGAATTGATGTAGTTCTAGGTAGTAAATTGCAAGACATTACTAAGCATTCCATTTTCTATAAAAAAAAAATTATGGATTATTAATTTGGGGGCTTTATATAAGCCGGGATTAAATGAATATTGCTAGATAATTATGATTATTAACTAGTCAATATGCTTATAATATATATTGAATTACATGCAGTGTATGTTTTCTGAAATTTAAAGTTGGAATTTATATTTATGCTTAGTAATATATATATTAATGTAGGATTGTTTGATGTTAGTATCACACTGAGGACACCAGGGGGTGAAACCAGTTTGTGTTTTTGTTATTGGATTGCTCACAACGACTGTATGGTGAAGATTGTATTTTGCATGAAAAGATAAATATATATATTTTTATATTGAGTGGCTGATTATTCCTGTTAAGTCTATAATCGATATATAGGGCAGGATTCACGAAGGCTTGCACGGAGTCTAAGAGTAGTGTAAGACTCCATGCAGCCCTCGTGATCCAGGAACAGCCCGAAATTCCCTGTAAGAGACCAGCTAAAACGTCTCTTACACGGACTGGGCGTGGATATGCTAATCACCTCACTTGTAGCCGAAAGGCATGCAAATGAGGTAGATTAGTGATCCACAAAGCTCAAACCAGCCCGTGTAAGAGTCGTGTTAGCTGCAGAAATGTACTCAGTTGACAACTGAGTACGTTTCTGCAAATAACACAATGGAGCCATGTCAGCTCCAAATAAAGGGTGCATATGTGTCAGGCAGCATGCCAATGGCCAAATATGTGGCCATTGGCAAGGTACCCCGATGCAAATATGAGAAAAAAGTAATTTTTTTTTTCCGGCGATCGCCGATGTTTAAACACAGTGCAGCCCAGCGCAAACGGGCTGCGCTATATAAAACATAAAAATGAAGGTTATAAACCCACAAATGTGGGTTTTATGCAATACATGGATTTACAATGCAGGGACCAGCAGACCAAAAACAACATGGCCACCGTTTAGTGGTTGCTAAGGGGGGAAGCTGAGTCTAAGACATGTAACTAAGCATTAGTAGGCAATCTTATGTAAATGTGTGTTAGGATACTGAATCCCACTGTCACATAGCAAATGAGCACATTCCGAGTAGTGTAAGAGTTACATAAGGGGGAGGAACAGAGTAGGAGATAGGTGACATCACAGGGGGGAATGGCAGAAGGAAATGCAGTTCATTGGAGGACAGTGTTACGTGACAGATGTCAGACACATATCATGAAAAGAGGAGTGCCACAAGATCAGCATGGGAAAGTCAAGAAATGGAAGGTGTACACTGTAGCCAACACCAAAGTTTCTTGCTGGGCATGCATGCGCACGTGTGCACACCAGGAGGCGCGAGTAGGGCAGTGTGCACGCGTGTAAGGCAGACTGAGCATGTGGGAGCCTGTTGGCAGACTTGTAAGACTGTTTGCGCTGGTGTGCGCGCGTTTTAACCCGAGTTAGATAAGTAGATTCTGAACTGTGTAAGCATGTGTGCGTGCGTGTAAGCCACTGTGAGCATGTTTTCGCTGGTATGCGCATTGCTCCCCCCTGAGGAAACAGAAAGGAAAAAGGAACCAACAGAAATAGTAGGAAGCTAGCAGGGAATACTGCTGGAACTAACAGGTGAAAACAATTAGAAGCAGACAATTACACAGGCAGAATACTAGCCCAGCCCAGCACTTAAAACTCTGCAAACAGCAGTGCAGGATGTTTCTCTCAAGAGACACTGCAAGACAGGAGTAAGCTATTAGAAGTGAAAACTGAAAAAGCTTCATTCAGAGCAGAAATGCTAGGGGCTGCCATAGCTGTCATAAGGAGACATAGGCGACTTGCTGAAAGTGGTGACAATGCAAATGCTGCCAGACAACCCACAGTGAGGAGACGGAGAAGAGTGTACAGGCCCAGGGTCACCTACCAGGGGTTACATGAGCTGGAGATAGTGGAGTGCTATAGAGTGGACAGAGACCTCCTGAAGAAAATTGTTGAGCTGTGCAGGCCACGCCTCACACACAGAACCAACAGAGGGGAACCCATCCCAGTGGAAACCAAGGTATGTGTTGGCCTATGAATACTAGCAACAGGTACCTTCCAGAGACCAACTGGTGATATGATGGGGATATCACAGGCATCAGCCTCCAGGGTACTGCACCAGTTCCTGGATGCCATGTCAGCACATGTCGGTGAGCATGTATATTTCCCCAATGCCCGTGAGGTATTGGCCAGCAATATGCATCTCTTCCAGCAAATAGCGGAATACCCTGAGGTAGTGGGTGCAATAGACTGCACGCACATACGCATCAAAGCACCAGCCGGTGAGCGGGGTAGGGCCTACATTAACCGCAAGGGCTTCCCCTCCATCAACTGCCAGGTCGTGTGTGATGCCCAGGGCATAATAATGAATGTGTGTGCTGGCTGCCCTGGAAGCTACCATGATTCCCATATCTGGCATCTGATGCAGCTGTACCAGACATTTGCCAGTGGGGACATCCCACATGGTCATTTAGTAGGGGATGCTGGATATGCACTGGAGCCATGGCTGATGACACCCATCAGAAATGCACACACACCTGAACAGGAACGCCATAATGAGGCACACGCACAAACACGAAATGTAATCGAGCGTGTGTTTGGGCAGCTCAAGTCACAGTTCCGGTGCCTGGAAACATCTGGTGGAGCCTTGCAGTACTCACCAACTACATGTACCCAAATTGTCATGGTATGTGCTATGCTACATAATATGATTCTGCGAAAACAGCTACAGCAGGATCACCATAGGGCTGGGCCAAACAGCCCCCCACCATTGCCAAGCCAATCACAGGCAGAGCATGACTCGGAGGAGGAACAACCTAAGCCTGCCCCAGTAGGCAGAAGGAGGCATGCCCAGTATGCCTTGGCCTTGGCAAAGCGGCAACGCATAGTACATACACTGGCTCAGTAGGGACCCTGGAAATGATACCTCTCTCCGACTCACACATCTAGTAAAAGGGACGCCTAAGTTGACACAACCTGCTTTCAAACATGTACAGGGAGTGTAGTATGTGCATCCAACATAGGCAGCCCTGCAGCACCACCTGAGGCATGCTTGCCATGTGTTAAGCAATGTAACACCATGTAGTATATGCAAACTTGATGACCCTGACTAACATCCTACCCTCACCAAGCATGATGCCACAATATGAAGATGAGATGATCAATTGCAATAATTGGCTGAAGTATTGCTGTTAGTCAAAGGGGATCCAATGTGTACCAGCCTGGGATGACATGCTGAGCACGACATGATGCTCCACCTGCTAGGAGTGGCGTGCACCTATCAGTCCTGGCCTTATGGATACTGGCAAAGGCTGTTGTTACCCCCAGCGTGCCTTGAATAGGTAAGGCTCAAAACACAAACCCACCTCCATAGGTATCACAAGGGATAAGAACCTAGATGTAATGCTACCCAATGCCAGAAGTCTAAACAGCAAGATGCATGCAGTCTAAACTCCCCCAGCATGGATAATGTTGATATCTGTTCTGTAACAGAAAACTGGGTCAAGGCTCACAACAGCACCCTAACACTACCAGGTTACACCTCATACTGTGCTGTACAGCCCCAAAACATGGAACAAGCTACAAAAGGAGGGTGACTAGCAATAATTGTCAAGGATAACCACACCCCCATGTTGGTACCACAACAGTGGCTAAAAATGCCTCCCAGTTTATAGCCTGCTACAGACTACCATCCTAACACCAGGAACTGCACTTGGCCTATGTTGGAATACATGAATATATCACGCTCTCCAAACCACATTATATTGGGTGACTGAAAATACCCAAACATAGACTGGGAGCATTATTCTAGCTCCAACACCCTAGGACAAAGGTTCCTAGAATCCATAAACCAAAATGCTCAGGAACAATGTACCACTCCCACAAGAGGGGTAAGCATACTGGATGTGATAATCAGCAACATGGGTACTGGATGGCAAGATGAGAAGTGTATCCCTCACTGGTAAGATCAGACCATAGAGTAATCACACCAGATATACACATCCTGACCACAGTCCCTGGCCAGAAAACCACAGTGAAAAACATGTGTAAAGCAAATGTTGCACTCCTCCAAACTGATGTGGAATCCATTAAAAGCCCTGTGCATGTGCAAAATATGGGCCACACCTCAGAACCCGTTATACAGGCATTCCATGAACACTGCCAGGAATGCATGGTTTATGCAATCCCAAATAAAACCAAGACACAATGCCATACATGCAGGCATCTGGCATGGTGGACCCCAGCCATTACCAAACCATGCAAGAGAATGAGGAAGCTACTACATGACAGAGCAAACCTAAAAAGGGAAGTAATCTCTGATCAGTATTATGGCAATAAAATATGTCCACTCATACAATCCACTAAGGCCAGCTACAACAAGTTGAATCTGTGAATCTTGAGGCAATGTTACACCTGCCCCATGTACACAGACAACCCTCACCACCCCCAAAGAAATACAAATATATGTGAGAGATGCAACCATTTATCCAAACCGGAGGCTGAGCTCTCTCAACTCAGTACTGTCAAAACTAGTCAGGAGGAGAAGCTAACCACACACACCACAAACCCAGTCTCACATAGACCTATCACAACTGCAAACCAAAGACATAAACACAGAAAAACATTCCCGGAGGCTCTAATTACAAACACACCACAATAACAGAGGCCTCCAAAGCAGACACCCAAGCAACCACTACCTCCAAACATAGCACATGCAACACATAGTACACAAAGCTGGTGTGCCAAACAGTCACAGGCCAGAAGGAGAAACAACATGCCTGATACAGTTGTAATAGGTGACTCCATAGTCAGACACACTGCTGTCCCGCTCACCAGACTGAACAAGGGAAAGGGTACAGTAAGATGCCTGTAGGCTGCTACAATACTCCACATAACACAAGTACGCAGGTCACCCCAAAGCAAGTACAAATATGATGCAGTCATTGTCCATGCTGGTGTGAATGACCTGAGACGTACCTCCCCGGACTACATGAAAAGAGACATAGATGAGCTCTCCGATTATGTAGTCCAGGCCGGTATGACACTGACCTTGTGCAGCATCCTACCCTCACCAAGAATGATGCCACAGTACAAATACAGAATGATCAGCTTTAACAAGTGGCACAATTACTGGCGTCATTCCAAGGGGATCCAATGTCTGTCTGCTTGGGATGTCATGCTTGACAAGCCACGCTGCTTTGCCAGGGATGGCTTGCACCTGTTATCCCTGGGTGTCTGGATATTGGCTAAGGCTCTTGCCACCTCCATAGAGCCTTTTGTAGGCAAGGCTGAAAAGACTAACCCACCTTCCTAGAAAACATAAGTGGAAAGAAACATAAGGGTAATGTTGCCCAATGCCAGACGTCTAAACCTTAACATGCATGCTCCCGAGGCCCTCCCCAGTATGGGGAACATCGATGTCCGTGCAGTCACAGAAACCTGCAGCAAGGCTCCTGAGAGCACACCAGCAGTACCAGGCTATACCTCATATCATGCGTTATGGCCCCAAAACCTGGACCAAACCATAAAAGGAGGGGGAGTATCCATATTCAGCAAAGATACCCACACGTCCAGGTAACTGACAATGCACGAAGCATCGGAGACCACCCATGTGCAACTAACCATAGGCAAAACTGCTGTACAGTCTGTAGCATGCTACAGACCACACTCTCACACACAGGAACCCCACTCAGCCTTCCTGAAGACACTGGACAGTATGAATGTCTCACCAAATACCAAACAAGGTACTCACAAATTACCACATAGGTGGTAATCCATTACGTATGGAAGGAGTAATCAGGGACCTAGGGACACAAGTGGACAGTAACCTGTCATGTGACACTCACATTGCCAAAGTGGCTAGAAAGACCTTTTATATTGGCCACCT
The DNA here is from genome assembly GCF_019279795.1 of Protopterus annectens. NCBI lineage: Eukaryota > Metazoa > Chordata > Ceratodontiformes > Protopteridae > Protopterus > Protopterus annectens. Next base: position 817,005,683 of record NC_056749.1, on the reverse strand, counting down.
TATCATGAAAGGATTCACATCTACGTCAACAGAGGTCATTGTGCCCCTATACTGTTCTCTTATCAGGCCCATAATTTAGTACAATGCGTCATTTGGGATGTACCTTACCCGATACCTGCAGCAGTTAGAAAGACCTCAAAGGTACCTCACCAAGAGGATAAAGGGTCTCAAATATATGTCATATGCTGCCTGGCTGTAGACACCCTAGCTGTATGCAGTCACATACTGCCTACGCAGAGGCGTTGTATGCCTGTTGTACAAGGTCATGTCCAACGCAGGATTAATGGACATGCTCCACCCCAGAAAACCCAAATCCATCAGAGCTGTGAGAGCGAGAGATGTCAACCTCAACACATAATGAAATAGGATGTGCTGGAAGGACAGATACATAACCCAGAGGCTCCCTACACCCTGGAACGGAATCCCACTCCATGTTAGGCAGAGCCCCTCACTGACTCTCTTCAACAGGAATCTTGCCAAGTGGATGGGTGATCGTAGATGTACACTGGGGGTCTTCACTGTGTCGCGTCCAGACAGAGGCACAGTAAAGTAAATCCTAAATGGCCATAATATTCACATAGCAAGGGGTGGCGAAAGCCACACACACTCTGGCTAGGCTTATAAATGCCCTAGGGCAGATAGCCTAGTATGAACCTATGAACCTATGAAGATACAAATTGTACAGGACACTAAGGATAATCACAAGGCTTTCTTAACTGATGGTAGGAACCTTGTTGGGAATTCACAGATATGCTCTGAATCACTCAAATATTACGAACAATATACCAAACACACACACATTGCTAACATCCAACCTGACAGGTGCAGTGCAAACCCCCAAAATGCCAAATATCTATCCCAGCAGAGTGCTGGCCCCCTGACATTGCAGATGCTGAGTTAACAGCCAGCATCTACAAAGCAAAACACACAGCATCAATGGTATGAGATGGTGTCCTGGCTTGAGTCCAACATGGACTCCAAGAAGAATGGAATGCCAAATAACACTACTGCTCAATGTCAGCCTTACCACAGGATATGTACCCAAAGAGCAGTGTACAACAACAGTGGTCCTTCTCCACAAAGGTGTTGCCTGAATGGATACTGCAAACTACCACCCCAGAATCCTGACAAGCTTGGTCTGCAAAGCTATGGAAAGGATCAGCATGTACCTCAGACATAAAGATATTGGAGACCTACTGACACTGGACCCTACCCAGTGTGGCTTTCTTAAGTGCAGATCCTGCCCCTTAAACATGTCTGACTCATTTGAAACAGTCATTAAGGCCATTGATGAGGGGAATGTGGTCCACACAGCCTAGCTGGACCTTGCAAAAGGCTTCCATACAATACCCCACGTGTTCATTATAGATAAGCTCACCAGCTTAAATATAAACCCCTATGTCAGTAGAGGGGTTGCAAACCAGACCAAGGACAGAACTGACATGGTCAGAAATGCTGCAGCCATGTCAGACTACAAGCCAGATACAACTGGCATCCCACAAGGCTCGGTCCTGGGACCTCCCTTGTTTGGTATATATGTCCCATAAGTACAGGCCAACATGGAAGGACTGTGTCTGAACAAGTTTGCAGAGGACTACAAACTGGCCACCATATCTGACCCCCCAGCTGACACAAGCATCCCACAAAAGGGCCACATAGAAACAGACAACTGGTGCCATAGCCATGTCAGCAAGCTAATTGCAGAAAGGTTTATAGTCAACCCCTGTGGATATACAGTAAGTGCCCACCAATTACCACATAGGTGTTAACCCATTAAGTACTTAAGATGTAATAAGAGACCTGGGGACACAAGTTGATAGATATCTTGCATTGGACAAGCATGTGGCTGTAGTGGTTACAGAAACATAACATATACCCACCTAATCATGAAGGTAGTCAGATCTAGATCAGGGGAGGTCATTGTGGCTCTGCAGTCATCCTTCATCAGCCTCACAATTGAGTACAGTGGCCCCTGTGGGATGTACCTCAGCAGACACCTCCATCAACCAGAAAGACCCCAAAAGTACCTCACCAGGAGTATCAAAGAGCTTGAACAGATGCCATGTGTTGCCTGATTAAACGAACTGCAGCTCCACACAGTGCCATACTGCCCACCCAGAGGCAAGCTGTGCCTGATGTATAAAGCCATGTCCAAGCTGGAATCAATGAACATGCTGCACCTTGTACAATCTGAATGGCAGTGAGCTATGCACATGAGAGACCTGAACCCCAGCATTGTCATACATAGGACATGCTGTACTGATTGATCCATAACACAGAAGCCACCCCCACTCTTCAGTAAACTCCCAGTACAGGTTAGCCAGAGAGTCACTCATTGACTCTCCTCAAGAGGAATCTTGATGAGTGGATGGGAGATGGTAGGTTTACCCTGGGTATCACTGTTATGTCACGGGTAGATGGAGGCACAGTATACTAACCATGACATATGTCATGGCAAACTCCAGTTACAATGTGTGTTGAAGGACAAACACATTCTCTGACTAGCATTAGAAATGGCCTAGGGCACATCGCTAGTGTTTGCCAATGTCCACCTATGTTGTGGAATACACTACCAATGTTGGACAAGCCTGGTTTAAGTAGTCCATATCTGAACATAATGCAACATGGTCATATGTGCACAACTGGCCCCTAACCAGTCTGCTGTTCTCACTAAGAAAATTTAAAGCAGTGATAGGACTAAAGCCCAGGATACTGTCCACCACAGTGAAAGTACTGAACCAGTACACTATACTGTACTACAGTGTTTGGTCAATATGAAAGGATGTTGACAACTGTATGCAAAGTATCCCATGCAAACCCTGCAGGCACAGTATAATCCCTGCTGTGTTCAGACACAAAGCAGTTAGCCAGTAAGTGCACAACATGACACCCAACACACAACCATAAACGTAAGATATTGTTGAAGTTCACACTCATCCACAAATGTGGTGGACTGCAGATTTCAACATACGGAAAGCTCACACTGGGCATGCTTGCACACTTGGATAAATGAGACATATGTCAGACAACATGCCATGGAAAGCCTGAACTGGGCATGCTCACACACTTAGGCCATATCTCAGTTTAGCAGTTGGCCACACATATCTGGTATTTGTATGTGTTATTCCAGGAACCAACCACATTACAGCAATCTGCCCAGTGCACACAGTTAAATGACTACAGAGACATAAGTGATATAGTGGATCCCTCTCATATTCAAACATCTTCCACAGATACACAAGTTGTTCATAGAAACAGGGAATGCTATGGCAATAAAGACCTGCAAACAGTCTATCAGCAACAAATATTGTGCATCTGACAATTAAACATATGGGTGTAGAGGTCAATACTAGGCTGTTTGCCCTAGGGAATGAAAGCTTAGCCAGAGTGTGCTTGGCGCCTGCCTCCCCAGTACAGTAGGCTACTGTGCCACTGTAAAGTAGGTCACATAAGGCACCGTTTGAGGCTAGTGTGCTGTGCCTCCATCAAGCAGGGACACAGTGGAGATCCCAGGGGTTGAATTTGCTATGCCACATCCATGTGGCTGGTGTTTGCTGGAAGAGGGTTGGTGAGGACCTCTAACAGTAAGTGGGCATCAATAACAGACTGAGGGGAGCCTTATCTGCAGTGTCTGGACAATTTCACTGTCAACACTTTGTCGTGATCATTATAAGGGATTGAAGTGTCGTACCAGTACCATTCAGAGATGTCCTCCCTCTGTGGGCTACTGCTCTGCAATGTATTAGCTCACTCCGTCTGTTGGACAGCTCATATATGGCTGGTGTACACCTGACAGGTGTCCTGTTGTGGAGGAGTCATGTGTATATTTGGGATAGCATGATCAATGCAAACCTTCCACATGCTCATAGAATGCAATTGTCAAGGATTACGCAGAGTGGCCTGTATACTCCCCCAGCATGGGTCCTTTGAAGTCTTCCACCCCAGTCTTCATAAGTGCAAAGTCTGCTTTTGATAAATACACTTTGTTTGCAGTGACAACCTTGCCTGGGGGTGGGGATGGGATATGGATGTCCAGGGAAAGGTGGGTATGGTCAGATATCAACAATGGTGGTCTACCTCTGGTGTGGAACAGTGAGTACCATGTTGCTGATGGTCACGTGCAATATGTATTCCCCCTTGTGGCTGTGGTGAGTGGTCCTGCCATAGCACATGGACACACAAATTGTAGTGGCTGTAGGGTAATGTTGTAGAGGCCTGAGTAGTTCCCACACACAATATACCTGTACCTGACGTTAACAACTGGAATGGTGTATGTGAACACCTTCATATCTTGGCACTGTTCCCAGGGAAGCAAAGTGTGTGTCCTGGATGTGGGAGGGGTGGTCTGAACTGGTTGTGTTGTGTGTTACAGGTCCTGTGGTCACAAAGCATGGTATAAAACATAACCTGCCAGTGCTGATGTGCATATCTGACCCTGAAGTAGGTGGCTGCAAATGCATATATATGCTATCCCCCACCTGACAGGTAGTAATAGATGTACATACCTCTGTATAAATAATGATGTCAGCACCCTATAAATACTGCAGGTGCAGAACAGATGCCCAGTAATTTGGATAGTGCGCTCCGCTAATGCGTCTCCCTTAAGTGTCATAATATAGTTAGGTAGGGGGTTGAATCCTGCAAATGCTCAGTGTGTGTGTTTGGGTGAGGGGGGTTAGTGTGTGTGCAATTCTGTATGAGAGAAATGTCCCTTTTGGCAACTAGGAGAACACACTACAGGATGCACATTCCCCTTTCTAAACACTGATGATGTCAGCACCCTATAAGTACAGCCGGAGAAAGGAAACCTCCCAGTAATGTGAATAGCATGCTCCGCTAATGCGTCCGTCTCGAGTGTCATAACATAGTTAGGTAGGGGTTTGAATCCTGCAAATGCTCAGTGTGTGTGTTTGGGTGAGGGGGGTTAGTGTGTGTGCAATTCTGTGTGAGAGAAATGTCCCTTTTGGCAACTAGGAGAACACACTACAGGATGCACATTCCCCTTTCTAAACACTGATGATGTCAGCACCCTATAAGTATAGCCGGAGAAAGGAAACCTCCCAGTAATGCGAATAGCGTGTTCCGCTAATGCGTCCATCTCGAGTGTCATAACATAGTTAAGTAGGGGTTTGAATCCTGCAAATGGCAAGTGTGTGTGTAGGGGGATGGAAGTAGGGTGTGTGCAATTACATGTGTGAGAGAACTGACCCTTTTGGCAACCAGTACAACACACCAGCTGCTGCATATTCCAATCTCTAAACAGAGATGATGTCAGCACCCTACAAGTACAGCAGAAGAGGGCAAATCTCCCAGTAATGCAAATAGCACACTCTGCTACTGCGTTTCTCACTACTGTCATAGCACAGTTAGTTATGGCTTTGAATTCCACAAATGCCACGTGTGTTTTTGTCACACAGAATGCCCATGTGTGTGGGTTGTTGTTCACAATAATGCATGACATCGATTAAACCAGTAATGGCAATGCACACATATGATGTATGTGTGTGCCAACTACACATATATACCTGTGACCTTCAATAGTTCCCATGTCTGACGCCTGCCACATGTGAATACATGGTATTTGCACTGGATAACATTATGACTGTGGTTTTCTGTGCAGGTGCTGCATGTGGTATGTGTATATACAGTGTGAGTTGTATATGGTATCATCCTAGCAGTGAGGGATACACATCTGGTCAGGGGCATATAGTCTACATGTTGTTGATGAACAGGTGCTGCATGTTTTCACCTGTTGTGGGAGTGGTAACAAGTTGTTCCATAGCAATGCAGTGACTACATGCTAGGAACCTTTCAGCTAGGGTGTTGTAGCTACAGTAATTCATCAGCATTCAGTAATACTTCAGCATTCTTGGTGAGGGTATGATGCCAACCAAGGTCAGGGTCATACCAGCCTCTGGCACATGCTCATTGAGCCCTTCTATGTTCCCTATCATGTAGTCCAGGGAGGTACATCACAGGTCAGCCATAGTGGCACGGACAATGACTGAGTCATATTTGTCCATGCCTCTGACTTGACCTGTATGCTTGTGTTATGTGGTGGACCATAGTGCCCCATGGGCATATCACTGTGACCTTCACCTTGTCCAGCCTGGTGAGCGGGACCTCACTGTACCGGACAATTAAGGTACCCAACACAACTGTAGCAGGTGTGTTGTCTAGCCGTACAGGCTGTGACTGTTTGGCACACAGGATTTGTGTGCTATGTGTTGCACGTGCTGTGTTCCGGCTTAACGTATGCCTGTGTGCCAGCTGCAGAGGTGTCTGCTGCTCAGGCAGGATGCCATTCTGAGGCGCCAAGAATGCCCCAGTGTGTTCATGTGTTTGGATTGCTGTCAGTGTAGGTCTACATCAGACTGGTATTATAGTCACTGTAGTATTTCATGCCACCTGACAGGTTATGCCAGTACTGGGTTGAGAGTGCTTAGTCCCCAGTTTGTCTATGTGGTTGCATCTCACACATGTATTGTACGTTCATGGGTAGGGGAGAGGGTTGACTGTGTACATGTGGCAGCTGTGACATTGCCACATGACTCACATATTCCACAACTGTACCATAGAGGTGACTGACAAGTGACCTTTGCACATGCTATCATAGTATTGTGATTGCCATGGTGTTTAACAGCACATAGGGCCAATGGGGAACAAGGTACAAAAGGTGAGTATGTGAGGGTGTAGTGCCTATGATTAGTTAGCGCTGGCATATATGACTGCTCACGTGGTCAAATGCCAGGTAAGTCATATGCAATGTGTCACAGGCAACGTACATTCGAACAGGACAAACAGTGACGTTCTGTCAAGTGAGACATGGACATACGTATAGTAAGCTATGCAGATGTCACTAGGAATCCACAGAAGCTCAGTAAATCTGTATTGCAGGTGGAATCAGTGTTCCAGGGTAACTGCAAGCAAACATGCATGCAAACAAAGCTACAGTAAGCAGAGCTGTATGTAGTCCATTGTACAACAAACAAGCTGTACCACTTCCAGTAGGTAACAGTGCAAATATGCAGGCACTATACACATGTACATGGAAATACACAGGTCAGATGGCCAGGTTCCAGTCTCAGCGCACACATGTGTACAGACCATGTACCGTCAGGATGTACAATAACCGGACGGAAACCCAGGTGCTCATACCTGCACTAATACACATGTCAAATAACAGACACTGAGCCTTCACTCAGTGGTTCCATACTTAGTAGGATGTATGCTACCTGTCCTGCCACCACAGTATCCCTGACATTTATGGGGACTCTCCCTCCTGTGAAAGTTAGTTTTGTGTGTTGGGGCTGTCTAGCATGGTATGAGGTTTGAGCTTGCAGTGCTAGGGTGCTCCTGTGTGTCCTGTACCAGTTGTGTAGTACTGCACACATATCAACATCCTCAAACATCCGCATTGCAGAGTCCAGTGTGGGCAACATGTCACTTTCAGTTTACATGTCCATCATTGTGTATCAATACTTTCATTACCTTATCCCCTGTGCTACCTATGCATGTGGCCTTCTGCTGACATCCTTAACACCAGTATGCAAACATGTGCAGATGATACACTATGGTACTTACCATGGGTGTAGAAAACAGTACAAGACAATCATACCCTTACTGCATCAGGCATGCTGGGATATACCCACAATTATATCAGCACACTGTACTGTTAACAACATGATACTATTACTACACGTCTATGTAGTCACCCTGTGCATCAGCAACATGTTAACCTGTACCTGCACTGATGTTACAGATTGCAGGAGGTGGCACAGTTTCATCATATGCACAGGGTGTGAACTTGGTATGCCTGAGTCTGCCACTGATACCACCAATTGACATGTATGTGTATGTGTGTTGGTGAGGGACAGCAGTACAAGGTGGGGCAATGTTGATGCAGTGTGTGCATGTATGCGGTAGCCCTAGGTGTTGTCAATTCGCATGTGTGTATGGATGCACACAGTTCCATTTCATGGCTGCCATATACCGGTGTTTGTGGACAGCCACAGACTGTACCTGCCAGGTCATACAGATCAGTGTCTCTGGCCACGGACACGGTATCTGTGCCTTGCAGGGGTGCTATGGACCATATCTGGTACTAATCCAGACTGGGTACTGTCATCAGAAGCAGGTGTTCATTGACTGGACACAGATCCCTGTTGGGTCTGTCCAGAGCCACGTGCATGTGGTCTCCTGGGGCGGTCTGATGACAGCACAGACCCAGCATTGCTGGGGCTGCTGCTGGCACTATGGGGGCGGCCGCGGCCCTGTTGTCATCCGCGACGACTGCCAGCTGCTGCTGTTGCTGGCATACGCCCAAGTTGATGCCTCAACCGTCCACCATTGCCCTGGCTCATGGACATGTAGTTGTGGAACTGATCTAATATGTCCCCACAACGACTGTCTATGACATCGGTGAAATTACGGATGGCAGCCGCAATGTCACGCATACTGTCACTCATGGCTGTGCGACATGCTGTCAGCTCCCTCAGACCCTGTCTGGTGTACCGTTCCATACGTGACTGTGCCTGCTTGACAGCCCGAAACATAGCTGAGGTTGTAAGACCTCTGTGGGCACATCTCACAGGGGCAGTATGCCCATGGATGCTCTCACGAGAACCCCTGGACATCTGTCTGTGTGGTACCATCTCAGGGCCATGCCCATGGCTGCTGTGTGGGAAGCATGTGCCACAGATACCACATTACCCTGGTCAATGCCCACTGTATCCTGTCCATCACCTAGGGACATTGGTGACAAAGGATGTATTGGCAGGATGACTGTGCGCATTGATGGGGTTGACAGCTGTGTACTGTCAATTGGCTGACCAATGACAGACCCTGGCACACCTTCCTGTGCCATTACACAGATATCATCATTATCACTACCCGTGGCAGCTGATTCAGGTTCCCTGCTGCATGACACCAGAGCAGCACCAGAACCTGTGGGAGGGAAACAGGAAACACAGTTTACAATGTCTACACAATGTTACCAGTGATGAACACATGCACACATGCACACATGCGCACATGCGCACATGCACACATGCACACATGCACACAGGTGCACACATTCACACAGATGCACACATGCACACAGATGCACAGTTGTACACTTGCACACTTGCGCACTTGCACACTAACTATGCGAGATATCAACACACAGACACAGACACACCTGCATGCATACACAGAGCACTACTGATTGAGCCTAATATTACTATTACTATCAAGACTATTAAAGGTATTGTTAATACACACTCACCAGCATGGATAGGCTGCATTGCTGTTACACCAGAGGGACCTGCAGAAGTGAGGAAATTAATGTCAGTGGGCACAACTGTGCCATTGTTACTGAGTATGATACAGGTCAGTAGTACAACAGTTGCCTTTCACAGGTCAGCTGCTGATATTGAGAATATCACACTTGCACATTAAATACTATGATGACAGCTACAAACCAAGGACACACCTCACACATGCATTAACTACCAGTGTACACAACAGTCAACTATACATATGGCATATTACCTGCACACTCATAGTCATGGTGCTGTGTGGCTCCAGCCTCCATCATAATGCAGGTCTGCTGCTGTTGTTGTTGTTGGTGGGCTGGAGCCACAACATTTAGGAGTAGTCCCTCCAGTCTGGTGAGTGGGGTATGTGTAGCCACCCCACCACCTGTGGCAACCTGTTGCCTGTGGATATCCGACGCACGCTGACGGACATTTCTGATTAAATCACTGCAGTGATGTCGTACCTGCTCATATGTCCTATTATGCGTGCCTATGTCATTTACCCGACGGACCAGGTCTTGCCACAGTGCAGCCCTCTCCAGCTGATTCTGGCTGGTGTGGGAAAAGAGTATTGCAAAATCCCGCACCAGGCTCTGGTGTATTTCCTCATCCTCGGCTGCAGAGTATGCAGGATTGCGCTGGTGAACCATGGTCCTGAAAAAGAAAATAAAATGATATCAGCAAAATATGTTAGCAGAATTTGGCACACATACTACACATGCTACTCGACTGTTGTGATACAACATATCTCCCATATATAGCATCTGTCTGTCTATTGGTGGATACACATGTAAATGGCCAGGTATCAGTGCTCAGCCAACAACTGTGCAACAGTACCTGGCACACTCCATACGACATACTACCAAACCCCAGCAGTCAGCACACTGATTCAGGTCCAAAGCACCTCCACACTCTGGGGGGTTGTATCGAGGTACTGTATGGGGAACATCATCAACTACTGTGATCTGACCACAAACTAATCGCCCTGGATATACATATCCCACCTCCACCACCAGCACAAACAACTACAGTGAATAACATTCCAAATGCAAACTTTACACTTCTTAAGACTGAGATGGTATCCTTTAAGCCCACTGGGCCAGTGGAAGCCACAACCCACAATGCTGACTCCTTCACAAATGATTTCTATGGACATCTCCGAGAATGCATGGATCATGCAATCCCATATAAGACCGAGACACTCTCCACAAAGGGAAAGCATTCTGTCTGGTGGACCCCAGCCATAAACAGATTGTATAACAAAAGATGGAAGGTACTGCAAGACAGAGCATAATTCCATAAAGGGAAGGCATGTCTGATCAGCACTAGTAAAGAACTATGTTCTCTCATACAAACATCCATGGGCAACTTTGAGAGGGAAATCACCAGGGACACTACAGATAACCACAAGGCCTTCTTCAGTTATGTTAGAAACCTGGTCAGAAACCCTCCAATATGCTCATAGTTAGTACACAACAACAAATAATTCACTGAACCCACAGATATTGGCAACATTGTGGCAGACAGGTTCAGTGCAATTTCCCCTCCTCCCTCTCCCCCAAACGAAGACATACTTATCCCAGGTGAATGTAACCTCCCTGTCATCACAGATGTCCAGGTGAGAGCCGCCCTCAGAAAAGCAAAAAACACAGCATCAATGGGACCTGATGGTATCCCCGGTTGCATGCTACATGAACTCCAAGAGGAGCTAAACCCACATATAGAAGTACTATGTAACACTAGCCTGACTACAGGATATGTACCTGTACACTGGCGTACAGCAGCAGTGGTTCCACTCCACAAAGGAGGCACCTCTACATACCAATACAATACAATACAATACAATACAATATGCTATTGCCCCTGGGACTACAGCAGCATACTGTTCTGCTTCCCTGACCCTTGTGACACATGTGATGTGATGGTACCTGCTCCTGTCAAACAGTTACACAGGGTGACTCATATGGCATATTACCTATCTGACTAACTTTCAGCAGGGGTATGTGTGACATGTACTCATGGGGAGTCTTGCTTCTTAACGCTGTGTGGGTTATTGCAGGTATATCTTATCTGTGGGTAGGGACCTGTACCTCCGCCATGTGCTCTCTACTGTGGTGTCAAGGACGACACACAGCGGTCATTTAGGTTGTGGATGGTGTGAGGTGTTACTATGGTTGTTGGACATCTGTCATGGGTGTGACTTAAGTATGTAAATCCAGGAGTGGTAACCTCTATGTGGGTAGTATGTGTGCACTCTGTGGTGTTGTCAGTCACTGTGCATTGGTAATGTGTTTGAGTGCATTGTCACAGTGTTGTACATGTCACTGTGTCCTTCTCCATATCTGTAGCTGTCATGTGAGGTACATACCGTGGCAGACATTGTGTGGTGTGGAGGGGTACACTGACCTACATGTCCATAGCTGACACACCATGTCTGCTGACACATACCATGTACAGGTATTCCAGGAATAGTGTGCCACTGTGACTATCACTGGGGGGCCTATTGTACATGTTTATGACCCTGTTCACCCCTGACACATGCAGTGGTGGGCAGCCAATCACATATCTGGTGGTTACTGGTGTAGGTGATTTGAAATGGGGTATGGTACTTCAGTTTCGACACTGGTGTTCACTCCATGCCTTTGTCACCAGGCACCTGTTGCAATACATCTGTACACATGTGCCTCACTCAGAATATCTCTCTCTCTCTCTCTCTATATATATATATATATATATATATGTATATATATATATATATATATATGTCTATATAAATATATGTCTGTATACATATACACATATATATATTGTTGTACATATATTGCTATAGATATGGAGAGGGGGGGGTGTGACAGAGAGGGGGTGAGAGTGGCAGAGGGGGTGGGACAGGGGGAGTGTGAGATAGTCATATACAGTCATATCTTTAGATAGTCAGAGCTGTCTGTCTATGTAGATGTATCTACATATATCTATATCTGTATGTGTGTATTACATATATATGTTTGTACATATTCTATCTACATCTGTCTATGTATTCCTACATCCCTCTCTATCTATGTATACATATATGCATATTATATATATATATATATATATATATATATATATATATATATATATATATATATATACATATATATATACATACATACATATATTGACATACATACGTATCCATATGATAGATAGGTATATCAACATGTTTGTTTACAAAACAGTATACACACACTAACATACTGCTAAACATACATAACTGTGAAACCTACATTGTACATTGCACTACAACCTACATTCAACCTACATTGATATGTGCACATAGATTCCCTCACATATATATGTATGTACAGCCTAAACTGATAGTTGCTGTATGTCCCCTGCCCTATGCACATCTTCATATACATATAGATACAAACCAATGACACATATGGAGGGTTCACAGTATGTAGAGTTTTAAAGTATTACTTTACATTACCTGTGTTTGTCACAGCTGCTTGCATTGCCTTTTGGATCGGTGTCCTGCTGCTGCTCCAGTTGACAGATGACAGCTTTCTAGTAGGTTTTGTTTGTGTTTCTCTCTCTCTCTCTCTCTCTCTCTCTCTCTCTCTCTCTCTCTCTCCCTCCCTCACTCCCTCCACCTCTAGAGGGTGCAATGAAAGTATTGCATGTGTGGACTGGGAGTACAGCATGCTTTTGTAGGTATCTGTATATGCCCATGTGATGGCCTCTGCACCAATTGTTAGCCAGCATTTGCTAATAGCATGCAGCCAGTTGTGTACTGATTGCAGTTCTCACTGTGATTTCAGGACAGTGCTATAAAAAGATATGTGAGATAGGCGTAGGGCAGGGACCATGCTGGTATGCTGTGGACACTGTTCTGTGAGTGTAAAGGTTAGTATCTCTCTCATATTTCCAGCTGTGTTGTAGATTAACATTTCTCCATTCATTTCTCCAGTTTCCTGTACTAAATGTGTATGTACACTGACACCTAAGACTACTACTACTGTTAATGTGGGTGTGTGTGCTTTCCTGTGGGACATGTGGTGTAACTGGTATATAGCAGTGGCTCTTGCACTTTGTTGCTATGGCTTCATTATTTGCCCTTTACATGTACTACTTGTATGCCTGCTAGGTGTCTTGACTGTAGTGTGTTGCTGTGGCTTTCCTATCTTCCATGTACATTCACACCTTGGAATGCTTGCTATATCTGATAGGGTGTTACTGCATGCAGTGTGGTCTGGCCATGGTGTGGGCCTTGACATCTATTAGGGTATTTGAGTATGCTGCTGAGCAGGTCCCAGAGACTCTCAGGTGCATCTTTTATCTACCTCATGGAATAGTACATATCAGTGGAGTACACCCATTAAATTGTCTGGTATTCTGCAGTTGTGACTGTGGGTTAGCATAAGCATATGCATTACTACACTATTTTTGCCGTGCAAGTGGTGCATACTTTCAGTACTTCACAGTTACCATTGCATGTGTTGTAACACCTTTCTGCCTACTGTTTGTACATTTCACAGGGAGTCTGTGGGGCATCCCTGTAACTCAGTCACTGTTGCTATGTCTAGGCTCTTAACTATTCAACTATGGCAGTGTCATACCTCTCAAGTGTACAGATATTTGCAGGATGTCCACATTTGTGCCTCATATTTTGGTCCATATCTCATAAAACAGCTTTTTCTGGCAAATCACTCAGGGCTCAAGTCAGATTATAGTGACAAACATTTCAGTTTCAGACTTCGTACCCTTCCAAAAATCCAAAATAATGCAAAACCTGTTACTCTCTCAACTGTCTAAGTTTGTCGGAGCAATATTTGAAATGTGTCCCTGTTTTTGGGCCTTTGCTCCAAATTTTTTATTACTTAGTCCAGATGTCTTGCTGTAAGAGGTTGTGGGGTATGGGCAGTGATTATCCTGCTGTGACTATGTGTGTGGCTTGCAAGGTGCTACAGTGACATTATTACCTACTAGCTACCAACTAGCATGGCTGTTTCTGTTCACACACTACTATTATAGAAATCCACTACATTTGACAGTAAATATACATGACATGCTTTGTGTACTACACATCCTATATTCCCTTTACATTCATTCCTACTATTGCATGATATATTTATTGTAGCACAATGTTCTTATATAGCAGTCATGGCTTAGTGGTAAGTCATGCAGACTACTGTTTCCAAGGTCCTGGGTTCGGGACTGACAGTGGGATTTTATTTTGCTTTTGAGCAGACTACAGGCCTTGTCGTTCTGAGTGACTAAGGCACTTTTAAGCAGTTGTAAGTGGGTTAGCGCTGGTTTGCACGGAACTCACGCATGCGCACTGGCATTTAGCTCCGTGCACACATGCGCATACCCGCTTACAACTGCTTAAAAGTGCTTACTCTTGCCCACACCCGCGCTAATTTCTTTGAAAGAAATGAAAATGGGGAGACAGGAAAGTGGTGAAAAAGGGGTCACAAAGAGGGTAGGACAGTAGGGAAACAAGCTCGGGTTTTGCAGGAGGGATGTAGGTAAGGCTCATAGCTGCCCATTTCTTCATCAGCAACAGCTGTGCATATGTTTGTAATTTGGTGTGACATTTGAAACCTTCCACCCCTGAGAGAGGTGTAAGAACAACAATAATACTTGTTGTACAGCCAATTGTAATTGACAGTTTCCATGTCCAGCAGACATGTGTGCAAAATGGGCAGCTATGTATGGGGCGTAATTTTTTTGTGGGTACAGAGTGCCCTTTTTTTTTTTTCAGGTGAGAGTGGTATGTCAGGTACAGGAAGTCGGTATAGCTGGGGAGGTAGGTTGGGTAGGTTAACAGACAAGACAAACAAGACGCATACAGGGGCGGTGTATGACACATGTGGGGGGGTTACACAATTGACGGGGATGGACGTTTGGATATCTCGAGCCCATGAGCCCACAGATGGCAACAGTGGAACTGAGATCCCCACCCATGGGCAGTTGCCACTGTGCATTCACTGCCCAGGATGGGGCTGTGCTGGGGGCTGTGTAGGCCGGGCAGCAGGCACGCCCATGAGTTGTGCCACCCGTGCCTCAAGCTGGCGTAGGGGCCCAAGCACAGCGTGCCAGATCTCCCTACGCACCACAGTCCGGACACTACGGAGGGTGAGTGGATGTTCTCCTCCAGCCACACTTGCAGAGGGGGGATGAGCCCCATCCCCTGCAGCGCTTCCACCCGCAGGTGGCACAGGGTCACCGGAGGTGGGTCCGGCCTGGGCACTACTGCCAGGTGCACTCACCAGCTGAGGAGGGAGAGGTGGGTCCGTTGGAACCCGCCTTCCCTGTCGTCCTATGTTTTGCATTATGTTATGACAGTTTGGGTTAGTAACGTACAATACCATTCACAATTAGTTGTAACAGCATGCATTAGTATTCCCATATATTCAAGCCATTGAACAGCAAGCATAAAACATGAATAATTTGAACAGCAATACACAATCCAACAACATGCAGGGTTGATTGATGGCAACAGGCCATCAGGTTTGGATGTATGAACAGGGCAGATACATCAACGTACATGCAAATATGTATGAACCAACAGGACAAATGTCCAGGGGTGTTAATTGTGATTGCACATACCAATTTCATGTGGAATGGATTATATGTGGTTATAGGGTAGGGTGAAGAAAATTTAATTAACAACTTCAAATACCAATACATATGCTGTACATTTCTACTAGCTGCAGATATATACACACTACAGTTCTGCCTACAGTTTCCTATGTGATAACTTCTTCAGGGTGGTGATAGGAATGTTACTGCTACATCAATATACATTTCATTTTTATTCATACACATTCATATCTGGCTCTGTTCAGCTACATCATCCTGCTACATTTGCTTTATATAGCTATAGACAACTGTGGATGTTTGGTATTTCAGACAACCATACTATCTGCATATTGCAGACTGAGAGCAACATATCCAGATTTTGGGACACACATTCCAGCTGCAGTACCATTTTCAACACATGTTACTGTTTGGTTCTGCCTGTCACATTCATTTCATTCTATACTGACTGCAGTATACTTTATTGAGGAGTTATTACTACTTTATTGGTGGATTCATACCTCTTTCTCACACTCTCTCGCTTGTTTTATTTTTACAATTCAGGATGGTACTTAATTCTAGGCTTTATTGACATGTTTTACCTGTAGTTATAACAATCCTTTCCAACAGTCTCACTTCTGTCATGTTTCTGTATTTCAACAGGGATATATTTCACACATGTGTTTTACTCAGCTTCTGCAGCTGTACTTTTCAGCCTGCTGCAGGTTATGTACTATTATATTACAGGTGGGACATCTTTATTTCAGACTTGTTTCATGTTTATGTTTGGATTACAGGCTGCATCACACTTTTGTAATCAAGCAATACTTGCAAACCCTCTTACACTGTTACTTGCATATTTTATTAATTAGTGATTACACTGCACTCTTTTGCTAACTGTCATACTTATATATTTATTTACAGTTACAGGGAGAGAATTACTGACCTGCCTGGTGGCACAACCGCACCAGCCTATCACCATAGGCTCGACGGTTCGCAGAACGGACACCTGCAGCTGTAATATAAATAAAGTAATATTGGAATACACATCTCCATAATATCAGCTAGGTTAATTTCTTACATAAATAATTGCATGTAACTTACTCAGTAGTGGGGTGTTGGGCATTTTCCGGGCCTCCTGGATCCAACGGTTCAGTTGGTCCTGCTTCCGTCTCTTCAGGTCCGCATGGTGGTGACGGACCTGCTCACCAGTCCTTGGTATTCCTGTGGCACTTGTGAGATCATGAGCCAACCGGTCCCACACCTCAGCCCTATATGCTCCCCACAGGACCTGGCCCTGCATGAGTTGGGCCTCATGATTATGGACGAGGAGCCAAACCATATATTTGGACTCCTCAATGCCCCACCTCTGTGCTCGGAAGCAACTACCCTCACCTACACCTGACATCCTGGCTGCAAGTCAGTTCTACAATTGGTTATGCTGTGTATTCCTGCCTATGGGGCTTATATATGCCATTTTTCCCACACTTATCTGTGATTGGCCATTTTGGAATTGTATCAGCTTCACAAAACCTGCTTTGTCATACTCCTCTTTCTATTCATTCCTATATATATGCTATTACTGCATTTCTAAGTGCAACTGTCATGGCTTAGTGGTTCAGTACTTTGACTATGGTGCATGGTATCCTGGGTTTGAACCTGGCCATTGCTTTTTATATTTTATGACTGTTTACACAGGCTAGGAGGTGTGTCTGTGTAAAGGCAGTTTTGATACAGCTTGCTCAACGTTGCCCGTCGGTTAGCTTGTTGGCGCGGTACGCAGCTCCACGCAAACGGGTTACACTGGTTTACGCGTGGTTTGGCTGTCAGCACGCATATTATGCTCAGCTCAGCTATGGGCACACAGTTTCAGCATGTTAAAATGCTGCTCAACCCCGGGCACTCATTCTACACCTATTAAACCACTGCTCACCTACGGGCACTCATTTTACACCTGTTAAAATACTGCTCACCTACGGGCACTCATTTTACAACTGTTAAAACACTGCTCACCTACGGGCACTCATTTTACAACTGTTAAACCACTGCTCACCTACAAGCAGATATCCTCAACTTGTTAGACTGTAGCTCAGCTATGGGCACATCTCACATTTTTTTTAAATTTTTTTATCTCACATTTCTTCAAAATACATGGCCCATTTCATTACATTATACATAAAATATAATTTTATATATGTACATATATGTCAGGGACTTGTTTCATGCTTATTTCACTAAAAATTGATGCTGTGGGGGCTCGAACCATGACTGCCTCCTCTTCAGCCGACGTCTCTGCCACTACGCTATTGCTTCTTGGCTTAGTTTGCATATTTAGTTCTTATATGCTTTTCCACTGACTGCTAACTGTGGCTAAGCGACGGGCACGCCCGCGCAAACGAGCGTACTCATGGGCAAACATCTTTATAACTTAAAAAAAATATATAAGATGTTCATTTATACATTTTATGCTCATAGTCTGTGGGGGCATGTGTTGTGTTGTGTTTATTCACATTTACACGGACTCTGTCGTGGGGGTTTACTTTCGGGACTTTTACTCTTCTGGGGGCGTGTCCGTTTGCAGGGCTCGCCCTACGGACACGCCCCCTACTGTCTTCCACGGACCGTGTTAGCCTTAGGTGGGATTCAGCATGCCCTCATGCATATGCATGACATGCTGATGTCACACCGTTTAACTGCAGCCTCCGTGTAAGCCTTGTAACTCTTACATGGAGGCTTCATGAATCCTGCCCATAGACTTTTATAATAGTGCTGGACCCTATTTGGTCCGTGGTCTACATTGGTTGTGTGCACTGCACTTTTGGGTCTTATATATATATATATATATATATACATGCATACACACACACAGACACAAAGACAACACACACACACACACACACACACACACACACACACACACACACACACACACACACACACACTCACACACATTAAAGTATGTCTTAACTTCCCATGTGATGGCATACTGCCTGTAAAAAGAAAGAGAACAAAATACTATACTTAAAACTAAATAACTAACTATCTAAATAAAAAAATGTTAATTCCAGACAGGGTACTGTTTTTTACTGCAAGGTCACTCACATACAACAAGCACACGGTCAGGCAAATTTGAAGATCATTAATTAATCTATCTTTGGGAGATAAATGGAAACATGAGCACACAGAGAAAAAAAATATGTGGACAGACAGATGGCATTAAGATGTCACACAAAAGGCATCCCAGCTAAC
This sequence comes from Protopterus annectens, assembly GCF_019279795.1. NCBI lineage: Eukaryota > Metazoa > Chordata > Ceratodontiformes > Protopteridae > Protopterus > Protopterus annectens. The sequence continues at coordinate 816,986,568 of NC_056749.1, read as the reverse complement.
AATTGAACTGGAGTTCTTCTTGCTGTAATGTGGTTGTTCTACTAACTGCACCACCAACTGAATTTAGGAATGGAATTATGTCAGCCGATGTTAATAATCCAGCCAATAACAATAAAAGTGACGTCACAATAGAATGAAGGTACGAACCAGAAAAAAAAAGAAAGAAAGAAAGAAAAAGAAAATAGATACATATAACTTAAATGTATGTAGGAAGGGCACCTAACCATTTTGGGTCAATAAAGCACTTTGTAGATATCTTGGAAAATAATGGAACTCTGCAAAATTATTTGAAATTTTCTTCAAACTGAAAACAGAGATAAACTTTGTCAGCAATATTTTAACTTGAAATTGTTGTTATCTCAACACAGCTGTGTGCATTATGAAGACAGATATGTCATTCTGTGCTTTTATCTTTAAAAAATAGTGATTTTTTTCCCCTAACTTTGTGAAATGACAGTTTCTGCAAAATATGTCTTAATGCACCATTCTAGTTCATAAGTGGGGATACCTGGGCCTACATTAAAATTATCAGCCTAAAATGTTCCGACAGTATAAAATTCTGGGTAATTTGTTCATAATATTATTATACATGTACAGATAAATATCTACATAGATATAGATATATTTATCTATCTATAAAAAAATATATATATACCTATATAGATATATAACTATAGCTATCTATCTATCTAAATCCGTATCACTTCACTGAAAGACCATTTCACTGAAACTCATTTCATAGAGACCAAATCACCTACAGGTCATTTCACTGAAAGTTAATTTCACCTAAAACTCATAAAAGTGACAAGTAGTACTCTAAGGCAACTCAAAGGTATATGTCCTTTTCCCCACTGTAGTGCGATCCTGGTGTTAGTATATATAGTTACGGGTGTGGGGGTGTGGTTTTCTGTTGTCTGGTTCTGTTTCATATTATTTGGTAAAACCCAACTAGCTGGGGGGCTACACCCCCCACACCCTGCCCAACTATATATACTTTCACCAGGATCGCACTACAGTGGGGAAAAGGACATATACCTTTGACTTGCCTTAGTGTACTAATTGTCAGTGAAATGACTGTAAGGTGGAATGAACTTTAGGTGATTTGGTCTCAGTGAAATGGGTGTCAGTGAAATGGTCTTTCAGTGAAGTGATACAAATCCATATATATATCTATATCTATCTATCCATCTATATATATATATATATATATATATATATATATATATATATATATATATATATATATATATATATAGATATACAGATAGATATATATATGGCATTATGTTAAAATTTCACCAGTAACAGATGGCGTCAAAGGTGTGAAAAATGTCCAGGATTCTAAAGAAATAACTGCTCCTAGGTTGCATATATTTAGTACTGGAATACGGAAAAGACTGAAGGGGTTACAGTGGAATAATCAGGAAAAATTCTTACAGATAACGATAGAACATTTTATTTACTAGGAAATAAAAAATATAAAATTGTAGACACTGAAGACAAACCAGAAGAACAAAACACCCGTTCACAAATGGAATGGTCCTCAGGTTGAAGCAAACAGTAGCAAAGTCCAAAATAACATAAGAAACGTTAATTTTCTGCAAAAATACTCAAGAAAAAAAAGAAGACCAATCTGATGAAGTTTCCATAGGGGAACAAAAGCGCTTGTCTGTGTGTGAAAATAAACTTTGAATTGTTCTGTTCCATCTTCGTTTTTGTTATGAGTATTTTTGCAGACGATTAACATTACTTGTGTTATTTTGGATTGTGCTACTGCTTGCTACAACCTGAGGAAATAAAACTTACCTTCACTTCATTTCAGTTATGTACTATGCTGTTTTCCAGAGTATGAAATAAATATTTCACCTAGGCTGAGCCTGAAAGTGCACTACCCCATTTAGCAAATATATATACATATATTTATATATATATATATATATATATATATATATATATATATATATATATATATATAAAAATACATATATGGGTCTACTTTACATGGCCAACATTTCATAAAGTCGAAGACCATATAGCTGAGACTATATGATCGACTTTCGAAATGTTGAGCATGCACGTTGCAAGCTTCCCCTGCACCCCCTGAGGGGGAGTCCACCCCCCCACATCCCCCAGAACTTAAATATACCACCTCCAAGATTGCACTACAGTGCAGATGATGGAAATCTTTCCATTCTGCACTGTACGGAGATGACCGCTCCGCATGGTCGACATTTCGAAAGTCGATCATATGGTATCAGCCATATGGTCTTTAACTTTATGAAATGCCGAACATGTGAAGGGGACCTATATACACACACACACACACACACACACACACACACACACACACACACACACACACATATATATATATATATATATATATATAAAATTCCGTTATGTATGAGCAAACTTACTTAATGTCGAACATAAAATTGTTTCATTAAGAAGTTTGAACATACATAACACTGAATTCCATAACTAATGAACCTGCAAAGGATTGAGAAAGAGAAACTATTTCCTTTCCAAATCTTCACCCTAACCCCCCCCCCCCACTTAACTCTAGTCTGAATAGAGTGTTATTATGGGATTTTCTTTTCAAAGGATAATGGGGGTAGGTTAGGATTAGATCATATTACCAAGGTTGGTAGTGGATTCCTTAGTAATGTGTGCTAACCCTACACCTTACCTTAAAAAAAAAATCCCCCTTATACTACCAGTACACAAGATGTACTCAGACACATCTATCTCCTTACCTAACCCTGACTCTAACCCTTAAATTCACACACTTAGACAGAAACACATAACATCTATCCTCTTACATAACCATATCCCTATCCCTAAAATACACACACTGACATGCAGACACATCACATCTATCACCTTACTTAACCAAAACCCTGACCCTAACTGTGGAATGCACACAACCACAGACACACACACACACACACACACACACACACACACATACACACTCACACACACCCACACACACCCATACTCACCCACACCCCCCACACACACACACACACCCACACACACACACACACTCACACACACATGTATACCCTTTCCTAACCTCGACCCTAACACTGAGACGCACTCACAAACACACTCACCCCCTTCCACACCCCACTGATCTGTCTCTACAAAACATACCTTAGAGATGTTCAACATTCAACTATATGAATAGTCGTCAATCCCCACCACCCCTTGGAATTGTTGACCAAATGTATGTTTTACAAAAAGGTGGAGAAATCTATCTATCTATCTATATACATATATATATATATATATATATATATAGCGAAAGAGAGAGAGAGACACAGAGAGAGAGATAAACAAAAATGAATAAATGAGTTACATGCCATTCATTTTAAAGCAACAATTGAATGTCTCAGGGCTGTAATATTTAGCAGTGATAGTTACTAGTTACTAGTCATTTTAAAGCCTCAATTGTAGTGCGGCCTCGGAGTTGGCATATTTAATTAGTGGGGGTGTGGGGCGCAGAGGGCTTGACCCCCTGCCTACACCATTTAGTTTTTTTTTTTTTTTTTTTTGGAACGTTCAATGTTTTAACAGTTCGATCACTAAGGATTGACCTTTAGTGATTCGAACTGTTAAACATTCAATGTTCCAATATAGACCCATGTTATACAACACTGGTAGTGTCAATGTGTCGATAAATATTTATAATGACATCTTCTTTTTCCCCTTAGACATTTATCTGATGGTAAAGGGAAGACTATTTCAAAGTTTACCAATGTATACAAGATGTGTTGCATCTCCATATCTACTTTTTGGGTTTTTTTTTTTTTTTTGAAGTAGCATTCTCAAAGAAGGTCTAGCTCCCCTTAAGAATTATACCACACAAAAGTACTGACCACAGCTGGAAATTCTGGTGAATATAGAATCTTATGTGTGAATTTTAAATGTATAGATGACAGCTCCTTCTTGTACTGTAACCACTTAATCCAGCCCAGGGCAATGCAAGATGCACTCTAGAAGGTGTTGTGCAGTGAACCTTGCTTTCGCTTTGTAGGCCTACTTCATCTTAACCAATTGTAGTGTAGACTGTACCATGTAACTGAGAAAGATGTGCTGAATAAATTGATGGATTTAACCTTTAAATTAAAAAGTGGCTTAATTAATCAAGGTTAAGAGCCAGATGAGGCACACCATTCAGTAAGTGCAGAGATGTCATGCTATAAGCTGCTAACATGTAGCTTCCTATGGTACAGGGATTGATTCCTTCAGCTTTCAGTTGCCTACTGAGTGACCTTGAACAAATCACTTTACCAGATAGTGCTTTGTAGCAAAAGTGGTCTGTATACCTAGTAACTATCTATAAACCATGAGGAAGGCCCCAAGCTGTGAAAGTGACAAGTACCCTCTCTGAATGTAAACATGAAACTGGTGCTTGACAGGAATCAAAGCTAGACCATCTCCTGTTTGGCATATATTTTGGAGGTATCCAAGCCATTATCACTGAAGTATGATTGACCAAGTTTGCTGATGACTGCAAGTTGGGCACTGTTACCTGCTCGTCCACTGATTCGAAACTATTACACAAATGGCTAGTGCACTGAAAATGGTATCGAGCTAAATGCAAAAAGTCACGCATGCTAGCATTTGGCAAAAAGCTGTACCCACCTCATATGTTATGACTTGTACTGTTCTGCAATCAGATATGGTCATCAGAGACCTAATTTCTTATCTGGGCAACTCTCTTTCATTCAGTCATCATGTTTCCACTATACTCAGGAAATTCTTCTACCTAACACAGTTAATTTCCAAGGGAATTTCTTCAAGATCTAGAGACGTTACCTTATCACTGTACTCTTTTGCTAACAGACCTGTCATTTAATGCTATTTCCTCTTTGGTATGTACAAATCCAAGCATGTCTACATTTATTAATATCTTAAATGAACTAGCCATACTCGGGGAAAAGTGGGTTAAAGCCAAACTTGACTTCTGGCTATCCCAATGCACAAAGCACCTAATGAGACTCAGGGATAAAGTCCAGAAAACCTGGTTTACCAATGAACTCCACACTGAATACCACTGCCAAACCTTCAACAATTTAGACAGTTTAGTATCAAATCATGCTAGACAAAAATGAAAAAATATTACACAGATCTACAAAATAAATGCTAGCAGAGTATTAATGCTTACTGGTCTTCTATTAATCAATTACTAACCCCTAGCTGATCCATCTAACCACTTCCCTCACTTAATCTCAATAATAACCTCTCCACCATGGCTGATGCCTTCATCTCTCATTGCATTCACTCGGTATCATCCTTAACTCCAAACTTTTCTATATGATAATAGCCTGAACCTTTCCCCACCTGTCACCCTTCCCCATGCCCCCTCCTTCCAACCTAACCCAACCACAACTATAAAAAATTGCTTTTTAGATTGAAACCCACCTCCTTAGCTCTTGACAACCTACTATGTAAATACTTGCAATGGCAACTGAAGCTATAGGGTACCCTGTCTTAATCCTAATAAATGATCTGGTTGTTGAAGTTTATGTTCCCCCTCTCTGGAAGTAGTGCTGCATCCTCCCTCTACATAAAGGTGATCACTCAACCCAATTTTCCAATTTCAAGCCCATAGTCATCCTCTCACTGCTATCCAAAATCCTTGATTCTTGCACTCAGATTGAACTCTTACACTATATCACAGAAAATACTCTCCTATCCTCTTTGCAACATGGATCCCATCCACATCATAGCACATCCACTGCTCTTCTCAGGTTCTTGAGCACAGCCAATACAAAGAAAGAAAAAAAATAGTTTCAGCCATCTTCCTTGAACTATCCAAAGCCTTTGAGGCAGTCTCTCACTTTATTCTTTTAGGCTAGCTATTTGATAGATCATATCACAGACATTTCTTCTTTTACTAAAATTACCCCAGCAGGGGGCAAAGAAACCCCTACAAAAAAAGTTTTCTTACTAATATTTGATTCTCATATCTGAATATATTTTCAATACTGCCAGTGATTTGTAATTGCTCTAGTGAGTTTCAACCACCTCAGAGTCACATCAGTCACTTCTAATAGTTTATATGTAATTAATTTGTATTGACAGCTTCTGGACAATATTACTTTAGTGCTGATTTTTTGCTGACCTATTGCAGTCCCTTTTTATCTTGTTTGTAGGACTTTTGTTGGATTCATTTTTTTTAATTTGCTTGACTAGGAACTCGGATGGGTGGAAGAGGTAATTTCAAATTTTTCATGGCAATCTGTATTTGTTTAATATCAGCTACTTTATTTCTTACCATGTTATGAAACTGATTTTCCATTTGGATGATTGTTTCAATTTCTTGTGTTTTGTTTTACATTATATTTATTTTACAGCTTCAAATAAATAAAGGCATATATAATGAAATGCATAAGTAACTATTTTGACTACAAAGAGCCTTAAAATGAATGTAATAAAAACACAAATACACATGAAGTAAAACAAAAGAATAAATACAGAATCCAGTTTTGTAATTCAAATGACATGCTGTGAGATGTTTTACAGTGTGATGGCAGTACACCCCAGGGGATAAAGACAGTTCGTGCAAATGCCTAATGCCATATTTTGCACTGGGGTGTGTTCCTTTTAGACAGTAAATCTCACCTCATCATTTATTATCCTGATAAATATATGGATTTTCTGGGGAGTGCTTCTTAAATATACCTTGTAACAATCGTCATAATCCAATCCTCCATCTAGAAAAAAAGTCACCCAAGATTACAGCATTTAACAATTTGTAACAGCAGCACAAACAAAATTAGATGCTGTGAAATTTTCTAAAGTGAACATTTTATTATGAGAAATATGATGTCAGCATGAGCTGTGTGCTTTCACATTGCAGAAAATGTACATTTATAAGACAACAACATTCCTAGCATGCTTCTGTTGTGGGTTCTGAAAACATATTTTCTTTTGTAATGCATCTAGTTCAGCAGAAAGAAGAAATGGTCACAGGTGATATACCAAGAAGGGTCACTGTTATCAGTGTGAAGGAGACAGCAAACAGTATGCAGCCTTGGGCAAATGAATTAACATTCCTGTATCGCACTGAGCTGTGGAGCAGAGAACAGGAAGGATCCCGCTGGAGAAAATAATATGGCACCTGATCTGAGTTTTTGCAAGTAAATCAGTTTTAAGATCCACAGATCATATAAATCATAGTTGTTTTCCTTAGTTCTTATTATTACTTGGCTTAATTCCAAGATCGCAGTTGTAGCTCAGCGGTGAAGTCTCAGAACATTATGCGTATTAGGAAGATATCTGCACGGTACATACTGCTCCCTAAACAGATGGCTTAAACATGGCTTGACTTTAAAAAAATAGTTGGGTCATAGGTCATCATGTTTTAATACATGCTTAAAGTGGATTTAACTCCTTTGTTCTCTTATAACACCATGGAGCATCAGTTACCTAAAACTCTTGTTGCAGTTAGGTTTAACAGAATAGCACAGAAGTATCTTATTAAAAAGATGGACTATATACTAAATTTAAAACAAGGTCACACAACTAACTATGCTGAAAGAAATAATAACAATTTTAAGTAATCTTAATACTAGTATAATGTTCGATATTAATAAAGCTTGAAATTCAGCCCAAAAAAATTAAAACTCTACGAGATGCACTATGCAAACAACATTTTGCTCTGAAACAGTAGTCTTTTTATATGGTGATACATTTTGGGAAGTGAATGTTTTGTTTCATTTTACAGAAAGCCTTCTTCTTCAATACATGTAAAAGCGAATGTGTCTACATTTTATAGTTACAATATGCCAGATAGGAGCATGCAAGCTTCACTTTAATATAAAAGGCACCACCAGTATGAGAATTACTCTTCACTTTAATTTAAAAGGCACCCCCAGTATGAGAATTACTCTACTCACTAAATTACAACTAGGCAGTTACCTCTTAACGTGCAGGAAATAGAGCTGGTTTTACACCTATAGCATGCCAAAACTATGCCTGCATTCTATTAAATTTCCTTGCATTCATTATTTTCTTTCAACATATATGATATTTTTGTATCATTCTGTTTCCTTTTCAACTATACAAACAATTCTAACTAAAAATCAATAGCTATAAGATGGAATCTGTCCAAATGTACTAACATCAACAACCATGAACAAGGGCCACTGTGCGTATGCAGTAAGGCTGTTACCAAAAAATTATACTTTCAAATTGCTTTTAAAATGTTCATGTACTTTCTAGTCCCTGACATATGTAACTGTTTTAGAAAAATGGATTTAACAGAGCAGTTAAAGACATAACAAGACAACGGGTTGTTCATTCTGATAATTTTAGAATCTCTTCTTGTTTGAACTGTTGCTGTATTACATATTAAAAAAATAACAAATACTAGAATGCATATATGTATTTGTGAATGTTTATGAATATGGTGATTATGTTACCCATCATAAGACAATAAATGCACTGGACAACTTCATAGCTCAGGAGGTTAAGATTCATTATGCTTGGTGATTCTTATTCTGCAAAAACGTACACATGACAACAAATGAAATGCACAGGTCAAAATATAGGCAAGGATATGTTCATTTTCTGGACACAATAGACTGCGTAATTTGGATGCGTGAAAGCTACCATTTTGAAATGAGATGACGTGCATAACATAATGCCTGGCGCATTACATACACTACTGAAATGTAGCTCCAAAATTAAAGTCCAGAAAAATCTGTTTATCTGCTCAATTGTGGTATTTGAGTAATGCTGATGAGTTCAGTTTACAGAGGCGATTAGAGAAGCTTACAAAATAACAGATTGAATGTAGAGTACAGCACATAGAATAATATATTTTGAAGAAGTTAAACATATTCATTTTATTACATACTGGCAGAAAAGATACTGCTTGTGAGAAATGTAGTCTTTCTTTGGTTTATGAAATAAAAACTACGGCAATGTCTTTCAAAATTTTGTGGAAGGCATAATCCTGAACATTTTTGGGATATCCTTTGCTGACGAGGAATGGAAAAATAAAGTATAAAAATGTATGAAAACATGGACTGCAACAAATATTAGGCTTAAATGTGAGACAATAGTGTTTGTCACTTTAATGTGCAATTATTGAAATTTATATTAAAAGGTTAAGATTGCAGTATTTTGGGGGTTTCTCATTAACCCACTCAGCAAGTTAGCATGCATTAGTAGCAAGGAGACTGGAGTATAACCCATCACATACATCTATAAAAGAATCTGACCAGTGTATCCCAGCTCTAAAATGCTTTTGAAGTGCCTTTAGTAGTTTCAAACTTGCATTCGTTTTGAAAATAGTGGTATTTTATGGTTCCCCTTTAATTGAATATTACATGAGTTTTACATGTATATGTGGGAGTATATTAAATAATCAAAATTTACTTACCTCGAACACCTATTCATCGACACCAGAACAACAAAATTCACTTCAGTGAACACTGGAGATTTTACAAGGATAAGTAATCACTTGTCTACCATAACACCACAACACACATTGCACTAAATAAAACCCAGTGAAGTGGGGTGCTTCACCCCCCAAAGTGGGGGGCTGCATCTCCCACCCCCTAACTATATATACCAACTGCAAGATGGTGGGGAGAAGGGCAAAGATGTGGTGTTAGCCATTGATTTCCTTACCCTAGGAAAGATTTTGTCATTCTCAGAAGTGAACTTCGCTCTTTTCATGTCAATGAATAGGTGTTCGAGGTAAGTACATTTCAATCACTTAATATAGACCCATATGTGTACACACTCACAAAGTTACATATATATATATATATATATATATATATATATATATATATATATATATATATATATATATATATGTTACTCTGTTCACACACAAATATAATTGTGTATGCGGGTCATGGTGTGTGTGTGTGTTTGTGTGTGTGTGTGTGTGTGTGTGTGTGTGTGTGTGTGTGTGTGTGTGTGTGTATGTGTGTGTGTGAGAAAAGAAAAATAAAAAAAGAAAAGTACAAGATCCTTTATAATTCTAATATAATCTTACCTATGATTCAGGTCTGTTTTTATGTTAGGATGAATTCCTGAGAACAAGTTCCTAGCTCTCAGTGTGCAATGACATCCAGTTCTGCTTATTAGCTGTATCACTTATTCTTTTCTCCACACCTGCTGGCCCATGGCTATATCTATGAAAGAAATGCTATATTGTCATTTCAGTTGGAGTGATTCAACAGAACTCAGGGTACGCATAGTCTTACTTTAAATTTTTAACAGATTCATGGGTATACTGTAATTAAAAGAAATAAAGGTCTGTATGAAGTTAAGTTTGATATCTGGCTGTGGTGGTGCAGTGGTTAGCATTGTCACTTACCAGCAAGATGCTCTCCGGTTGGATTCTCGGATGGAGTGCCATCTGTCTGGAGTCTGCATATCCTCCCCGAGAACGACGGAATGTTAAAAAGACATGCAGGTAGGTTCATGAATGTGTGTGTGCCTTCTCTGAAGGTTGGGTGCCAGCTGGCAACTCAACACAGTAAAAATCCACTGCTAATCATAAGCCAACCGGAGATCCGCTGTGGTGACCCCTAACCGAGAAAAGCCAAAAGACTATTCATGAAGTTAAGTTTGATATTCCACTAATATTGAATATAAAAAGGTTTATTCGAATTAACAAGACTACCTTAAAAAGTTGGTCTATGCTGCAGTTAGCAGTTTCTCTATATATTAATGTTAAACTAAAATGTTCATTGTTTATATTTATAGAAAAACTTCTAACGTATAGTAATAAAAATAATATTTAATTGGCAAGAAAAAAATAATAAAATATTGCATGTAAGGATTTTCTGAGTTTAGATTTGGCTACTTTGCTTTACTCTGGGAATATGCAAGCTCTTGAGACCAGACAACTAGGTTATTGGATATGTGAAAATATGTGGAGTCTTTTATTGACATCTAGCATAAGAAACAAGTAAAGAATGAAGAAAAGGTAAAATGTTAATAAATATAAAAACATAAATATGATGGCAGTGGGGGAAGGAAAAAGGAAAATTCAGCAAATACTAGATCGCTGTTCATTTCATCAGAGGTCCTTAACTCTGCATTTGGGGAAAAACGTTCTGATAGATTGAACTAGCAGCAGAAAATACTTAATAGACTTTTAGAGAAACTACATATATTAAAATTGCTTTAATAACAGAATACTGAAAGAAATGAGAAGATGCCAGCTGTTTTTTTTTTTTTTTTTTTTTTTTTTTACATAGTGATGACAATTTTTAAGATGTGATGTCACACACATTGAGAGTGGTTTATGGTAGACCTGAATTAAAAATGAGATAGTACACTTGATTTGGGGTTGGGAAGACAGATATATTATAGAAAATATCATTCAATGGTGCATTTAGTAATAATTATAACACTTCTATTTATGATTATAATTTCTTTACATGCTTCCATGATTCTTAATTTACAAGATTGTTTTATGAACATTACAGAAATGCTTATCTTTATATTACAATATGATATTATGATAAACACAAAAATGATTGCATATAACAGAGAGAAAGGGGAAAAAGAATGATTATCAACTTTGAGTCAATCAGTGTGTATTTTACTTCATACCAGCAAACAACGGACATGTTATAATTCAATTCACTTTTATTTATATCATATATCGGATATAATGAACTAATCATGATGAACTGTATTTCATGGACTTCTCACATAGAGGAATAGAGAAAGAGAGGGAGGAAGGGGAAAAAGAGGGGGAAAAGTAAGTGAAGAAAAGAAAGCAAGAGGTGAGGATAAAGAGAAATGATATAAGAAAGGGAAATATAAAAGGAGAGAAAGAAAGAAGATAAGGAATAGAATTCATCAAAGAAAAGAATGAGAGAGAAAAAGAGAAGATATTTAAATAAATAAATGTATTTATTTATTTATTTATTGATATTTCTTGACCAGGAAAGTCTGACTGGGAGAGGAGTATATTTTTAGGGGTTCCTATTACATTGTTGAAACTATAAAACTTCGAACACTACAAGATCAAACTTGTATGTTCAAAGTTTTATAATTTCGAACAAAAATAAAAACACAACAAACCCCCTTGCACCCCCCCAAACCCCCCTGCTCTTTAAATATACCAACTCCGAGATCGCACTACAGTGCGGTAAAGGGAAATCTTTCCTTTCCGCACTGTATTGTGATCCCGCAGTTGGTATATTTAAAGAGCAGGGGGGTGCAGCTCCCCATGTGAGGGGTGCACAGGAGCTTGCCCCCCTGCTTGCAAGACTTTATTTTCTTTTTCTTTTTTTTTTTTTTTTTACGTAATCGAAGTTCTGAAACTTGGAACATAAGGTTTCGACTTTATGGTGTTCGGAGTTTCAGAACTTAGATAATGTAATAGGAACCCGATTTTCAGCAGAAGCCCAGGGAGAAAAACCCCCACAAACACATTATGATTATATAATATTTTACAAGAATTTAAAGAATTTGCAGAAATTAGAGTATAATACAGTACAATGTAACAAAATGAGAAACAGACTAATGAACTGTGGGAAGTTACAATTTCAGACAGAAAAACAGAGTAATTTGTGATTTTATATATATATATATATATATATATATATATATATAGATATATATATATATATATATATATATATATATATATATATATATATATATATATATATATATATGGATCTACTTCATATGGTCGACATTTCAGAAAGTTGATATTCATATGGCAAAGACCATATGACTGACCAGAGAAAACAGCATCAAAATTAAGACACCGGACTCGGATCCCTTGCAGAACTTTTATTCGACAATAAAACCAACGTGTTAAGCGCTTTCATCAAATGGAGTTTGACTTCATCAGAACAGTGAAGTATAGAAAGAAATAGTTTAAAATATCCAGTAAACACACCCGGTTGGATAAACATTCAACCAATCAAGCACAACTCACTGATAAATTACGCCAGTCTGCAAAAAATGTATAAAAAGCCATACATATAACTTGTTCATGCTAAATCATATTTCTGTTTTGAAAATGTAATTGGTATTCTCTATGTTTACTTAAAATAAAAATAAAAATACATAAAATATGCACATGAATAAATGAATGGTTACATAAAAGTATACATAAGTGATGTTCATAAAATAAAATGTAACTAATACTACTGTTCACTTTTTCATGAATATGATTCACATTTGAAAAGTCGACCATAGAAGAAAGAACAAAAAACACAAAAAAACTTACCTTCACACTGCTATCGCACTACAGTGTGGAAGATGGAAATTGTTCTATTCCACACTGTACGGAGATATCGGTTCTGCATGGTTGACATTTTGAATGTTGATTATATCTTCCAACATTCTGAAATGTCCACCATGTGAAGGGAACCATATATATATATATATATATATATATATATATATATATATACATACACACATACACACACACATGCGTATATATTTATATATATATATATATATATATATATATGTGTGTGTGTGTGTGTGTGTGTGTGTGTGTGTGTGCGCATGTGTGTGTATATATATATATATATATATATATATATATATATATATGAGCAAACGTACTTAATGTCAAACATAAAATTGTTTCATTAAGAAGTTCGAACATATGTTACATCAAATGCCCTAAGTACTGAACCTGGAAAAGATTGCGAAACAGAAACTATTTGTAAATATTGAAACAGGTTGAAAGTTAAGAAAGGAAAAGATCATTAGAGGGGTTGAAAGAATTAATACAGGGAAAGAAAAATCACTAGTGGGGTAGTTTTAAAGGGGTGAGGGATTTGAATAATAGTCAAGGTTAGTGAGATTTACAGTAAGAACAGAGCTGTTTAAAGTAACATATATCAAAACGGGTTTGCTACTGGTCTTGATGGGTAAAGATTGGGGTGAGCTAGAGGGAGGCTCAAGGAGAGTAGGACGTTTATGTATCTGGATCGATGGGGGCAGATTTTAGTATTTAGTAGGTAGCTCTTTAGGGTGGATTTAAATGTGTTGAAGCAGTTAATGGTGTTTATGCTGGTTGGAAGTGAGTTCCATAGTTTAGTGACAATGCATGAGTAAAGGCAGTGTCCAGCTATTTTGTTTGATACACGAATAGTTATGAGTTATTTTCAGAGCAAAGGGTTATGGTGGGGCTATAGGGTATTAAAATGTTCTTAAGGACAGGACAGTTGTTTGGATTGCAGATAATTTTATGTTCTATAGACAGTTGAATGAGGTTAAGGTGATGTGGAAATTACAGCCAATTTAATTATTTTAAAGCTTGGCAGTGATGTGAGTGGTATGAGCTACCTGAGGCAAATTTGGCAATTTTATGGTAGCAGGACTGGAGCTTATTTTGTAGAGATGAGTGCAGGTTAATACAAATGGGGGCACCATATAATAGGAAGGATAGCAAGTAAGTGTTGGCGAGAGCTTTTATGGTGGTGCTGTCCATAAAATGTTTAAGTCTGGAGTTTTTTCTAAGATGGCTGCCAACCTGATAGCACACACTTCTAACTACAAATCTAACCTCATCTAAGTCTACTGCTGCAGCAAAAATCTACAAAAAAGCATCTCCTGTGAAATTAAAACTAATGTCTTATCTGAGGGAAGCTTATTTTTAACCTCTGAGTGTAAAAATAAGAAATACATACCCTGGATCCGGGAAATGACTAAACAGTGATTCCTGTACATGTGCTGGGGCTTGTAATTAGCAAGTAGCAGCTATAAAGAAGGAAAGAACCAAACTTTCACACAACAAAGAATAATGCATCAAATGGAAACACACACATCTAAGACAGGATTATCTCAAATTGCTTCTCCTGAAAAAGAAACTATCACTAAGAGGCAGAAAACTACCAAATCACAAGTTGAAGCTGCAAACCATCAAATGAAACCTAAAAGCGATCAATCCTTTGACATGGAGGAACAAAAAGCAGCCTTGATGCCCCTGCAAACAGAAATACAATCTTTCTCTTCAAAACTTAGAGCATTTGGCAACAACTTACATCAAATAATAACCAGACTGGATAAAAATTAGGCTAAAATACTGAGTAATGAGACAAAGATAGAAGAAATACAGAAACTTGCTTCCATCACTGAAAACTCAGTCAAAGAAATGCAACTGGTTGATACTGAAGCCAGAGCAAGAAGAAAGAATGTATTGATCAGAGACATCCCAGAAAGACATGATCAGTCACAACTCATCATCCTCTTTCGGCTTTTCCCGTTAGGGGTCGCCACAGCGGATCATCTCTTTCCATTTCTTCCTATCCTCTGCATCTTGCTCTGTCACACCAACTGCCTGCATGTCCCCTCTCACCACGTCCATAAACCTTATCTTAGGCCTTCCTCTTTTCCTCTTACCTGGCAGCTCCATCCTTAGCATCTTTTTCCCAATATACCAATCATCCCTCCTCAGCACATGTCCAAACCAACGCAATCTTGTCTCTCTTGCTTTGTCTCCAAACTGTCCAACATGAGCTGACCCTCTAATATACTGATTCCTAATCCTATCCATCCTAGTCACACCGAGTGCAAATCTTAACATCTTTAACTCTGCCACATCCAGCTCTGACTCCTGCCTTTTTGTCAATGCCACTGTCTCCAACCCATATAACATAGCTGGTCTCACTACCCTCTTGTAGACCTTCCCTTTCACTCTTACTGGTACCCGTCTGTCACAAATCACTCCTGACACTCTTTTCCACCCATTCCACAATGCCTGTACTCTCTTCTTCACCTCTCTTCCACATTCACCATTACTCTGAACTGTTGATCCCAAGTACTTAAACTCATCCACCTTTACCAACTCTACTCCCTGCATCCTCACCATTCCTCTACCCTCCCTCTCATTTACACACATATATTCTGTCTTAGCCCTGCTGACCTTCATTCCTCTGCTCTCTAGAGCATATCTCCACCTCTCCAGTGTCTCCTCAACCTGATTGCTACTCTCACTACAGATCACAATGTCATCTGTAAACATCACAGTCCACGGGGCCTCCTGTCTGATCTCATCTGTCAACCTGTCCATCACCACTGCAAATAAGAAAGGACTCAGAGCTGATCCTTGATGTAATCCAACCTCCACCTTAAATGGATCTGTCACTCCCACTGCAGTCCTCACCACTGTCACACTACCCTCGTACATATCCTGTACCACTCTTACATACTTCTCTGCCACTCCCGACTTCCTCATACAATACCACAACTCTTCCCTAGGCACCCTGTCATATGCTTTCTCCAAGTCTACAAAGACACAATGCAACTCCTTCTGACCTTCTCTGTATTTCTCCAATAACACTCTCAGAGCAAACATTGTATCTGTAGTGCTCTTTCCTGGCATGAAACCATACTGCTGATCACTAATCATCACCTCCCTTCTTAACCTAGCTTCTACTACTCTTTCCCATAACTTCAAGCTGTGACTGATCAATTTTATCCCTCTGTAGTTACTGCAGCTCTGCACATCACCCTTACTCTTAAAAAATAGGTACCAAAACACTTTTTCTCCACTCCTCAGGCATCCTCTGACTTTCCAAAATTTCATTAAACAGTCTAGTTATAAATTCCACTGCCATTTCTGCTAAGCACCTCCATGCTTCCATTTGTATGTCATCTGGGCCAACAGCCTTTCCATTCTTCATCCTCTTCATAGCTGCCCTTACTTCCTCCATGCTAATCTGTTTCACTTCCTAATTCACTATCCCCACATCATCCAACATTCTCTCTCTCTCATTCTCTTCATTCATCAGCCTCTCAAAATACTCTTTCCATCTACTCAACACACTCTCCTCTCTTGTGAGTACCTTTCCCTCACTATCCTTTATCACCCTTACTTGCTGCACATCTTTCCCAGCTCTGTCCCTCTGTCTAGCTAATCGGTACAGGTCCTTTTCTCCCTCTTTAGTGTCCAATCTCTCATACAACTCTCCATATGCCTTATCCTTACTAGATTATCTTATTAGATGGTCTGATGAAGCAACTATTGTTGCGAAAGCGCTCACCTCTGTCTTTTACTTTTTGTTTTCATTAAACGTTATTGTGTGTTACCTTGGTGCATTGTGTTTATAAAGTACTTAAATTACCTTTTTTCTATCTAAATCCATTGATTTCCATTTGGGCTTTCTAATTCAGTTCAAACAGTATCTCTGCTCTGTTCTGAACGAACTACAACTCCCATAATCCTTTGCAACCATGAATCAGGAAGATTAAGCATAACTGAGGTCAAAGGAACAACTACGGCATCCATCTAAGCCCAAAAAATGCCGAAAACCTGCGTTAGCAATTAAAAAGGAAAGCAAGGCTCTCACATTTCAGAAAACCTTTGGATTTGTATTTTCCTGATTAAGAAAGTGAAGAATCTCATGCAAATGGTGTCCGGAAGGTAGATCCAGCCCAGAACTAAGTCTATAAATATATAGGTTCTTGTTTTTTTTTCTTGTTATTTCTTCTTTCCTGAATATATACAAACTGAACTAAAAATAATCTTCTGTGTCAGATGCTGAAGCAGCTTCTGCAGCTGCAAAGAATAACTAGTCCTTATTAGGAAAGCAAAGTAATGTAGTTGGGTCTGTTTTGTTTTATCTACTGTTCACATATGTCTTCTTTAGCTTTCAAATAAATATGCATCAAAAATGTAAGCATACCAACTTTGAACAGGAGAGACCATCAAAGACTTTTTGTTACTGTTTTGTCTGATCACAAAGCTGAATCTTGCTTGATTCATATATAACAAATGGATAATCAGGACTATAACTGTTCTTAGCTGTACATACAGACCAAACAAGTAAAGAACTGCTGTACACTAAAAAGGACTGTACTTGAATTATAAAAATAAGGAACTTGCAAATAGTGACTGATAAACTATAGTAAGTTATCAGTTGTGCGTGTATCTGCTATGTGTGCACATAATGGAAAAGCTATGGTTTGCTTTGAATTGTAATATGTTTAGATTGCCCATTAAGTTAGATAGCTAAATCTCAGTTAAAAGCAGTTTTACAAATGCTCAGCTTAATTACCTTTAATTGAAGTAAGGGTTAGAAATCATATCTCTTACATATGCTTTGGCTGAGCAAGCTACTATGTTTGTTGTTTCTTGTTGCTGGGACTTAGAATGACAGACATTTTATGTATTATAGTTGTTAATGCTCTTTTTAGCTCTCTTTCAGTTAGTAGGTTAATGTGGATATGCACAAAGGGGGGGTCTGAAAGGGAGTGTCACACTTACATTGAACTGTATCAACATTAATAACTTTGAAAGGTCAATTTCTCCCTATATACTTCCATTAGTTCTGAAAGTCAGTATTTTGCATATTGTAGCTTTTTGATGATTTCTGTGGATTCATGGAATGTAAAGTACTTACAAAATAAGAAAAAGAAGAATCTATTAATGCATTTAATTTTTAAATCTAAGGCGGCAATAACTTTCATTCAAGAAATGCATATGTTGAAAGAACAATGGGAGAAAGATACAAAAAAAAATGGGTGAAACATATTGTTACTGCTGGTGACAGTACGGCTTCTAGTGGAGTTGCTATAGTAGTTAAAAAAATCTTTTGATGGCACAGTAATGAAGGGTAGTTATGACCCAAATTGTGTTATTTTACTTGTAAACTGCTGCCATTAAAAAAAAAACCTTTCTTAGTCCTAAATGTTTATGTTCCATGTTTGCATCTAGTAACCTATCTATATGAGATATATAGAATATTAGAGAACTTTCCTAATTATCTCTGTATCATAGGTGGTGACTGGAATATGATAATCAATCCCGAACTTAATAGGACAAATAAGGATAATAAGCAAATTATTCCGCTCACTACACTAATAACTGAAATAATGAAAGATTTTAAGTTAGCTGACCCATTCAAAAACTATAGGAATAGTACAACTACTAGTAAATTCATTTATTATTCACCATACCACAAGTCTCAGTCTAGAATAGATATATTGTTAACATTTGAAGTCCTATTAAATAATACAGTCACCTACAATAGTGAACCTAGAACAATATCAGAACATGCAAAAATAAACATTACAATAAAGTTGGGGTGCTCAATGCAAAGACTCCAAACAGTTATGAACTGGATGTTAAATACTAACTTATTAAAGGATATCATTGACATTCGCACCCAAGCTCCCAAGCTAAAAATAACCTAGAAGTAACAGATATACCATAGGACATTCAATGGTGAGCGGCAAAAGCCACTATTAGGGGAATATGAATTCAAAAAGCTACTTTCTATAAAAAATTAAACATGGAAAAAGTCAGAAAAATAGAATCAAAATTAAAAAACATAGAGTTAGAATTATAAATTAATAATTTGCCAGCACTTGAAAGACAAATGGTTACACTACAGGGACAATTATGGGAAATCCAAACAAAACAGTTCTCAATCAGTGAAATTAAACTTCTTCATAAATATGCCAAATGGGCTCAATCGCCCTCAAAAGTGCTGGCAAGAATCATAAACATAACCCTCCATACCAAAATAAAGCAATTAAACTATAATAACAATTCTCTAGATAAGGACAAAGAGATTATAGCAGCCTTTGAAGAGATTTACCAAAACTTATATGGCCCTCACGACCAGTTTAATGAATCATTATTTCATTAATTTACTGAAGAGTTTGAATTTCCAGTACTGAATGAAGCAGAAATAAATAACCTCAAAGCTCCCTTAAATGTAGAGGAATTTATTGCTGCTGTAAATAGGTTGAAACCAGGCAAATCACCAGGGCCAGATGGTTATGTGGTGGAATTTTACAAGACTTTCAAAAAACAATTAGCTTCAATATTATTGAAAGTATATGAATACACAATAAAGTATGGTACCAAAGACTTGTATATCAATAACTCAAAAACTATACTCATACCAAAACCCAAGTCTGAAGCATCAGATCCACATAATTACAGGCCAATAGCACTCATAAATATTGATATCAGAATTCTTTCTACAGTCCTAGCCAGTAGAATCAAAGAAATCTTAGCTCTTATCATATCTTCTGAACAAGGTTTTATGAACAGACAAATATATGATAATACACTCACCAATGATTCAATCAGTTTAAAAGTGAATGATAAAATGTCCTAGCTATACACTCTCAGTAGATGCAACCAAAACGTTTGACAGGGTACATTTTTATTTTTTGTATTAAAGATACTCAAGAAATTTATCATTCCTGAAGACTATATAAACATGGTTAGGGCTTTATACAACTATTTATAAATAAAAAACAATCAAAACCTATTCAAATTGTGAATGGTACAAGGCAAGGATGCCCACTATCACCATATCTGTTCAATATATACATAGAACCTCTAATTTTTAAAACATCACAAAGAACTTATCACCATCTTATGAATATTTCAAAAATCCCAATAAAGTATACAGATTTTGCTAATGATTTAAACATCTATTTTGAATTTCTAAATACAGATTTGAATAAGATATTAAACTCAAATGAAAAATTCTCAAAAATATCCAATTATGGCATTAACCCCAAAAAATCTGTCATATTTCCTCTGAATACTCTAGGACATAAATAATTCTATTTCCCCAAAACTGAAATAAAAGTCAATTATAATCTTAAATATCTGGGTATCATGTTCACTCACCCCCAATCTGATATGAATAAAAACAATGTGCTCAAAACCTGGACTACTATCACCAAGGACACTAAGAGATGGTTAAATCTCAATCTATCCTTACTATCTAAGATGGCTATAGTTAAAATTAATATTCTTTCAAGATTATTGTTTCATTTTAGTGCTATTAATCAAAATATACCCAAAAACTTATTCTCCAAACTTGAAACACTTCTTTTTTCTTCTTCTTTTGGCTTTTCCCAGTTAGGGGTTGCCACAGCGGATCACCTGTCTTCTCATGATTGGCAGTGGAGTTTTACGGAGTCAAGTTGACAGCCAGCCTGTCGCCCAACCTTCCACAGAAGGCACACACACACACATGCACTCACACCTAGGGCCAATTTAGAGTGTCCAGTCCACCTACAGCATCTCTTTGGGATGTGGGAGGTAACCGGAGCACCCAGAGGAAACCCACGCGACCACAGGGAGGACATGCAGACTCTGCACAGAAGGCACCCAAGCCGAGGATTAGACCAGGGAACCTCTTGCTGTGAGGCGACAACATTAACCACTGACCACCGAGACCACCCTCCAAACTTGAAATTCTACTAGGTAAATTTATCTGGCATCCAAAAAATACAAGAATAAAATATTCTAGATTAACATTACCCAAACAAAAAGGGGGGCTAGGTCTACCTGAATTCCAAACATACTATAACATTATAAATGCTAGTCGAATTATACAAATGGCAAATTTTGAACGATTCAACAAAGCATGGTATCCACTATGGATTAAAATATATGACAATTGTCTAATCTCATGTAATTTAAATTCTAAAGCAGTACCCTTTTTGAATTCTAAGACGTTAAAGTATTTTAAGGTCCACCCCATAATAATAAGAAACACATTAATATTTCAAAAGCTGGTATCCTCCCTAAATCTTAAAGATACTTTGGTACTGGGGCAACCAATATACCTTAACCATAATATTAAACTAAATAATACTATGATAAACCTGACTTATTACCCCAAAAATCAAAAACATCACCGTATGGGATCTCTATCAGGTGAAAAGCCTTTCAATTGAAAATATAAGGCAAATATTTGAAGTAAATAAAAGTTATAACACCATAATCAACCAATTAACATACCTGATTAAGTCAATTACTATGAATGTTAAAATAGATAACCAAGGCATGCAGCTATATCAACAAATTATTAACCTGTTAGTTTTGAGATCTAAAATGTTATCAAATACCTATAATTAATAACAAAAATTAAATAACAAGAGGTACTTCTATATTCAACATTTTGGGAAGAGAAAAATAATAAGATAACTGATTAACAAAAATCTCCTACAATTGAGCTAACTCTGAAACTAACCCCCCCCCCTCAAAAAACTAATTTACACCCAAATTATGATTAATAACAATGCTTATCACACACCACTTTGTCTAAGTAAAATTAATCCCTCACACTCTCCTTATTGCACCATATGCCAAAACAGCATTGCAGACACTTCATATTTTTTGGAGTTGCAAGAATGTTTACAAATTATGGTGTTCGTTAAGAGCCACATTAGAAAAAAAGGGATACACTAAATCTACCCTGTCATGGGAAATGGCAATTTTACATGTATTCCCTACCAATTTTTCTTATGAAAATAAACACATCATAGTCACACTTCATACATAGCCCAAAATTGGTTAGACAGAAGTAAAATCACATGGGAAGAATTTAAAGGAATGGCTATAAAGTACTTATTAGCATGTGTTTACACAAGGGTGGGGCCTGTGAGAGGCTCCTTGGGGGCCCCTCACTGACCCTGTTTGAGTGAGTCTGACATGGCAGAGCCAAACCTGACCCTGTGGAATTTGTCACTGATTTTTGCAACAACCCATCTTGTGTAAGAGGTGGCCCATCCTGATAGCTGTGGGAATGATCTAATGATATTGGGGTAAGTATTGTGATAACAGCTGAATTGATCGAGCTCTTTGGATAGCCAGAGCCTGTTCAATGGCTTTTGCCTGTTTTCAAAAAGTCAACTAAGTTTAAAGTTTTTCGTCTTGCTTTGTTGAAGCCAAACTGCTGGATCCAAACAAAGCCTGCAAATATCCTATTTCTGCCCAGGTCCATTATGATTATCTATGGCTCTTTCGGTGATTGTCTTGTAGGCTTTTCCTATAATGGGCCGGTATGGTCGGGTGGAGGCTTGGAGGCAATCTGGCTGGATCCACTTGCAGTGCCTGTACCCTTGGGCACGTTGGGCAGGTGATCCAGAGGTGATTAAACAGCTGGTTTTCAGCTGTGGCAGCTGGGTTTCATTGAGTTCGGTGTTCATGGAGGGCACAGCCGGGACACCATCAGGTCCCATGGATGCTTTTGTTTTTGCTTTGGCAGTTCTCACTGGCTGGGGACTTGATGTTTGGGGGCTCCAATCGCTTGGCTGATATCTCTCCTTTGAATGAGGGAGAAGTTTCACCGGGGGAACCTGCCAGTGTTGGCAATGTCTGTGTCTTCAGTAGTGGTCTACATCATTTTTCTTGAAAGCTCTTCTTGGGGCTATGAGTTTCCTTCCTCAGGTTTCAATAGCTTTAGAAGGCCTGTTTCTTATCTTTTGAGTCTTTAGTGTGTTTTCTCTCTCAAATGGATGGATGATTTTTATCCTATTCTATAGTTTTTTAAGTCATGATCAAGGGCGTCTTGTCTTACCTTTTATGATTTTGCTCTTGTAGTGAAGTAGCTGTAGCTGTTGTTGTGTTGAGTTTGTTTATGGCTGACTGAGACCGGACTGATGCTTTTTGTTGGTACATGCTTTCTTTGTCTTGCTTGTCTTTGCCTTATGGTCCCAGGCAGGTGCCAGTCCTTAGAAGGCATTTGTAAGTTTCAGCTGCTCAGCCCACTGTTTCCTCACCGCCCAGGGGCCATGAGAAGACACCACTCTTGTGAAGTGTGAAGTCGGCTTTTTGAGAAGTTCCTTCTGTGGGTTTTTTGTTTTGAGGTGGGGGGGATGAGGATCTCAGCTTAGTTAAGTTTTGTGGTCTGATCTCAGTGAGGTGAGGTACACGTAAGATGAACATTGAGCCAGTAAACTAATTACAAGAAGCAAAAAAATGATCCTACTATCAGAAACATTACAGAATGCTTATAGAAATCTTAGGTCAAAACTGATTTATGAACGATGGACTACAACATCAGTATTATTCTATGTAAATAAGGGAAACTAAAGATATTTAGTATTGTAAAATGTTTACCCACAACAACAGTGGGCAGGTCATGGTAATACACATAAGATGAACATTCAAGGCGACGTCGATGTATATAGTGTATATAGTTAGTACAAGATATAACAGAAGTCAGGTAGGCTAAAATGATGCAAGTCTTTTAATGTCAGATTTCAATATGTTGTATATTATCTCTGTGTAGTTTTCTGTTTTACAGCTCAATATGAACAGCTTGATTGTTAGTTAATTTTACATATTGTTAGTTTAACACTGATGGTTCATGTTATATATACTTTAATAGGATTACTGCAACTTGATATTCCTAGTACCTGTTCTTATATTTTTCTGTGATATTCTTTTCTTGTATTAAAATTAGAAAAAATGCAATAAAAATATATTTGAAAAAAAAAAGTCTGTATAGGGCTCCTAATTTGCAGTGGGGTTATATAGGAGGTGATTTTAATTCCTTGTTAAATGATAGTTAATCTAGTGATGCCAAAAAATTTAGATTAACCTCTTCAGCTGAAATACTCAATAATTTAACTGAAATTCTTAAATTAAAAGATCCATTTCATATGAGAGGTCACAATTCCTTAACACTTTCCCATTATTCATACAGATGTGGTACTCCAAATTGATAAAATCTTTATTTCACATGATATTATATCTAACATGTTAATATAATCTTATATCTACTTTCAGACCATAATGCTCTCTCTCTAAGCATAACAGATTTTAAAAGAATATCAATTGTGAATAGAATTCCCTCCTGCATTACTAAATGAAAAGATTTTGAACATGGGGGTAATTCAGTAATGCTTACACGCTGCTTATCTCCATGTAAGCATAGTAGCACAGCTCGAACAGGGAGATTGAAGGTGGAGCATTCCAGGAAGCAAGGCTGGGGGCTTGCATGAGCCTCCCAGCACTATACTGACATGGATGTGATCACCGGATGTAAATCACCTCATTTTCTGGTGAAAAACATGTAAATTAAGTGATTTACTCATCCAAAAAGCAGACAGGCATTGGTGTAGGAGCCGTGTCTGCAGGAGAAATGTATGTGGTTAGTAACCGTGTACCAGACTGCAAAAAAAAAAAAAAAAAAGCGGGGGGGGGGCATGACAATTAAAAGTAAAGAATGTATTATGTGCATTAGGCATGCCGATGGCCAAAACTATGGCCATTGGCATGTAAAAGTGTTGCAAAATGTCCAAAATAAAAGTTTTTTTTTTTTAGCATATATGGGATGTTTGAGTGGAGTGCAGTAGAGCACACACATGTGATCTTGCAGAAAATAAAATTAAAATAGTAAAAAGGCAATAGGAAAGGTAAAATGAAATTTAACATTATACTGGCCACCATGCAAACTCATAACAATAGCAGGTAACAATGGTCTCAAGGACATAGGCATTGGTGTAGTGGAGTAACTAGGGTATACACAATTAGGAGCATGTAAATGAGCTAAGTTTATTGAATAGCAAAATGGCCCTCTGTGTATGCAGGTACCTGACCGTGTAAGGGCTATAACATGGTAGTGTAAGCAGAAGAGTCAGCTGACATGAAAAGGGGGTATGTCATGCTCTGTGTAAGCACATTGGAGCTCAGTGGCTTCTGTTTGCACTCAGCTAAGCACAGCAAAGCAAGGTGGTGTGTCTGAGACTGCTTAGCTGTGCTTAGCTGGTTGAAGAAAAGCTAAGCATGCTCATGTATAGGGGAGAGTCAAATCTGCTTTAAAGTGTGCACACTGCAGCAGCAGGTTTGCACAGCACACCACAGGGCTTAAAAGTACAGGAAATAGAAAAAAATAAAAATAAACGGAAACACCTTTACAAAAGGCAATCAACTATAAATGACTAATAATCCCTCTAGCACTTATACTGACCCATTCACACCCCTCAGTAATGCATCTGGCAAGTGGAATGTATCACAGTAAGCCAATCACACAGGCTGCATCTGCAGCACACCAGTATAAAGTATGCAGACACCCTTCAATCTGATTTTCCCACATACACTGCATCATTGGAGTACACACTTGGGAATTTTAACTGACAAAATGATAGGGGTTGCTGCTGCTTTGCTACATCTCTACTGCTACAGGCTAAGGGTGGTGATGATGATGATGGTGACAATAGGCCCAGACTGTGGAGGAGACGAGTTTTCAGACCCAGGGTAACCTTTCAGGTGCTACATGAGCTGGAGATAATATAGCACTACATGGTAGGCAAGGACATACTACATCAACTTATCAAGCTCTGCCGCCCTCACCTCAGACCCAGAGACAACAGAGGGGAACCCATCCCAGTGGAAACAAAGGTATGTGTAGCCTCAAAAATACTAGCTACAGGTACTTTCAAAAGACCTACTGGGGACATCATGGGGGTTTCACAGACATCCACATCCAGGGTACTCCACCAGTTCCTGGATGTCATGCTAAGACATGTCACTGAGAACATTTATTTCCCCAGCACCCCTGAGGAGAGGACCAGTAATATGCATCTCTACCACCATGGTAGCACACTACCCAGAGGAACTGGGTGCCATATACTGCACTCATGTCCACATCAAAGCACCAGCCAGTGAAGAGGGTAGAGTCTACATCAACCGCAAGGGTATCACTCCATCAATTGCCAGATCATGTGCAATGCCCAGGGCATTATCATCAATGTGTGTGCTGGCAGTCCTGGAATTTGCCAGGTGGGACATCCTGTGCAGCCATCTAGTAGGGATGCTGGCTATGCACTGGAACCATGGATGATGACACTCATTAGAAATGCACACACACACCCACTAAAGAATGCCATGATGAGGCACATGCACAAACTAGGAACATTGTAGAATGTGTGTTTGGGCTGCTCAAGTCATGGTACCGCTGCCCTGACATATCTGGTGGAGCCCTGCAGTACTCTCCACCCACATGTGCACACACATTCATAGCATCTGCCATGCTACACAATATGATCCTGTGGAAACAGCTGAGGCAGGAACATCACAGAGAAGGGGACACAGCCCCCGCCATTGCCAAGGTCCACACACACACAAGGGGACTCAGAGAACAAACCCCCTGAACCTGTCCCTGTAGGCAGATGTAGGCATGCCCAGTATGCCCTGCCCTTGGCAAAGAGGCAACACATAGCACATACACTGACACCCTAGGGGACCCAGGGACTGACACCTCTCTCTAAAAAGGATGCCACACACATCACACTACCTGTACCTTATCATGTATAGGCTGTGTACTGTGTGCATCCAACAGAGTCAGCCCTGAAGCTCTGCCCTCACAACTGCTGCAGGCACAAGGTAAGTCACTCTTCTTATCAACAAAGGAGTGGAGTAGTAAGTTGTGGTAGCATATCTATGGTATCTCTGCATGTATGCAAGGGAATGGGGTGGCCTACCAGGATAGAAGCAGACAACTGACAGCTATGTAGGACAACAGGAAATGTCTGCTAAATAACGGCTACCCCAAAATATGCAGTAGTCCCCCAGGTGACAAAACTCACTGCAGTATATGTAGAGAACTAACAAACTGCAGGGTCATAGGTCACATACTTGGATGTCAATGTTGGAGTCCCATACACACCTCTCAGCCTCTCCCAGCAAGTCAGCTCTACAAAGCCATAAAGAAATGTGTGGCAAAGGGCCACAAATAGGACAATGATGAAATGTTCCTCTTACAAACTTACACAGTGATATCACAGCAGGTTTTGCAGTTGCCTTAAGTCTCTAAAGGGTAAGAAGTCTGAAACTCAAATGTCTGTCATTACTTTCTAACCTTCGGCCTTTAGTGATATGCCAGTATTCTCCAAGACAAGCACAATACTATGCTAAATGGGTCCAAAATGTAAAGGAAACATCTGGACAGTTTGTGCAAATATGTACAGTTGAGAGGTTTGCCCCCATCCCCCAACACACCTGTGTTCCCGTTGAAATGCAGTAGCATTTATGTTTGTAGGGTAATAGCAGCAGAGCACACATTCTTATGGCTGTCACAGTCAACTCGATAACTTGTTGCCTGTCCACAATATGTCGTGGTCAATGAGCTATGTATGTGCGTGGTTAATACTGTCAGGATATAGGCAACACTTACTCTTGGCTGTTGTGGATTAGTGGTCTAAGTACAGTACTGTGGTTGACAGGGTCCATGTTTCAAGAGTTTCTGTGCCAAGTATTTTGCATGTCAGTTAAACCTACAACAGGAGTTGTACATACTGTCCAGAAGTCAATATCTTTTACTGCAGGGATTCTGGACATTTCAGGGACTGGGGGGGGTCACACATATGGACAGTACACAGCTTAGAGTAACCTACAGAGTGCCTAGTAGGACAGCAGGTTCTTGAAAGTCAGTGTACTTCCAGGTTATAAATGGCTGCCACCTTACTGTGTCAGTACTGACAGCAAGTCACTGGGTACCGACATACCCCTGGAATGACAGGGTGTCACAAAAGGACTACAAATATGCCTTGTATATCTGATCTGCTTGTCATAACATTGCATTTACCTGCCAAACTATTCACAAAACAATAAAGGTTGATGTAAAAACATCAATGGCAGACAGTGGAGAAGCAGACGTCATACCCATAAGAAAAAGCAAGCTAATACTAAACCAGTCTCCAAACTGTCAATGTTTGGCAGACCAATATTAACACCATGTCCCCATGTGTGGGTCTGTGTCTGACTGTCATATATGGGCCTGTCCAAATGCTAGTCTGTGACAGTTTGACAGCTAGGGCCAATGTGTAGCCTTATAATAACATTGCAACACAAACTGTCTGAGGACCACAGCAAATGTAGGGGTGCAATGATGGACAACCTGCTAAACAGCTACACTAAGAGGTGCAAAATCCATAGCCCTGTGTGTGATGTTATGACTTTGACACTGCTCACACTAGAAATACAAGTACATAGCAACAACTGTAGACAAAGCCTGTGACAGGACTACAGAAGGACAAAGAGACACATATAAGGGGAAGGGGAACCACTGGCCAGACAAATAGGGAATGTGCACACCAGAACAATTTGTGCAGTAACATAGGTTCCCTGCAGTGTATGGAGTCAGTAAACATCACCCACAACTACACAACAAACACTCACATATGTGGAGATTCTCAACAAAAACAAACTCAAACAAAGGACACCTCAGAGGCAAAAACACATAAGAACTCCACAAACCTCGACACCACAGACCATGCACAGTCCACACACTAGTGTCGCACAACCACTAAGGCCTTACCATAAACCTCAACATATTACTCATAGGAGACTCCATTGTCAGACACACAGATGTGCCTCTCACCAGGCTGGATAAGGAGAAAGTCACTGTTACTTGTTTGTTGGGTGCCAGAATCTGTCATATCACACATGCACTCAAGTCACTCCACAGCAGGCAAAGTTATGACTCTGTCCTAGTCCATGTCAGCGTGAATGACTTCAGACGTACCTCCCTGTACTATAGAAAGACAGAAATGATTGAGCTTGCTGAATGTGTGTCCCATGCAGGTATGTACCTAGACTTAAGCAGCATTCTACCATCACCCACAATGATACCTCCGTACAAACAGAAAATGATTGACATTAACAATTGGCTTACTTTCTGGTGTCATCTCAGGGGGATCCAGTGTGCCTGACAGCCTGAGAACATATGATCGACAGACCATGCTGCTTTGCTAGAAATGGCCTGCTTCTGTCTCACTTGGCCCTCAGGCTTCTGGCAAAGACCCTTGGCTACCTCATAGTGCCTTTTTTAGGGAAAATCATGAGGTCGATACTACCAACATAAAACTCTCATCAAAACACAAATTAAAGGTCATGCCGCTAAATGCTAGGAGTCTAAACATGAAACTGCACTCATTGTAAGCATTCTTAACCCTGGAAGATGCTGACATGTCTGGTCAAACAATCTGACACACACGAGACACTCCAGGTGCAGTTAACTGTTGACAAGACCCCTATTCAAATTATACATAGCTGCGGGCCTGCATATATGACTCAGGATGCCCACTCAACCTATCTGGACCTTTACAAATCTATCAATATTTAACCCTTTACCCTGAACCTGGCTGACTTGAATTACCCATCCACAGAGTAGAAAAACTACTCATACCAGAACAGAAATGCACAGAGATTCCCCCATTTTATCAACGCAAATGCCATGGGACAGCTACTTGATACCCGCACAAGATGTGATAAATATCTTGGACTTGGTAGTAACCAATATGATTAACCACTGCAGCACCCCTACAGTATCATCCTCCCTGGCAAGATCAGACAAAACGTGGTCACTTGCGATATCACCATCTCCCCTGACCCCCCCCTCTATCTGTGGTAAAAAGAAAAATTCTCCAAAGCTGAGAACAACCACCTGCGGGATGGTATATGTGACGCCCATGCACTGGCCCAGCAATTAAGGACCCTCAATCCTCACCACTAACTCCAATGAGGGGCGCCCACATTGGGAAGGATTACAAATACACACACAGTAAAGTACAATTTCCCTTAATAGCACACAGAGATCACAGTCAATCTGGGGCTGGTTTCACCCTTTCTCTGCAGATCCCCAATAATAATCCCCCCTGCCACAGCTATAGGGTCCAGATCTCAGCCTAGTGGTCAAGCTAAAACATCCAGCACCTTCTCTGTCCAAACAGTGCTTCATGTCCCTGCCCAAGCAGCTGACACACACACACACACACACTGAGATATGAATTATATACAAACACACAGACACTCCTGGGGAAGACTGGCACAGGTTCTCCAGCTATGCCCCTTCTGCCCAGACTATATCGTAGTACCACTTGCCACCAACCACTAATATCAGCCACTAATAAGGCCATTATCAAAGGGTGTCCAATTATTACTGTGCAATATTATTATCCAAATGGTAAGTGTGATGAACAACAAGGCTTATTTGGAGTGGCTTGGACAGTATCACTATATACATGTTGTGTACTCTAGAGCTTAAATTATCTCTACATAAAACAGCCACAGTTGAAAGGTTTAAAAATATTTAATAATAAATAATAAGAACACATGACAATACTTCTTACTACACAGTGCTAGTCAAGAGTTCAGAGGTCACAGAGAAATGTTTAAAATAATACAGTAAAAAAAGTTCAGACCTCAATACAGAAAACAGCTAGACTAGATTTCCTATTTCCTATCTATATCTAAGAGCAAACACAGTTCTAAAATAGACTTACATATAGAGCAAGGCAGTGCTGGTGATGTTGTCAGTTCTGAAAACAAGTGCAAAATGCTTTGATTCTATCTCTCTCTCTCTGTCCTTAAATTGATAACACAGTACCACTGATTCATTTCAGATTACATCATTATTCTCTGTTTCCCAGGCTAACAAAAACTCAGAGTTTAACAGCCCTTTTGATTTTGCAGCTGGTCAGGAAGTCAGAGCAATAAAAGATATTATACATGTAAATTCTAGCCATTAATTCTGGTCTCAAAACAATAGGAATAATTCCTTCATTTAGACATCTCAGCTCCAAGTTATGAGATCAAACAATTATACAATGCTTGACTTATCAGCTTTCCTTATGCAGAGTGCAATGTGGTTACATTTTTGAAGTTCAACACTTATCATAATTTTCTTACATTTAAGAGAACAAGCATGTGGCTTACAGTAATATTTACAAATGGCAAAATTATCTACAAAATCCTATCTAGCTAGGCTGGCAGCCTTCAAATATCTTCAAATACCCCCCCCCCCGGACAACTCAAGCTAGTTTTTCAAGTGACCCTTGAGAAACGTTGCTTGAGAGGGTTAGTTATATCTGAGTATACCTTACCCCATTCTCTGTCTTGAGAGCCCATTTGCATTGGCATGGCTACTCCCACTGTGGTGCTGAACTGACATATATGCTTGCATCCCTAGGCTTCATCTTAGCAACTTAGCATTTTGCTGGCTGGCTCTGTTTAATCATGTTAGGGAATTGTGATCTGTCACGACAGTGAATTTTCTTAAATACAGATAAAGCTACAGTTTCTGCAATGCCCACACTATGGCTAGGCATTCCTTTTCTACAGCTGCATAGCATTCCTTCTTGGGTTGAAGCCTATAACTGAGATAAACCACTAGGTGCTCTTCTCCCGCTTAAGAAATCTGGCTAAGTAAAGCCCCCATTCCATGGTTCAAAGCATCCACCTGCACAACAAATTCCTTGCTGTAATTTCAACTGATTAACACAGGGGGTCCTCCCAAAGCTTCTTTAAGCTTCTGGAATGCCTGCTCACACAATACCTTATCTGGTTTGTTCTTCCTTGTCAGGTCTGTGAGGGGAACCGCTATGGTACTATAACAGGGGATGAACTTTCTGTAGTACCCTGCTGTCCCTAAGAATGCCCTCACCTGCTTTTTGATAACAGGTATAGGCCATGCCTGAATGGCTTCCACTTTGGCAGGTTTTGGCCTGATCGTACCACTCCCCACTCTATGTCCCACGTAGGTGACCTTTACCATACCCACCTGACATTTGCTGGGCTTAATGATCAACCCTGCCCTCTGTATTTTACCCAACACCTCCCTGACATGTTGAAGGTGGTCTTGCCAGGAATGGCTGTAGATGGCAATGTAATCTAGATAACCAAGGACAAACCCTCCTGTTCCTGCTAGGATGTGATTTGCCAGCCTCTGAAAAGACATTGGGGCATTTTTCATCCCAAAGGGCATCTTTGTGAACTCATACAAGCCAAAAGAAGTCACAAAGGCTGACTTGTCTCTAGCACTGGGAGTCAAGGGCACCTGCCAGTAACCCTTGGTAATATCAATGGTTCTAAGATACTTAGCCCCACCCAGCTGCTCTAGGGCCTAATCTGTCCTAGACATGGGGTAAGCATCTGACTCTGTGTGACTATTTAATTTCCTGTAGTCCACTCAGAACCTGGTGCTGCCATCCTTCTTTGGCACCAGCACCACTGGGGAGGCCCAGGGACTGTTGGATTCTTGAATTACCCCTTGTTCCAACATCTCATGTATGTTCTCCCTCAGAGTCTATTTGACTCTCTCAGGCACCCTATAAGTGGCCTGCCTAATAGGCCTTTGGGGTCCTGTATCCACCTGGTGCTGCACCAGGTGGGTGCATCCTGGTCTCTCAGTGAACACGTCCTAAACTCCTGTAACACTGATCAGATTTCTCAAACCTGGGTAAGAGATAGCTGCTGGGACATTGCTAGCCCTTCCACTGAGGTGTCAGTCTGAGCCTCACTGAGGAGATCAGTCACCAGATCTCCATCAGACTCCTCCTATAATCCACTGTAAATACTCAGCACAAGGGCCTTCCTATCATGATAAGGTTTCATCATGTTAACATGGTACAATTTGTGCTTCTGCCTCCTACCTAGCAGTTCTACAATGTAGCTAACATCACTTATCTTTCTTACCACCTTGCAGGATGCCTTCCAAGCTGCTTGCAGCTTGTTGTGTCTAACAGGAATGAGAACCATTACCTGCTGCCCTATAGCATAGTCTCTAGCTCAAGCATTCCTGTCATACCATACCTTTTTCTGTCGTTGGGCTTCTGCCAAGGTTCTGCTGGGCCAAACCCATGAGTTCCCTGAGCCTTGTTCTGAGGTTTAGAACATATGCCACAACAGACTCCTTGTGAGGTTCACACTCACCTTCACACTCTTCACAAATTAAATCTAGAGGTCCCCTCACCCTATGCCCATACAACAACTCAAAGGGTGAAAAACCTGTGGATTCCTGGGGAACCTCTCTGTAAGCAAATAACAGAAGGGGCATATATTTGTCCCACTCCCTCTTAAACTGGTCTGCAAATCCCTGTAGCATGGACTTGAGTGTAGAGTTTAACCTTTCAACAAGACCACTAGTCTAGGGATGGTATGGGGTGGTCTTCAGGTGCTTCACCCCACAATATTTCCACCTCTGTCTGTCAGTATTTGTTTTGGGAAACCTATCCCACTGAAAATCTCTAACAAGGCATTTGCCACCTTTTCTGCCTCAACAGAAGACAAAGCCACTGGTTCAGGGTATCTTGTAGCATAATCTACTACCACTAGGATATACTTTTTCCATGTGGAACCTGAGGTACTCAGAGGCCCCAAAATATCCATAGCTACCCTCTGAAATGGCTCCTCAATCATAGGCAAATGCATCAAAGGAGCTCTCACCTTGTCTCCTGCCTTACCTACCTTTTGGCACTGTTCACAGGTCCTGCAGTACCCGGTTACATCTCTGGAAATTCCAGGCCAATAGAAGTTCTGCATAATATCTCTTTGTATGTTTTATGCCTGTATGACCTGCAAAGGGAATATCATAGGCTATGGCTAGAAGCACCAGATAGTAGGATCTAGACACTACCAACCATTGTATTCTCTCACCTGTAGCCCTCCCTCAGTGGTCCACTCTCTATACAGTAACCCTTTGTCCCAGTATACAGATTCCCCCTTCCCTTGAGAATCAAGTCCCTCACTAGCTACCTCACTCAAGCCTTGCAATGTAGGGTCTGAGAGCTGAGCCTGTCTCAACTCTTTCTTTGTAACCCTCCCCAGGTCCCCTTCCACATGAAGTATGGTATCCTCTGACAGTGGTGCCTCACTGTCAGCCTGGGTACTACTACTCACCTCTACCCTTGCAGTCCCCCTGTCCAAGGGAATACACACACACACACACACACACACACACACACACACACACACACACACACACACACACACACACACACACACACACACACCCCTCAACCTGATGAGTGACCTGGACTGGCCTTGTAGACAACTCACATGTATGTTGCACACAAGCACTCTGCGGGGGAATGGGCACCCTGTCCACATCAGGCAGGGTAGCTAACTAAACCTTTGCAGGCATAACCTGGTCAACTGGATGGTTAGCACATACACAATTGGGATACCACCTGTGTCCCTGTTGGACAGGGACATCAGCTGCTGCCTTGCATACGCATGGGCTAACATGTGGCCTAGGCATATGTCTGATAAGGGCCCATAGCCTAGTAACCTAAGATGGTACCAGAACTACCAGAAATGGCCTGACTGCTGTGACAGGCTGTGTTGTTATGTGTCCACACATATCACTGCCATCGATTGCTGAGTGTCCCCTATGGGCAACGTTACAGTACCATGTCATCCAGCTTACAGTTGACAAATAAGTGAGTGCCACTATAGGTGTATGTGGACATTCCAGGAACATCTGAGGTACACAATAACAGACAGCAGTGAATATATGGTGTAGGGTGACCTCCTCATAGGTGTCTGACATCTGCAGTACCCAGATGTCTGCAGAATGGGTACTTGTGCCTGATAGATGTAGACCCCCCTGCCAGACAAATGTGTATTTCCTGACACCAGTTCGACAATGCATGATGGTTGTCCACATAGTTTGGGGAATGTATCTCTGACATGCCAGACCCCTGGGGACACAGCAGTGGTACATGAATATCTGGTACTGTATCCATTTCCTTACACTGTATGCTCAGTATGTATGCACTGCTGCTGAGCCAGAGCCAGCATCCTCCAATACTACTACCTATAACCTGCTGTCCTGTGCAGGAGTCCACCAGGTATGCTAGCCATATGTCAGGCAATCAGATACAGGTGTGGAGTAGACACGGACCTAGCCAGAGTACATCAGGAATGGTGAGGGAGACCTGGACAATCTGAAATAATCCTATATGACACTGGCAGACTAGGAGGGGCTAAATGACAGTACATGATATAATTTTGACAGCTGTATCCACCAGTATGTACTGTCAGTGTGATGCCCCTGTACTGACCCAGTAATCAAGGAGCCTCAATCCTCACAACTAGCACCAGTGAGGGACGTATAGAATGGGAGGATGACATGTAGTCACACAGTAAGGTACATTTCCCTTCAGAGCACACAGAGATCACAGTCAGTTTGGACTTGGTTTCTCCCTGCCTCTCCAGATCCCCAATAAGACTCCCCACTGGTGCAGCTATACGGTTAACATCTCAGTAAAGGGTTCAAGCCAAAATCTCCATCATCCTCTCTGTCCGACCAGGACTTCATCTCCCTGCTCAAGTAGCTGACACACACACTTTGGATTTAATTTACAAATCACACACACACACACACACACACACACACACACACACACACACACACACACACACACACACACACACACACACACACACACACACACACACACTCCTGGGAAAGGCTGGCACAGGTTTACTAGCTATGGTCCCTTTTTCCCAGACTAAAAGGTAGTTATGACTGCCACAATCCAGCTCTTTATCAGCTACTGTAAAGCCCTTACCAAAGAGTGACAAATCCTACTGTATGATGTGCCTATTATCCAAATGGCTAGTGTGACAAAGAGCAAGGCTATTGTAGTGGGTTAAACAGTGTCACCAAATAGATATGCAAGTACTCTGACAGCTTACTTATCTCTAAACAGACCACCCACAATTTCAAGTTTTAAGTATATTTAATAATAACTAATAAAGGAGCAAGCCAATACTCAATAAAGTAACTACAGAGTTCAGAATCACAGGAAATATTTTAGACAACATTGCGGGACAGTCTCAAATAAATACAGAAACCAGCAAAAGTGATCTTTACTATATTCCTGTATATGTTCACAAAATAACTTTTTTCCTGTTTTCTTACTATTAGCAAGGCAAATGCAGATGGCTGGATGTCAGACACAAAGACACATGAACTGCAAAGGCCATTCTCTGAGACATGTCTGAAGTTAATAATCAACATTACTGTTGGGTTAGGTCATATTATGTCACTGTCAGCTGCCTTCTGTTTCCAGGCTAACAGTAAGTAACATGCGTTTACACATCTCTGCATCAAAAGTACACATCTCTCATATCTTTATGTAGAAGTGGAATTCATAACACAGTTGAACATTCTCACATTTTCAAAATAGTAACCTGTAGCTATAGACATTTATGTCTGCTTTCTGCCCTGAAACTGAGATAACACATTTGTAAAACAACTACAGCTTATTTTCTTGACATTTTGCAAGTTATCTCTATATGTTCAATACTTCCACCTTCTACCATTATTACCTACATTTGCACAGATAATACTTTATATACATTCTGTTCTTCTCAAGTACGGTACATGGTGGTTGCATTCCTGAAGCTCAGTCATACCTCTCAACCTCTTAGAGCAAGACATGTGGACAAAGGCACAAATAAAGGTGTGACAAAGGGCCAGAAATAGTGGCACTTTTTAAATATTGCTCTTACAAACTTAGACATCTAATAGAATAACAGGTTTTGCATTTGCATGACTTTCCTGAAGGATATGACATCTGACATTCAAATGTGTGCTATTATTTTATGACTTCAGTCTTTAATGATTTGCCAGTGATTTGCCAGGAAAAACACAAATGTCTGAGAAACTGACTAAAGATATGAGGCAAACGTGCACATTCTGCAAAACTCTGGACAGTTGAGAGGTATGAGCTCAGTACATAAGATACAGTTCAACGCACACTTTTGTACCAGTAGTTTAATATCCACATAATGTATCTTCTCTTAGATTTGTAAGACAAGCATATGAGTCACATTCATTTTCACAAATGACATATTATTTAGAAAATATGAGTTAGCTGGGCTGCAAGTGTCACTACTGTTTAAATTCCTTTTTTGCATGACTGCGTCTCCCCCATCTGCATTCAATTACATGCTTAATTGTATGACATACCTGGTATAGTGCTGTAGTCCTTTGTCAGAAGAAGTCCATTGGTAGTGTAGTAAAAAAAATCGCAGTATGTCTTCATGAATAAGAAGTCAGACTAGTATACCATAAGCAGCAGCTTGCCTTTTGTAGGTAATGGTCATGAACAGGTGATGGTCTATGCACCAATCTGCTCCCATTTGCTAATTTCATCCAGAATAGCTAGGTTGCCTTTCCATTTGCCAATGGCATGGCAACACAGTGCTATAATTAAGGCCTTCATGTGGGCCTTGTACCTTTTTCTGGCCTGTGGGGAGGACATTATCGAGGTGCGGTAGATACAGCTTCACAGAGGGTAGGTGGAAATACTGTCCACTGTTTGGACTGATGTGTTATATCCACAGTTTTGCATGCTATGTCTGGCCATAGTTAATAGACTTTCACATTCTGTAGCAGTGTACTGTGCAAATGTGTGTTGGGGTGAGTGAGGAGACAGGCAGATGTGAGTGTCATACATCCTTTTCTATCTGACTGTGCATGTTGGTTTGCTACAGTTGATGCTGGTTAAAACCCCAACACTCCCCCAAACCTTTATATTTGACTGTTGTTTGGATGCCCTGCTCTAAGTGTTTGTGAGCAAGGTCAGGTCTATAGCAGGTAGCTGGACATAATGCTGCATGTGTAGCAGGCCGCAGCTGCTGCATTCTGTCCAGGAGTCAGAATAGGGATTGTGAAGACATTGGAGGAGAGCAAGCTGTTACTGTCAGTGAGGGTACGGTGTCAGCTGATGTGTCCCAGCATGGCCTGGTTGAGGGTACACACACGAGTCCCAGTAAGGTATGTGCCTGTGGTGCATATGTTACATAATAGTGCAATCCAGAGAGTGGTAGCCAGCATTTACAACACATATTCATAATTGTGAGATGTTTCCCACCCTGCAGGCCTTTAAAGTGCTACTGTGGGTGGCAGTGACTGTAGTAGGAGCAACCAGTTTTGCAGGACATTGTAGGGCTCAATAATTCCTATGTAGTATTGCCATACCTGTAGTTATAGTGCCATAGACTGGCCTGTTTGCCAGGACTGTGGGTGTCTAGATGTGAGAGATTCTAGAAATGTTACAGATAGAGCTACCGAGCCATTAATCTGGCATATGTATTTGTAAAACATATGTGATTGCATATGCTGTGTAACACAGAATTTGCACAGACATGTGTGTTCTGATGGGTATGATGATGATACACAGCTGTCTGTCATGGTTTTGTAATCCCAGTCTGCACTGCCTTGCCAATATGTGGGCACACAGGGTAGGTTTTATGACAATCCTGCCATAAATAGTTGGCACAACTGTGGATATTTAGCAACAGTCTGTGCAGTTGACAGCTCTACCTGATATTGCAGGCCTCCCGTACATCCAGCACCATTTATTTGTCTGTGTACTGTTTCTGTGTCTGCATCAGAGGCCCAAGTACAGTGTGATTTGGGCCACTATATATAGGAGTACTGTGCAACTGGCAATTAGGATATGTTTGTAAAAACTGCTGTTACACTCCAGAAGTCAGTTGGCATACTGGTATGTTTCTCTGACTGTAGTACAGAGGGTTCTGGGTACAAATATAGGCAGTGATGTATTTTTCCCCTAAAGTCAAACCAGCATGCATACTAACAACAGCAGCACCAATGACTTACAGCAGCATGTATACTGACTACAGCAGCAGCACCAATGACTTACAACAGCATGCATACTGACTACAGCAGCACCAATGACTTACAGCAGCATGTATACTGACTACAGCAGCAGCACCAATGACTTACAACAGCATACATACTGACTACTGCAGCAGCACCAATGACTTACAGCAGCATGAATACTGACTACAGACACAGTACCAATGACTTACAGCAGCATGTATACTGACTACAGCAACAGCACCAATGACTTACAGCAGCATGTATACTGACTACAGCAGCAGCACCAATGACTTACAGCAGCATGTATACTGACTACAGCAGTAACACCAATGACTTACAACAGCATGTATACTGACTACAGCATCCCCAAAATGACTTACAGCAGCATGTATACTGACAACAGCAGCAACACCAATGACTTACAGCAGCATGTATACTGACTACAGCAGCAGCACCAATGACTTACAGCAACATGTATACTGACAACAGCAGCAGCATCAATGACTTACAACAGCATATATACTGACTACAGCAGCCACACCAATGACTTACAACAGCATGTATACTGACTACAGCAGCAACACCAATGACTTACAGAAGCATATATACTGACTACAGCAGCACTAATGACTTACAGCAGCATGTATACTGACTACAGCAGCAGCATCAATGACTTAAACCAGCATGTATACTGACTACAACAGCAGCAGCAATGACTAACAGCAGCATGCACACTGAACACAGCAGCAGCACCGATAACTTAGAGAAGCATGAATACTGACTACAGCAGCAACATGGATGTCTTACAGCAGCATGTATACTGACTACAGCAGCAGCATCAATGACTTACAGCAGCATGTATACTGACTGCAGCAGCAGCACCAATGACTTACAGCAGCATGTATACTGACTACAGCAGCACCAATGACTTACAACAGCATATATACTGACTACAGCAGCAGCACCAATGACTTACAACAGCATGCATACTGACTACAGCAGCAGCACCAATGACTTACAACAGCATGTATGCTGACTACAGCAGCAGCACCAATGACTTACAGCAGCATGTATACTGACTAAAGCAGCAGCACCAATGACTTACAACAGCATGTATACTGACTACAGCAGCAGCACCAATGACTTACAACAGCATGTATACTGACTACAGCAGCAGCACCAATGACTTACAGCAGCATGTATACTGACTACAGCAGCAGCACCAATGACTTACAGCAGCATGTATACTGACTACAGCAGCAAAATCAATGACTTACAGCAGCATGTATACTGACTACAGCAACAGCACCAATGACTTACAACAGCATGCATACTGACTACAGCAGCAGCACCAATGACTTACAACAGCATGCATACTGACTATAGCAGCAGCACCAATGACTTACAACAGCATGTATACTGACTACAGCAGCAAAAATAAAATGACTTACAGCAGCATGTATACTGACTACAGCAGCAGCACCAATGACTTACAACAGCATGTATACTGACTACAGCAGCAACACCAATGACTTACAGCAGCATGTATACTGACTACAGCAACATTACCAATGACTTGCAGCAGCACGAATGACTTACAACAGCATGTATACTGACTACAGCAGCAGCATCAATGACTTACAACAGCATACATACTGACTACAGCAGCAGCACCAATGACTTACAGCAGCATGTATACTGACTACAGCAGCAAAACCAATGACTTACAGCAGCATGTATACTGACTACAGCAGCAGCACCAATGACTTACAACAGCATGTATACTGACTACAGCAGCAGCACCAATGACTTACAACAGCATACATACTGACTACAGCAGCAGCACCAATGACTTACAGCAGCATGTATACTGACTACAGCAGCAGCACCAATGACTTACAGCAGCATGTATACTGACTACATTGGCACCGACAATGACTTACAATAGCATACATACTGACTACAGCAGCACCAATGACTTACAGCAGCATGTATACTGACTACAGCAGCAGCACCAATGACTTACAGCAGCATGTATACTGACTACAGCAGCAGCACCAATGACTTACAGCAGCATGTATACTGACTACAGCAGCAGCACCAATGACTTACAGCAGCATGTATACTGACTACAGCAGCAGCACCAATGACTTACAACAGCATGTATACTGACTACAGCAGCAGCACCAATGACTTACAACAGCATACATACTGACTACAGCAGCAGCACCAATGACTTACAGCAGCATGTATACTGACTACAGCAGCAGCACCAATGACTTACAGCAGCATGTATACTGACTACAGCAGCACAACTGACTTACAACAGCATGCATACTGACTACAGCAGCACCAATGACTTACAGCAGCATGTATACTGACTACAGCAGCAGCACCAATGACTTACAGCAGCATGTATACTGACTACAGCAGCAGCACCAATGACTTACAGCAGCATGTATACTGACTACAGCAGCAGCACCAATGACTTACAGCAGCATGTATACTGACTACAGCAGCAGCACCAATGACTTACAGCAGCATGTATACTGACTACAGCAGCAACACCAATGACTTACAGCAGCATGTATACTGACTACAGCAGCAGCAATGACTTACAGCAGCATGTATACTGACTACAGCAGCAGCACCAATGACTTACAGCAGCATGTATACTGACTACAGCAGCAGCACCAATGACTTACAGCAGCATGTATACTGACTACAGCAGCAGCACCAATGACTTACAACAGCATGTATACTGACTACAGCAGCAGCACCAATGACTTACAACAGCATGTATACTGACTACAGCAGCAGCACCAATGACTTACAGCAGCATGTATACTGACTACAGCAGCAGCACCAATGACTTACAGCAGCATGTATACTG
This sequence comes from Protopterus annectens, assembly GCF_019279795.1. Taxonomy (NCBI): domain Eukaryota; kingdom Metazoa; phylum Chordata; order Ceratodontiformes; family Protopteridae; genus Protopterus; species Protopterus annectens. The sequence continues at coordinate 816,944,517 of NC_056749.1, read as the reverse complement.
ACTACAGCAGCAGCACCAATGACTTACAGCAGCATGTATACTGACTACAGCAGCAGCACCAATGACTTACAGCAGCATGTATACTGACTACAGCAGCAGCACCAATGACTTACAACAGCATGTATACTGACTACAGCAGCAGCACCAATGACTTACAACAGCATGTATACTGACTACAGCAGCAACACCAATGACTTACAACAGCATGTATACTGACTACAGCAGCAGCACCAATGACTTACAGCAGCATGTATACTGACTACAGCAGCAACACCAATGACTTACAACAGCATGTATACTGACTACAGCAGCAGCACCAATGACTTACAACAGCATGCATACTGACTACAGCAGCAGCACCAATGACTTACAGCAGCATGTATACTGACTACAGCAGCAGCACCAATGACTTACAGCAGCATGTATACTGACTACAGCAGCAGCACCAATGACTTACAGCAGCATGTATACTGACTACAGCAGCAGCACCAATGACTTACAACAGCATGTATACTGACTACAGCAGCAGCACCAATGACTTACAACAGCATGTATACTGACTACAGCAGCAGCACTAATGACTTACAACAGCATGTATACTGACTACAGCAGCAACACCAATGACTTACAACAGCATGTATACTGACTACAGCAGCAGCACCAATGACTTACAACAGCATGTATACTGACTACAGCAGCAGCACCAATGACTTACAGCAGCATGTATACTGACTACAGCAGCAGCACCAATGACTTACAACAGCATGTATACTGACTACAGCAGCAGCACCAATGACTTACAACAGCATGTATACTGACTACAGCAGCAGCACCAATGACTTACAACAGCATGTATACTGACTACAGCAGCAGCACCAATGACTTACAACAGCATGTATACTGACTACAGCAGCACCAATGACTTACAGCAGCATGTATACTGACTACAGCAGCAGCACCAATGACTTACAACAGCATGCATACTGACTACAGCAGCAGCACCAATGACTTACAACAGCATGCATACTGACTACAGCAGCAACACCAATGACTTACAACAGCATGTATACTGACTACAGCAGCAGCACCAATGACTTACAGCAGCATGTATACTGACTACAGCAGCACCAATGACTTACAGCAGCATGTATACTGACTACAGCAGCAGCACCAATGACTTACAGCAGCATGTATACTGACTACAGCAGCAGCACCAATGACTTACACAGCATACATACTGACTACAGCAGCAGCACCAATGACTTACAACAGCATGTATACTGACTACAGCAGCACAAATGACTTACAGCAGCATGTATACTGACTACAGCAGCAGCACCAATGACTTACAGCAGCATGTATACTGACTGCAGCAGCAGCACGAATGACTTAAACCAGCATGTATACTGACTACAACAGCAGCACCAATGACTAACAGCAGCATGCATACTGAACACAGCAGCAGCACCAATGACTTACAGCAGCATGTATACTGACTACAGCAGCAGCACCAATGACTTACAACAGCATGTATACTGACTACAGCAGCAGCACCAATGACTTACAGCAGCATGTATACTGACTACAGCAGCAACACCAATGACTTACAGCAGCATGTATACTGACTACAGCAGCATCAATGACTTACAGCAGCATGTATACTGACTACAGCAACAACACTAATGACTTACAGCAGCATGTATACTGACTGCAGCAGCAACACCAATGACTTACAGCAGCATGTATACTGACTACAGCAGCAGTGTCAATGTCTTAAACCAGCATGTATACTGACTACAACAGCAGCACCAATGACTAACAGCAGCATGCATACTGAACACAGCAGCAGCACCAATGACTTACAGCAGCATGCATACTGACTACAGCAGCAATACCAATGACTTACAGCAGCATGTATACTGACTACAGCAGCAGCACCAATGACTTACAGCAGCATGTATACTGACTGCAGCAGCAGCACCAATGACTTACAGCAGCATGTATACTGACTACAGCAGCAGCACCAATGACTTACAACAGCATGTATACTGACTACAGCAGCAGCACCAATGACTTACAGCAGCATGTATACTGACTACAGCAGCAGTACCAATGACTTACAGCAGCATGTATACTGACAACAGCAGCAACACCAATGACTTACAGCAGCATGTATACTGACTACAGCAGCAACACTAATGACTTACAACAGCACACATACTGACTACAGCAGCAGCACCATTGACTTACAACAGCATGTATACTGACTACAGCAGCAGCAATGACTTACAACAGCATGTATACTGACTACAGCAGCAGCACCAATGACTTACAACAGCATGTATACTGACTACAGCAGCAGCACCAATGACTTACAACAGCATGTATACTGACTACAGCAGCAGCACCAATGACTTACAGCAGCATGTATACTGATGACAGCAGCAGCACTAATGACTTACAACAGCATATATACTGACTACAGCAGCAACACCAATGACTTACAACAGCATGTATACTGACTACAGCAGCAGCACCAATGACTTACAGCAGCATGTATACTGACTACAGCAGCAACACCAATGACTTACAGCAGCATGTATACTGACTACAGCAGCTGAACAAATGACTTACAGCAGCCTGTATGCTGACTACAGCATCAGCACCAATGACTTACAACAGCATGCATACTGACTACAGCAGCAGCACCAATGACTCACAACAGCATGCATACTGTCTACAGCAGCAGCACCAATGACTTACAACAGCATGTATACTGACTAGAGCAGCAGCACCAATGACTTTCAGCAGCATGTATACTGTATACAGCAGCAGCACTAATGACTTTCTACAGCATATATACTGACTACAGCAGCAACACCAATGACTTACAGCAGCATGTATACTGACTACAGCAGCAGCACCAATGACTTACAGCAGCATGTATACTGACTACAGCAGCAACACCAATGACTTACAACAGCATGTATACTGACTACAGCAGCAGAACCAATGACTTACAGCAGCATGTATACTGACTACAGCAGCAGCACCAATGACTTACAACAGCATGCATACTGACTACAGCAGCAGCACCAATGACTTACAACAGCATGTATACTGACTACAGCAGCACCAATGACTTACAGCAGCATGTATACTGACTACAGCAGCAACACCAATGACTTACAACAGCATGTATACTGACTACAGCAGCAACACCAATGACTTACAACAGCATGTATACTGACTAAAGCAGCAACACCAATGACTTACAACAGCATGTATACTGACTACAGCAGCAGCACCAATGACTTACAACAGCATGTATACTGACTACAGCAGCAACACCAATGACTTACAACAGCATGTATACTGACTACAGCAGCAGCACCAATGACTTACAACAGCATGTATACTGACTACAGCAGCAGCACCAATGACTTACAGCAGCATGTATACTGACTACAGCAGCAACACCAATGACTTACAACAGCATGCATACTGACTACAGCAGCAGCACCAATGACTTACAACAGCATGCATACTGACTACAGCAGCAACACCAATGACTTACAACAGCATGCATACTGACTATGGCAGCAGCAGCAATGACTTACAACAGCATGAATACTGACTACAGCAGCAGCACCAATGACTTACAGCAGCATGTATACTGACTACAGCAGCAGCATCAATGACTTACAACAGCATGTATACTGACTACAGCAGCAGCACCAATGACTTACAGCAGCATGTATACTGACTACAGCAGCAGCACCAATGACTTACAGTAGCATGCATACTGACTACAGCAGCAACCCTGATGACTTACAGCAGCATGTATACTGACTATAGCAGCAGCACCAAAGACCTAAAGGAAAATGTATGCTGACTACAGCAGCAGGTCCAATGACTTAAGGCTGCTTTTATACTGACTACAGCAGCAGCACCAATGACTTGATAAACAGAGCTCTGAACTGTAGGTGATTTGGGGTAAAGTTGGTGGCCCGGAGAACTGGTGCAGGCAGATCAGTTAAGGACTTTTGGGATTACCAGAAGGAGTGGAACATGATGATCTCTGCCATTTTTTAAAAAGTCAAAAGATGATTGCAAACTGGGGGCCATAATCGACTCTCCGGCTGACACAGACATTCTCCAGAAGGGTCTCATGGAGATGAATACCTGGTGTCAGAATCTTGGCCTCAAGCTAAATGCCAAAAATTGCATAGTCATCCCCTTTGGGAAAAACAAAATGCCCACGAACTACCACATAGGTGGTAATCCACTAAGTACGAAAGATGTAATTAGGGATCTGGGGACCCAAGTAGAAAGCAACCTCTCCTTTGATAATCACATTGCCAAAGTGGTTAGAAAATCCTTCTGTGTAGCCCACCTATTCACAAAAGGCTTCACATCTAGATAAAGAGAGGTTATTATGCCCCTCTACTCATCACTCATCAGGCCCATAATAGAGTACAATGCCCCATTTGGAATGTACCTTACACGACACCTGCAACCGCTGGAAAGACCACAGAAGTACCTCAGCAAGAGGATCATGGGCCTCAAACAGATGCCATTTTCAGCTCAACTAAAGAAACTCCAGCTCTACTCGGTTGCTACCACCTACTCAGAGGTGATCTCTGCCTGATGTACAAGGCCATGTCTAACCTGGAATTAATGGACATGCTCCACCTCAAGAAAATCAAATCTCTTAGAGCCACATGCTCTAGGGATTTAAACTCAGCACAACAATAAATAGGGCATGCTGGAGGGATAGATTCCTGTCACAGAGACTTCCCTTGCTCTGGAATAGAATCCCAATCTATGTTAGGCAAAGCCCCTCACTGACTCTCTTCAAGAGAAATCTTGACGAGTGGATGGGAAATCATAAATTTACCCCTGGGATCACTTCAGTGGTCCTGCTGGACAGAGGCTCAGGAAACTAATCTAAAAGGGATGCAAAAGCCAACACATTCTTGCTAGGCTTATAAATGCCCTTGGGCAGATAGCCTAGTACCTGCCTATGAACCTATGAACTGTGTAAAGCATTTGACCTACCTACTACCAAACCACTGGTATTATAAAGAATGCACCAGGCCCTGCAATCACTGGGACCACAAGATACTCCCCCCAAAGCAAATTGTCATGAGGTTCTTCCACTATCTGGGTAGGGATAGAGTCCTCAAGGATACCAAGGAAGGCAGGCATTTTATGCTACTGTGTCCCAGGTTACTTCATTTTCAAGATTTTTACAGTTGATTGTCTGGAAAAGAAGAGCATTTGAACATATAAGAAGCTTATGCTTCAAAAACAGCATACCAGCGTATTATTTGTAATTACGTTGTAAAACAAGCTCTGCAGTACTGATGCCTAGAACCAGCCCAACAATTTCTTCAAAAACATCCTCTCATAATACCTGTACTTAATGAAGTGATTATCTGTTCTCATGAGGCCATGGACACAAGCAACACTAAAGCATGCCCAGCAGATATGATGCAAGTCCTAGCAGGAGTTGGACAATATATAGCAGTTGTACAAGATGAAGGAACCAAAGATACATCTGCAAATCTACCAATGGACAATATCCTCTCACCACAATCACCAGAGCCAGGATTAAGAGTGGGGAAACACTCAAGTAAGCTTGTGGACAGAAGTCTTTTTAATGAAACCTCCCTGACATCCTCTGATTGGTTTCAACCTCTACCAGACATGCCTGGGGACCCTGCTGAAACCAAGAAATGGGCTGAAGCAGCAGAACAACATGAAGGTTCTGTTTCTAATATTAATGCCATCACAATGGAAGGGGGTAAACTGAAAGGCATGAACAAATATGTCTCCAAAGTAAAAGACAAGAAGGAAGCGCTTGAAAGGACCCCTACCTGGACTACATCCAAGCTCAGTAACTTGAATGGAGGTGTATATGCACATGCCTTAAAGTCTACACACTTGTTAAGTCCTTTTCTTTTTTCTCCTGCTCCTGGCCATAGGACTTCACTTACTCTTTCCCCCTTGTGGCCAGTGGGACTGGGGTGTTATCTTTTGATTAACTTTCTACAGGAAAGACATGTGAGGCTTACCTGTTTGTGCTTGCTCTGATTTTATTTGATTTTGCCTAGTTTTAGTATACTTTTATTGCATTTTAAGCAGATATACTTGTTTAATTTAGATTGTTCTACTTATTTCAGTGCTCATTCCTAATGGTAACAATGTAATAAATTTTTGTTAATGCATGAGGCCCGAATTCCAAGGCCAAACACAATCTTCTTTTACATTGATTAAAGAAGCTTCACTTTGACATTGGTTTGTACAGGAAGGAGTATAAGATAGCCAAAAGACATGTTTGACTGTTAAAAGCTTTTAAAGATCATGATACTTATCATAATTTACACAGTTAAGCCAGAGCTGGTGTAGCTATTAAACAAACTTACAATGGACTGTGTTACAACAACAAAGGTACTGAGAAGGAAGAGGAACATGGCTAACTGCAGTCAGAAAACTGCGGTTTCTAAAAATAAGCAATTTCTATTGTTTCAACACACACTATCCCTCTTTCTTTAGGGACATTTTTATGTCAATAAAGAGCAGGAAAAAAAACCTGTCTCTAAAATTTTAATAGGGGGTGACTTTGTTGTTATGCTGAAGTCCATAAAGAATTGTACTTCATCCCAAGCAGAGAAGGATGTAAAATCTCAGGCTACCCTTAAATTCCTAATGGAACACCTTTTTCTTAGTAGGTATAACGCACATATTACACCCAGAGGAAGAAGCCTATCCCTTCATTATTCCACCACCCAATGTTACAGGCAAGTAGGTTAGACTACTGGTTAATCTGTAAGAACCTAGTGAAAAACACAAAATGCTTGGCACTGATATCTGGCCCATTTTCACACCGCACAGCAGTTTAATGTATTGTTTATCTAAATTCCAATGAGAAACACCATATGATTTGGAAGCTGGACCCTTGTGTACACCAGGATGAACCCTTAGTTGGCTATATACAAATGAGTATTGACCCTTACACAATTAGTAATCCCCTAGGCTCATTCTCTATTTCAATATATTTTCAATATGGCGGGAATCACTCACATTGGAGCTCAAGACATAGGCATGGCTGCAAAACGCCAGTTACTCACCAGTAAGGAAAAGGAGAACAAAATGCAACAAACCCTTTAACCAAAATGTAAAAGAACTAAGTTTAAGGAAGCTCAGAAGGTAAAAGAATTCAAAGCCATACATATAAGGCTGAACTTAAGTATGCAACAATCTGAGCAACTCTGACTGCAGAGATTTAAAACAAGATATTGGGCAATGGGCATTCTGTCATCAAAAAACATTAGCTAGTATGTTCAAGTAGATGAAGAGGATACAAGCCAGGTTTGGCATAATGGGTAAGAACTTCCCTCATAGACACAGAGTACAGGGCTCGATTCTGACATCAGGTTATTGGCTAGGCTTAAAATGGCCCTTCAGAGCAGTTAACCTAGTATTCACATTTGAGCATTAAAAGACCCTAAAACTGGAAAACTCCCCACTGAAACAAACACTATTAAATCCTGCTTTGTAGATTTTTTTCTCCTGTTTAGACAAAGAGGAGTAAGGGGAGACACCACACAATCAAGAGAACATTAGGAGGCTACCCTCTGAGGCCATTCTTCCACCCATCTCAACAGACTGTGCACAGCAGCTAAGTAGCCCTTTGATACAACTGAGATACAAACAGCTATTTAACAAACACCATCAGCAAATATGAAAGGACCAGATGGACTTCCTGGAGAGCTTTACAAACTCCTAGAATCTCAGCCAACCTCACCCTTGTAATCTTTATTCCATTTTTTTCAGAAAAAAAGCAAACTCAATCCATCCTCTCCAGGATGTCTTATCACATTACTTCTGAAACCCAACAAAGATATTACATGAGTAACCAGCTATAGGCTCTTATCATTATTAAATGTTAACACTACGATCCATGCATGAATACTACCAGGTGGAATCCCATTATCCCCAATCTCAGCCAGTCAACTCAAGTGGACTTTGTCAAAGTTGGGTCAAGCTGTGACCATGTAATGCCACTCAGTCTATACATGCAAGGTCTACAATCAGTCTCAGGGCCAGCAGTAGCCTTATTATTAGATTTTAAAAAGGCCTTTTGACTCCATTAAATGGCCATACCTACGGAAAGCCTTAATCTCTCTTAATTTCCTAGAGTATTTTGTCAGAGTAATACAAACTCTATATAATGCCAATAAAGCTGCAATTCTAATCAATTAAATACATTTTCAAATCTTCCCCTGAGGAAGGATACACTGCAATGCTTTCCTATGTCCCCCTATGTATATTCCTCTTAGCATCAGAGTCCCTCAAGTAACTCCTCAACAAAACCCAAATGATAAAACGATGGAAACTATTTGGGGTACAAAAATGCTCTATTTTTTTGCAGATGACTGCATAATCCTCACTCAGAATTCAAGTAGAGATAGGTCAACCGTCATCAAAATTCTTGAGCAGATTTATAAACTTTCAGGACTCCATCTTAATCTTCTAAAATCGGAAGCTCATTCAGTAAATCCAACCACTCAGAAATACGGAGGCAGTGAGAAACACTTCCCCTTTAGATGGTGTAAAAATCCACTAAGGTTTTTAGGCGTTCTTATTCATCCTAACCCAATATGATGGCTAATTATAAGCTTAAACCACTCTGGGAAAAGATGATCCATCTGGATAACTCCTGGTATAAGTTACTTCTCCAACTGCTCGGAAGAGTTGCCCTGGTTAAAGTATTAATTGATCCCCACCTTTGTTACTTATAGAGACAGCTGGCAGGCCTGCATAGAAATCCATGGCATAAGAGAATACATGTCCTTCTTCAATCATTTGTATGGAATAATGGGAAGATAAGGCTCAAAGCATGGATAACTAAGACTTCACCAAAATCCCTTGAGCTAGGTATTACAAACTGGTGTCTCAATACCAACTGCTTCTCCTCAATACATTCATTTAATTTGAAATGAGTCCTCTATGATGGGGTGGGCCAGAACACAGTCAGAAATCTTAACAGCAGAGATGCCTTGGACACAAATTTTGTGCCGTCAAAATTTCCCCAAATCCTTGCAACAGTCACATTTATTACATGAAACATGGAGAGCCCTAAAAAGCCTTTCATGCCATCCCACTCTGGGTTTGTCCATACATATCAGTAGGGGAATACCCAATAAAGGCAGAGAGCTGGAAGGAGAAAATTTGCTGGCTGACAGATTTAACCCAAATGGTAGATGAGAAAAGAGTCTTTGTATCATCCTAAGTTTTGTAACAATGATAGGGATTCCCACCACAAGATCACCAGAAATATCTGTGTATTATTTATTCATTGATGTGTTCCCACCCCATGTGTTAAACTTGACCTACACCCCTACACTATACTATCCAAGCAGATAAACACACTACATGCAACACAAAGACAGGGAAACCTAAAACTAAAACACCTACTGGACCTTATACTCACTACTGATGTCTCCCATGTCAAAGCATTACTGCAAGAAAATGCAAGTGGGCTAGACCATGCTACACAGAAGAAGCCACCACTCATTTACAAAGCACTTTGCTTCAAACCACCAGTTGCCCCTCACTGTTTGAGAAAGTTTTACTGTTCTGGATGTGGGCCTACTGGCTTGGCCCTATGGCACCCTCTGAACATCTACCTCACCTAGTGCTCTGATTTTGTCAGAGAGGACAAAAATGACCTAATGCACAAATTCTGGTCATGCATGAGAGGTTACTAGTTATGAGACCATGTTAGTATTTGCACAGGGGCATTTCTCCCTATCACCTTTTTCTTAGTACCCTCCATGTATCTTCTCCAGACAGACAGCTCATTAAACCTCTTACATCCAATATATCGAGTCTAATTGTTTAGCTAGCAGCAACAATGTGAATACATAGTGAAGGGAACACTCCACATAAGCTCTGATTGCCAAATCACATCAGTGGCTTTGTAAGATTGGATTTAGACTTGTTAATAACACCCTGGGCTTGACCAAGAACCATCACATGCAATGCCAACTTTAAGGAATGGTGGAAAAAGTCTTATGGAGGCCTGCATGACAATATAAATATTTAATTATATCCTTTATAGAGCATGGTCACCCAACAGGGATAGCAAACATCAAGATCCCACTATAAACTGTTCTATTTTCTTACTGCAATGTATATGTATTATAAAACTAAAAAAGAACCTCAAAGTACAGCCTTGTAAATATCTTGCTATACTTACAAATACATACACAATGTTTCAGGAGAAATGTAAGCTACCTTTACCATTTTTTTCATATCAGGTGTCTGTAGTTGTGATAAAAGTCTTCTAGCTTACATTTAGTCCAAATAAAGTTGCACATCTGCATACAAACTTAATCTATGTCTATTAATTGTACTGCTGCTGCTGTTTAAGCCTATTCTGTGTTTCTTTTTCATTCTTCACCAGACTATAATGGCATATAACTGTATTGTCTTTTAAATGTTTTAGCAATTGTACCATCATCTTCCAAAAATAACTTGCGGTAGTGGTGCTGCGGTAGCGTTGTCACCTCACAGCAAGACATTGTCCCATTCAATTCTCAGCTAGAGCGTCTTCTGCGTGGAGGCATACGTGAATGGACATGCCTTCATTGAAGGTAGTGTGTCAGGGCTGGTAACTCGGCACATAAAAATCCACTACCAAACATTAGCGGACCGGAGTTCCGCTGTGGCAACCCCTAACTGGGATAAGCCGAAAGACACAACAACAACCATCATCTTCCAAAAAGGGCTAAAGGTTTGGTAACAAAAAAAGGTTGTAATCACACACAAAAGTACTCCAAAATGTTTCACATAAATCAGGTTAATTCTGTAAAGCTGGAATAATGAGCGAACAGCAACAGTTAGTCATTTTCTTCCCAAACAGCCCCGGAAATTGCTTCAGATAAATCCTGCATTACTCCTACAATTCCAGGAAAAGAATGACAAACAAACACAACTGAAGAACTGGAGAAAATACCTTTGAAATAAAGAGCCGGAATCCAAAATTCCCTTCAATGAAAAATCCATGCTGAAGAAACTTGTAAGCCATTTAGTGACTGCGCTTTTCTCTTGTTTTTCTTGTGGCTCTTTCACTCTCTGCTGAAGGGGCGAGCTTTGACCTCTGATTCATAGTCACACCCCATGCAGGGAAAGTGTGAAAAAAACAGGTAATTTCAGTACAAGGTGACAGCCTGTGAGTGAAGGCTGGAAATTAAGTGTGGTACCTCGAAAAGCAGTGCATGTGGTTACCATGTATGATGCTTTCTTTACAGTGTGTCATTCATCTCTTGATAGGGGTGTTTTTACTTGGAAAGGGTTAAAATATTGTAAAAGCACCTCAGGCTTACTAGGTCCATAAGCGACCACATATCTGGTCTTTGTGTTAGTCCAGACCTGGCTTCTGTCTATAAAAACAGCAATGATTTTTACTGTACTCACCTTGTCAACTTCCACTTCAGTGAGATGAGTTACACTGATATATAATGAATCCTTAGCAGAAGCTGTCTTTATACCAGTTGAATGGAAAGTGCATTGAAGATAATAAAGCTTTTTTGAAGCTAACCTGGTAAATGTATTATGAATATATGTAACTTAGTTGTCAATCTTCACTTTCCGTGTTCACACTATCTCTCATCATTCTTAATGTAAATGTTTCTTTACTGTGCTGCAACAAAATGTTTTAAATCGGGTAACTCTGCCCTCTTTGATATATACATACACACACACACACACACACACACACACATATATATATATATATATATATATATATATATATATATATATATATATAAAGATAGGGAGAGAGATAGATATGGATATCTGTTTACATATATACAGTATATCTGTGTGTGTGTGTGTGTGTGTGTGTGTGTGTGTGTGTGTGTGTGCATGTGTGTGTGTGCGTGTGTGTCTGTGTGTATGTGTGTGTGTGTGTGTGTGTGTGTGTGTGTGTGTGTGTGTGTGTGTGTGTGTGTGTGTGTGTGTGTGTGTGTGCATGTGTGTTAGTGTGTGTGTGTGTGTGTGTGTGTGTGTGTGTGTGTGTGTGTGTGTGTGTGTGTGTGTGTGTGTGTGAGTGTCCTTTATCCATTATGGCAGCCATGGCACTGTACTGACTGAGAACAGATTGTTTTAATGACAAAACCTTAGCCTTGCCTCTGCTTCCATAACAAGTGGCAAGGCATTGTTGATACTGATGGAGTGTACAGCTTTATTTATTATACACACATGTATGTGAAACTTGCATATGAAAATGACACTCTGAGCATGTGCACTGATAAGTACAGTTTCCTGCTGTGGTTGCAGAATGTCAGTGAGTGACTTCTAACACATGTACAAGGAGTCAGGACTGTCTAGAACAGAGCCATTCTCTATGGCAGATCAGTGCCATACCACCTGTATCTCATATCTTCTTACCGAGAAAAAACAGAGATAGATGTGAGCTTTCCTTTCTCTGGGTGTGTTCTCCTCACAACATACCTTTTACTATCCTGGACTGCTAGTTTATTCTAAGCTACCTGCTGTGGGAGTGGACACTATCTTTTATATTTATTGTCAAAATTCCTTTGTTAACAAAGTACAGCAAAATATCAGGCATTGATTAAAAAAAAAAAAAAAAAAAAAAAAAAAACTTGTTATGGTTGTTGAGAATTTTTCTTGAACTGTTCTAAGATTCAGCATAATGTTGTGTCAAAGGTGGCATCTTTAGCTTCTGACGGCACATTATGACCCTGAGGATACTTGCAGTTGTGAAGTATTTTCCACATCTCTCCTTGTGTGCATTATAGAATACAGATTGCCTAATATAACACACTTCTTTGTAATGTGCTCTTCTAGTAAATTCTGTCAGTCGTTACTGCTTCACACCTGTGGGAGATGCACACGCTCGCTATAACCTTTACGTGTAACATTTACCAGAAGCCTTGTGACAGACATTCACATTTCTTTGCAACCTTGAATCTTTCAGCATAAACACCACTTTGGCCCTTGACATATTTTTTCACACACGTCAAATTTAAAATGATCAGTACATATCCCATTCATTCTCTGATTTTTCTCTGCTTCTCTTTGAGAATAACAGCTTCAAGCTTCCCTGGGCAATAAAATGCCAAGCATAAAACTGCAGAGGGAGAAAAATAAAATCATTTTATATTTAAATCTTACAGGGAAACATGAGTTGTGGTAATCAACTCTCAGTAGCAATCTGACTAAATGCAATGCCACAAACATCTTATGCATTTTTGTTCAACAGCAATATATCAGCTCAGCGTGGAATACCTTTTATGTAGCACCTCCCATGGTTTAATTAGCTCCCTGGTTTACTGCTGTCCTTTTTAACTCATATTCATTGTATTCAAAGTCTGCATCCTGATGACAGCTGCTGCTGGCAGTTCTCTGATATTTTCTGCTTACCCAGATTTTGCAGTCTTAAAGTCTTTCTTATAGCATTCCTTAACATGTTGTACATTATGCTGTTTTCTGTATTTAAACTCATTGATAAAACAATTAGCTTAAAAAGCATATTATTCTTCTTTTTTTAATTACAATGCATTTTTTATAAAAAAAATGTTCAGATCTCACAGACAATTTAATTCCTTATTAATGTTATATATTTTGCTAAACTGGCTAGTTGGGCATTCATTAAAAGGGAAATCTACACCACCTCAAATAAATACAGACACAGATTCCTGGACTTCATTAATACTATCTCCCTAGACCAGCTGGTTGAAGTCCAGACTATGGGCTCATAAACATTGTAAATGCTTATTACAATATTGCCATCATATGCTCAACACCTACAGTTGCTTTGACACTGATTAAACTGACCATTGTTTGCTAACACTCACTATGGGGGGTAAAACCTGACCTACCACTAAACCCTTCTGTCTTTAGAGTTTAAGGCAAACCTAACACAGATAAATGATGACATGATGAAATTTAATTGCCCTTCTCACCTTGATGACCCCATCTCACATACTGCCACATTCATGAGTGATTTCTATGGCCACTTCAATGCACGCATCTCTACAAGACATAGATATAATGCCAAATTCAGGAACAATCTCTGTGGTGGAACCCTAGCACAGGCAAACTATACAAAATGAATAAGAAACTTGTAACCTATAAAAGTGATCTTAAGGGGCGGAGCCTAGATGGCCAAGTGAGGGCAGTGAATTTTGAGAGCTCCATAAACTAGTATAATAATATAGGAAATTTTTATTATTTTCAAGTTTAAAATGGCAGAAATCTATAGATAAACTACTAAACTACATAAATAATCAATTTTGTTTGAGATATACAAAAATGTTCCTGTCAAGTAACTTGGAGATATATATTGAGTCACTGAATATGAACAAGTCAAGGAATTCTCATCCAGATGCTGCTTTGAAAAAAGAACTGCAATTGATGACATCTACCTTACATGGACTATCTTTGAAGATGGATGGCTTTAAAAATGACTTAGAAAACCTCAGATTAAATTTTCAAAAACAGACTGATACACTTAAGGAACTATTACAGCAACATCATACAAAAATAACAAATATAGAGACTTCTCTAAATGACATTGAATGGAGACTCAAAGAGGAAGAATTCCAAAAAGAATTTCTGCTTAAACAGAATACATGGCTGCTTAACAAAATAGATGACTTAGAAGACAGGGAAAGGAGAAACAACATAAGGATCTTTTGTCTGCCTGAAAACATTGAAGGAGAAGACATTATTTCATTCTTAACAACCTGGATTCCTGAATTTTTAGACTTGAAAGAGGGACTTTCATTTGGAATTGAAAGGGCACATAGAGCACTGAGGAAACTTGCTTCTAACTCGACAAATACTCCATCTAGATTCATAGTTATAACATTTCTTTCATTTCTGGACAAGGAACTAATATTAAAATCTGCTTGGAGAAAATCACCCTTAAAATACAATCAAAGCCTGATAAGGTTTGACAATGATTATTCTTCCAGAATAGTAGAACAAAGGAAAAAAGTCTGGCCAATAATAAAACTGTTGAAACAACACAGCATTAAAGCACAGCTGGCTTTTCCAGCCAGGATAAAAATACTTTTTGCCAATGAGATGAGAACCTTTAATGACTTAGAAGAAGCTACTATATTCATCAAAAACAACAACATAGTGTCTATCCCAGAAGAAATGGAATGGATGGCCCCTACTCTTAAAAGAATAAAAGAAACAAATCCTTGGACTGATGCTAGATAGAAGAAACAAAAAACTGATTCCAAGATAGGTGTCCCAAAAAATAACTCTTACAACTACATCTCTCAAAGTATCAACTGATATGCTACATCACTTGTCATCTGTTTTTATCTAAAAAAGGAGGGTTTCTTAAACAACTGAGAAACAGTAATGATTTATTCACAATGTTCAGAGTCCAATAATTCTTCACAAACAAAGGTAGGTGAAGATGGGTTACTATTTACATTATGTATAAGCCAAACAAAGTAACATAATACAAACATAGAAGTTTATATTCCCCTACTTGAACTCAATGAATATTTATCTTGTTCATTTTTCATTGATTTTACTTATAATAATTTAAGTAATTAATTAACTAATTCAACAAGGTACCATTCTTCAGAGTTCAGATTCAAATGTAACAAATTAACATTGTATATAATAACAGTAACAGTAGAGTGTTTTGAAAAAAAAAATGCTGTCATGGAGACTAATGCCTTCTTCAGTTAAAGTATGATTTAGAAATGTCATGTATATCCTGGTTAAATAATAGTAACAAGCTCTAAGTACAAATGTTATCATTATTTTGTCTAAATATAGTTAATATCAGTTATGGCAGGTATCACAGCTATGAGTGCTGTTTGATCAATCCTGACATGGTATGCGTGGATGCAGCCATGTCTGGCAGCTAGTAGAAATGTCATTATTATGCTGTCTAAACATAGTTAATATCAATTATGGCAGATATCACAGCTACAAGTGCTGTTTGATCAATCCTGATATGGTGTGCGTGGATGCAGCCGTGTCTGGCAGCTAGTACAAATTTCATTATTATTCTGTCTAAACATACTTAACATCAATTATGGTAGGTATCAAGCCTTCAAGTTCTGTCTGATTAAGCCTGACATGGTGTATGTGGATGCAGCTGTGTCTGGCAGCTGCTGTATGTTGCCGTTTTTGTCTCTCGGAAGCTGTGGGCTGCAACCTGTGATCGAGGCTTACTGATGCTTGTGTATTTGGAAGAGACAGTTGGTGTTTTAGCCTGGATCCAGGGGAAGGAGGTGGATAAAACTGTGATTTTGGATATTTTGGTAGAGAATAGTTTGTTTATACATCTACTGAATGAGAGGTGGGAAGGCTGGAAGAATGTGTTATCTCTTGTTGTGGTGGCTTGTTGGGAGTTTTTTTTTTATCTCTTTGCTCTCCGTTCTTTCCCTGGCTGCTGCCTCACTGAAAGGGAGGGAAATTAGGCTTTAAGTTGTAGTGAAGTGAAGTGAAGCTTCAGGTGCATCACGAGCCTGTGGAATGCAGTACACAGAGACACTAACACAAACAGATGGTCCCAGGTTGCTATGGTAATGGAGACAGAGTGACAATAATGCTTAACAGCTCTGAGAAGCCTCTGAGATGATTTTCGGCAATTAAGTTTTTGGTTTAAAAAAAAAAAAAATATATATATATATATATATATATATATATATATATATATAATAAAAGGGCTGTTTTAAACCACGTGTACACATATTGATGGTCTCCCAACACTTCGGTTTGCTCATTAAATTGATTCTTGATAGAAAAAAAAATAATAATAAGCACAATTTTATATTTAAAATGTGTTTTTGTCCAAACACATTAAGGACTTACATAACAGTGGAAGTCTGAGTTATTGTGAAAGACTAAGAGCGCTTGGTCTTGTGCAGAACCCTTTGCAGTTGTATGGGAGGTGAGCTTGCTCAGACATGTTAGGCATATGGGGATAGCTGATTCTATAGGTGACTGGGGTTGCCAGGAAGTGATAGAGAGTCATCAGATTTCCTTCATGGAAATATCTGTGGGAATGGAAGGTGTGTTGAGTGGTTCACTGGCAGAGTGGCAACTGCATGGAACAGAGTGGTAAAATGGAACAGGACAAATATTGGTTTGGATATTTTAAGAACAGCCTGGAAACACACCACATGAACTAGTGAATGGTATTCTGGTAAAACTGGATGGGCATTGTTGCCCGTGCTTGAAGTACTGATATGTGTGTATGTAAGGATGGAAATATACTTATAACAACTAAGAAACTATAAGGGTCTCATCATTTAAAGTCTATGGACTGTAAAAACATGCTTGGAAGGAGGTAATAATAAGAATAACCATTACAGCTTGTGGTCTCTCAAGTAACTAAGCAACAGTCAAAAAAAACACACACACAATAGTTATGCAATGTAGGTTTTAGTAAATCTAGACATAAAATATATAATTGTCATATAAGATGAAGCAGTCTGCTGAATTTAGATATTAAAGACAGGATTTAATAACATTGACTTGTGTATAATAACACTACTGTCTTAACTTGTCATAAATGACATACACTACATTGAACATCAAGGGGTCGCATGATGATTTTCTTATATAAGTAAATATGCATAACAAGTCATGTAATTGCTTTAACTTGAACTGTAGTTTTTGTAACCCATCTTGACCATGTATAATACTTAAGTGGTTACCAAGATAACTGTTTTATACATGACATCAAACTGACAAAGTTGTTCATGAGAAAAAAGAGAAGCCTGAACTTGAAATGTCACAGAATGTAACAATCATATTCTGAACAAATAGTATTAAATTGACAATAGAAACGGGCTTGTGTATAATAACACTACTGTTTTAACTCGTCATAAATGACATACACTACATTGAACAACAAGGGGAAGCATGATGATTTTCTCATATAAGAAAATATGCATAACAAATCATGTAATTGCTTTAACTTAAATTGTAGTTTTTGTAACCCATCTTGACCATATAAAATACTTAAGTGGTTACCAAGGTAACTAATGTTTTATACATGACATCAAAATGACAAAAGTTTTTCAAGGGAAACAATAGAAGCCTGAACTAGGAATGTCACAGAATGTAACAATCACATTCTGAACAAATAGTATTACATTGAAAATAATCACAGTTTAACCTTTGCTGATTATACAAAATAGAATGTTGCCATTTAAATCTAAAAACTTTCAGTATAAACCATAAAATGGCAATTTATGAATATGGAAAGGGAACTTGTAATCATTAATCACAATAAGTGAATTTGTTGTTTTTAACCTGTAATTTCACTTATTTTATAATAAGAAATGACAGATATGAAAATCCTTATGGTAGGAAATGAGGGGAGGAGGGATGCAATGATAATTAAAATACACTAGCTTTCATCAATGGTCACATAAAACAAATTTGATGCTTTAAGTAGGTTAGCAGCAAATAAAGTGATTACTTAAACGCTGGCAAACAATGAAATATAACTTGTGATATATCCAGTAAAATACATTGTATTGTAAACATTAGGTATAAATATTATTACCCTCTATTTATATTAAGTAATAAGTTTTGAAAGACTTCATCATAAAAGGTGAATATGTTAAATAACTGTGTGCTATAATCTTTTACTGAGGTTTTATATGTGAAACATCCTACTTTACTATGATTGAATTGCTTGTCATCTATCTTTCATGTAAATATTAATTGCTTATACAATACGTAGACATTTATATTCTATTAGAATTCTGTTTAATATACAATAGTACTATATCTGTTCAAAATAATATAAATATTGCTTATTCCTATTACAAATATTCTCCATATGATAATTCAATTTATGGAGCTCAGATGTTCTGGATTGTCAAGGTATGAGTGATAATCTGATGGATTTAGGTTTATCCATCAGATTAGGAATGATTTTCATTCCAGGGCTAGTGCAGTTCTTAGTTTTGTTAACATTTATTAATTTAAATTTGTTATTTCACAAAAACATTTTTAGTATGCCTGATCAAAACATTACTTTACTGGTAAACACTCAAAGTATAAAACTGATAATTTCCTTTAAAATCTCAAACATATACTTTATAGTTATCAGAGGAAAATGTTTAATAGTCACAATAAAACAAAAAATACATAGGGCCGGATTCACGAAGGCCTGCACGGAGTCTAAGAGTAGTGTAAGACTCCATGCAGCCTTCGCGATCCAGGAACAGCCCAAAGTCCATGTAAGAGACAAGCTAAAATGTCTCTTACACGGAGTGGGCGTTGATAAGCTAATCACCTCACTTGCAGCCGAATAGCATGCAAATGAGGATGATTAGCGATCCAGGAAGCCCAGAACAGCCCGTGTAAGAGCCGTTTTAGCTGCAGAAATGTACTCAGTTGACAACTGAGTATGTTTCTGCAAAAACTGCAATGGAGCCATGTCAGCTCCAAATAAAGGGTGCATATGTGTCAGGCAGCATGCCAATGGCCAAATATGTGGCCATTGGCAAAGTAACCTGATGCAAATATATTAAAAATATAATTTTTTTTCGGCGATTGCCGATGTTTAAACCCAGCGCAGCCCCACACAAACGGGCTGCGCTGTATAAAACATAAAAACGAAGGTTATAAACCCACAAATGTGGGTTTTATGCAATACATGGAATGTCAATGCAGGGACCAGCAGACCAAAACCAACATGGCCACCGTGTAGTGGTTGCTAAGGGGGGGAAGCTGAGTCTAAGACATGTAACTAAGCATTAGTAGGCAATCTGATGCAAATGAGTGTTAGGATACTGAATTCCACTGTCACATAGCAAATGAGCACAGTCTGAGTAGCGTAAAAGTTACAGAAGGGGAGGAACAGAGTAGGAGATAGGTGACATCATCGGGGGAATGGTAGAAAGAAATGCAGTTCATTGGAGGTCAGAGTTACATGACAGATGTCAGACAGATATCATGGAAAGAGGTGTGCCACTAGATAAGCATGAGAAAGTCAAGAAATGGAAGGTGTACACTGTTGCCTACACCAAAGTTTCTTGCTGGCGCATGCGCGTGCGCCATGAAGCGCGAGTAAGGCAGTGTGCGCTCGTGTAAGGCAGACTGAGCATGTGGGAGCATGTTGGGAGATGTTTAACACTGTTTGCACAGGTGTGCACATGTTTTAATCCGAATAAACAGATTCTGAACCATGTAAGCATGTGTGCGCGCGTGTAAGTCACTGTGAGCGTGTTTCTGCTGGTTTGCACACGGCTCCTCCCTGAGGAAACAGAGTGGATAAAGGAAGCAACAGATTTAGTAGGAAGCTAGCAGGGAATACTGCTGGAGCTAGCAGGTGAAAACAATTAGAAGCAGGCAATTACACAGGCAGAATAGTAGACCAGCCCAGCACTTAAAACTCTGCAAATAGCAGTGCAGGATGTTTCTCTCAAGAGACACTGCAAGACAGGAGTAAGCTATTAGAAGTGAAAACTGAAAAAGCTGAACTTTGAGCAGAAATGTTAGGGGCTGCCATAGCTGTCATAATGAGACATAGGTGACTTGCTGAGGGTGGTGACAATGCAGATGGTGCCAGACAACCCACAGTGAGGAGACGGAGAAGAGTGTACAGGCCCGGGGTCACCTACCATGGGTTACATGAGCTGGAGATAGTAGAGCGCTATAGAGTGGACAGAGACCTCCTGCAGCAAATAGTGGAGCTGTGCAGGCCACGCCTCACACACAGAACCAACAGAGGGGAACCCATCCCAGTGGAAACCAAGGTATGTGTTGGCCTAAGAATACTAGCAACAGGTACCTTCCAGAGACCAACTGGTGATATGATGGGGATATCACAGGCATCAGCCTCCAGGGTACTGCACCAGTTCCTGGATGCCATGTCAGCACATGTCGGTGATCATGTATATTTCCCCAATGCCCATGAGGTATTGGTCAGCAATATGCGTCTCTTCCAGCAAATAGTGGAATACCCTGAGGTAGTGGGTGCAATAGACTGCATGCACATACGCATCAAAGCACCAGTCGGTGAGCGGGGTAGGGCATACATCAACCGCAAGGGCTTCCCCTCCATCAACTGCCAGGTCGTGTGTGATGCCCAGGGCATAATAATGAATGTGTGTGCTGGCTGTCCTGGGAGCTACCATGATTCCCACATCTGGCATTTGACGCAACTGTACCAGACATTTGCCAATGGGGACATCCCGCACGGACACCTAGTGGGGGATGCAGGTTATGCACTGGAGCCGTGGCTGATGACACCCATCAGAAATGCACACACACCTGAACAGGAACGCCATAATGAGGCACATGCACAAACACGTAATGTAATAGAGCATGTGTTTGGGCTGCTCAAGTCACGGTTCTGGTGTCTGGACACATCTGGTGGAGCCTTGCAGTACACACCAACTACATGTACCCAAATTGTCATGGTATGTGCTATGCTACATAATATGATCTTGCGAAAACAGCTGCAGCAGGACCAGCATAGGGCCGGGCCAAACAGCCCCCCACCATTGCCAAGGCCATCATAGGCAGAGCGTGACTCAGAGGAGGAACAACCTGAGCCTGCCCCAGTAGGCAGAATGAGGCATGCCCAGTATGCCCTGGCCTTGGCAAAGAGGCAACGCATAGCACATACACTGGCTCAGTAGGAACCCTGGGAATGATACCCCCTCTGACTCACTCAAATAATAACATGGATGCCTACAATGACATGACCTGCTCACAAACATGTACAGGGAAGTGCAATATGCGCATCCGACAGAGGCAGCCCTGCAGCACCACCTGAGGCATGAATGCCATGTGTTAAGTTATGTAACACCATGTACTATATGCACACCTGAGGACCCTGACTAACATCCTACCCTCACCAAGCATCATGCCACAATATGACAATGAGATGATCAAGTGCAATAATTGACTGAAGTATCGCAGTTAGTCAAAGGGGATCCAATGTGTGCCAGTCTGGAATGACATGCTGAGCATGACATGATGCTCCACCTGCTAGGATTGGCGTGCATCTATCAGTGCAGGCCGTATGGATACTGGCAAAGGCTGTTGTTACCCACAGTGTGCCCTGAATAGTTAAGGCTCAAAACAGAAACCTATCTCCATAGGTATCAGAAGGGATAAGAATAAGATAAGGGATAAGTCAAAACAGCAAGATGCATGCAGTCTAAACTCACCCAGTATGGAGAATGTTGATATCTGTGCTGTAACAGAAAACTGAGTCAAGGCTCACAACAGCACCCTAACACTACCAGGTTACACCTCATACTGTGCTGTACAAACTCAAACCATGGAACAAGCTACAAAAGGAGGGTGACTAGCAAGAATTGTCAAGGATAACCACACCCCCATGTTGGTACCACAACAAGAAGCAGCATGGACTAGCCATGGTCAAGTAACAGTGGCTAAAACTGCCCCCAAGTTTATAGCCTGCTACAGACTACTGTGCCAACACCAGGAACTGCACCTGGCCTATGCTGGAATACATGAATATATCAAGTCCTCCAAACCACATTATATTGGGTGACTGAAAAAACCCAGACATAGACTGGGAGCATTATACTAGCTCCAACAGTGTAGGACAAAAGTTCATAGAATCCATAAACCAAAAGTCTCAGGAACAACGTACCACTCCCACAAGAGGGGTAAGCATACTGGATGTGATAATCAGCAACATGGGTACTGGATGGCAAGATGAGAAGTGTATCACTCACTGGTAAGACCAGACCATAGAGTAATCACACTGGATATACAAATCCTGACCACAGTCCCTGGCCAGAAAACCACAGTGGAAAACATGTGTAAAGCAATATTTGCACTCCTCCAAACTGATATGGAATCCATTAAAGGTCCTGTGCAGGTGCAAAATATGGGCCACACCTCAGGACCTGTAATACAGCCATTCCATGAACACTGCCAGGAATGCTTGGATTATGCAATCCTAAATTAAAACAAGACACAATGCCATACACGCAGGCATCTGGCATGGTGGACATCAGCCATAACCAAACCATGCAAGAGAATGAGGAAGCTACTACATGATAGAGCAAACATAAACAATGAAGTAATCACTGATCAGTAGTATGGCAATAAAATATGTCCACACATACAATCCACTAAGGCCAGCCACAACAAGTTGAATCTGTGAATCCTGAGGCAATGTTACACCTGCCCCAAGTACACAGACAACCCCCAACTCCACCCAAGAAATACAAATATATGTGAGAGATGCAACCATCTATCCAAACTGGAGGCTCAGCTCCCTCAACTCAGTACTCCCAAAACTAGTCAGGAGGAGAAGGTAACCACACACACCACAAACACAGTCCCACATAGACCTATCACAACTGCAAACCAAACACATAAACACAGAAAAACATTCCCGGAGGCACAAATTACAAACACAGCACACCAACTGAGGCCTCTAAAGCAAACAGCCAATCAAACAACCTCCAAACATAGCACATGCAACACATAGTACACAAAGCTGGTGTGCCAAACAGTCACAGGCCAGAAGGAGAAACAACATGCCTGATACAGTTGTAATAGGTGACTCCATAGTCAGACACACTGCTGTCCCACACACCAGACTGAACAAGGGAAAGGGTACAGTAAGCTACCTGTAGGCTGCCACAATACGCCACATAACAGAAGTATGCAGGTCACTCCAAATTAAGTAGAAATATGATGCAGTCATAGTCCATGCTGGTGTGAATGACCTGAGATGTACCTCCCTAGACTACATGAAAAGAGACATAGATGAGCTCTCTGATTATGTACTCCAGGTCAGTATGACACTCACCATTTGCAGCATCCTACCCTTACCAAGAATAATGCCACAGTACAAACACGGAATGATCAGTCATAGCAAGTGGCACACTTACTGGTGTCATTCCAAGGGGATCCAATGTCTGTCTGCTTGGGATGTCATGCTTGACAAGCCATGCAGCTGTTCTTGGGATGGCTTGCACCTGTTACCCCTGGGCGTCTGGATATTGGATAAGGCCTTTGCCACCTCCATAGAGCCTTTTGTAGGCAAGGCTGAAAAGACTAACCCACAACCCTAGAAAACATAAGTGGAAAGAAACATAAGGGTAATGTTGACCAATGCCAGATGTGTAAACCCCAATATGCATGCTCCCAAGGCCATCCCCAGTATGGAGAACATCGATGTCTGTGCAGTGACAGGAACCTGCTGCAAGCCTCCTGACAGCACACCAGCACTACCAGGTTATACCACATATCATGTGTCATGGCCCCAAAACCTGGAACAAAACATAAAAGGAGGGTGAGTATCCACATTCAGTACAGACACCCATACGTCCAGGTAACTGACAATGCACAAGGCATTGGAGTCCGCCCATGTGCAACTAACTGTAGGCAAGATTGCTGTACAGTCTGTAGCATGCTACAGACCACACTCTCACACACAGGAACCCCACCCAGCCGTCCTGAAGACACTGGACAGTATGAATGTCCCACCAAATACCAAACAAGGTACCACAAATTACCACTTAGGTGGTAAACCATTATGTATGGAAGGAGTAATCAGGGACCTAGGGACACAAGTGGACAGTATCCTTGTTATGTGACACTCACATTGCCAATGTGGCTAGGAAGACTGTCTACATTTGACACCGTATCATGAAAGGATTCAAATCTACGTCAACAGAGGTCATTGTGCCCCTATACTGTTCTTTTATCACACCCATAATCTAGTACAATGCCTCATATGGGATGTACCTTACCTGACACCTGCAGCAGTTAGAAAGACCTCAAAGGTACCTCACCAAGAGGATAAAGGGTCTCAAATACATGTCATATGCTGCCTGGCTGTAGACACCCCAGCTGAATGCAGTCACATACTGCCTACACAGAGGCATTGCATGCCTGTTGTAGAAGGCCATGCCCAACACAGGAGTAATGGGCATGCTCAACCCCAGAAAACTCAAAGCCATCTGAGCTGTGAGAGTGAGAGATGTCAACCTCAACAAATAATGAAATAGGATGTGCTGGGGGGACAGATACATAATCCAGAGGCTCCCCACACCCTGGACCAGAATCCCTCTCCATGTTAGGCAGAGCCCCTCACTGACACTCTTCAACAGGAATCTTGCCAAGTGGATGGATGATTGTAGAGTTACACTGGGGGTCTTCACTGTGTCATGTCCAGACAGAGGCACAACAAAGCAAATCATAAATGGCCATAATATTCACATAGCAAGGGGTGGCAAAAGCCACATACACTCTGGCTAGGCTAACAAATGCCCTAGGGTGGATAGCCTAGTATGAACCTATGAACCTATGAAGATACAAATTGTACAGGACACTAAGAATAATCCCAAGGCTTTCACAACTGATGGTAGGAACCGTGTTGGGAATTCACAGATATGCTCTGAATCACACAAATATCACAAACACACACACATATTGCCAACATACATCCTGACAGGTGCAGTGCAAACCCCCCACCCCCCAGAATGCAGAATATCTATCGCAGCAGACTGCTGGCCCCCTGACATTGCAGATGCTGAGGTAACAGCCAGCATCTACAAAGCAAAACACACAGCAGCAATGGTATGAGATGGTGTCCTGAGCTGAGTGCAACATGGACTCCAAGATGAATGGAATGCCAAATCACACTACTGCTCAATGTCAGCCTTACCACAGAATATGTACCCAAAGAGCAGTGTACAACAACAGTGGTCCTTCTCAACAAAGGTGTTGCCTGAATGGATACTGAAAACTACTACCCCAGAATCCTGAGAAGCTCGGTCTGCACAGCTATGGAAAGGATCAGCATGTACCACAGACATAAAGATATTGGGGACCTACTGACACTGGACCCTACCCAGTGTGGCTTTCTTAAGTGCAGATCCTGCCCCTAAACATGTTTGACTTAATTGAAACAGTCATTAAGGTCATTGATGAGGGCAATGTGGTCCACACAGCGTAGCTGGACCTTGCAAAGGCTTCTATACAATACCCTACGTGTTCATTATAGATAAGCTCACCAGCTTAAATATAAACCCCTATGTCAGTAGAGGGTTGCAAACCAGACCAAGGACAGAACAGACATGGTCAGACATGCTGCAGCCATGTCAGACTACAAACCAGATATAACTGGTATCCCACAAGGCTTGGTCCTGGGATCTCCCTCGTCTGGTATATATGTCCCATAGGTACAGGCAAACATGGAAGGACTGTGTCTGAACATGTTTGCAGAGGACTACAAACTGCTCACCATATATGATCCACCAGCTGACACAAGCATCCCACAAAAGGGCCACATAGAAACAGACAACTGGTGCCATAGCCATGTCAGCAAGCTAATTGCAGAAAAGTGTATAGTCAACCCCCGTGGATATACAGTAAGTGCCCACCAATTACCACATAGGTGTTAACCCATTATGTAGTTAACATGTAATGAGACCTGGGGACACAAGGTGATAGATATCCTGCATTGGACAAACATGTGCTGTAGTGTTTACAGAAACATACCATATACCCACCTAATCATGAAGATTGTCAGATCTATATAAGGGGAGGTCATTGTGGCTCTGCAGTCATCCCCCATCAGCGGTACAATTGACTACAATAGCCCCTGTGGGATGTACCTCAGCAGACACCTCCATCAACCGTAAAGTCCCCAACAGTACCTCACCAGGAGTATCAAAGAGCTTGCATAGATGCCATGTGTTGCTTGTGTTGCTGGTATCAATAAACATGCTGCACCTTGTACAATCTGAATGGCAGTGAGCTATGCACATGAGAGACCTGAACCCCAGCACTGACTTACATAGGGCAAGCTGTACTGCATGATCCATAACAGAGAAGCCACCCCCCACCCATGAGTGAACTCTCAGTACAGGCTACCCATAGAGTCACTTATCAATTTTCCTCAATAGGAATCTTGATGAGTGGATGGGAGATGGTAGCTTTATCCTGGGTATCACTGTCATGTCACAGGTAGACAGAGGCACAGTATACTAACCATGACATATGTCATGGCAAACTCCACTTACAATGTGTGTTGAAGGACAAACACACTCTCCAACTAGCATTAGACATGGACTAGGGCACATCGCTAGTGTTTGCAAATGTACACTTATGTTGTGGAATACACTACCAATGTTGGACAAGTCTGGTTTAAGTAGTTCATATCTGAACAGAATGCAACATGGTCAGATGTACACAACTGGCCCCTAACCAGGCTGTTGTGCTCACTATCGAAATGTAAAGCAGTGATAGCACTAAATCCCAGGATACTGTCCACTACAGTCAAAGTACTACCAGTACACTATACAGTACTACAGTGTTAGGTCAGTGTGAAAGGATGTTGACAACTGTATGCAAAGTATCCCATGCAAACACTGCAGGCACAGTATAATCCTGTTGTGTTCACACACAAAGCAGTTGTACAGTAACTACACAACATGACACACAACACACAACCATAAACGGGTGATATTTGTTGAAGTTCACACTCATCCACAAATGTGGTGGGCTGCAGAGTTCAACATATGGAATGCTCACACTGGGCATGCTCACACACTTTGATAAATGAGACATATGTCAGACAACATGCCATGGGAAGGCTGAACTGGGCATGCTCACACACTTAGGCCAAATCTCAATTTAGCAGTTGGACACACATATCTGGTATTTTTACGTGTTATTCCAGGAACCAACCACATTATAGCAGTCTGCCCAGTGCACACAGTTAAATGACTACAGAGACATACGTGATATAGTGGATCCCTCCCATATGCAAACATCTTCCACAGATGCACAAGTTGTTCATACAAACAGGGAATGCTATGGCAATAAAGATGTGCAAACAGTCTATCAGCAACAAATAATGTGCATTTGACAATTAAACATATGGGTGTAGAGATATAGGCTGTTTGCCCTAGGGAATGACAGCTTAGCCAGAGTGTGCTTGGTGTCTGCCTCCCCACATGATGCACATTCCCCTTTCTAAACACCGATGATGTCAGCACCCTGTAAGTACAGCAGGAGAAAAGAATCCTCCCAGTAATGCGAATAGCGCGCTCTGCTAATGCGTCTGTCACAAGTGTCATAACATAGTTAGGTAGGGGTTTGAATCCTGCAAATGCTCAGTGTGAGTGGGTTTGGTGTGTATTTAAGTGTGTGGGAGAGAAATGTCCCTTTTGGCAACTGGGAAAACACAATACAGGATGCACATTCCCCTTTCTAAACACAGATGATGTCAGCACTCTATAAGTATAGCAGGAGAAAAGAAACCTCCCAGTAATGCAAATAGTGCGCTCTGCTAATGCATCCATTTCAAGTATCATAACATAGTTAGGTAGGGGTATGAATCCTGCAAGTGTGTGTGTTTGGCTGAGGAGGGTTATTGTGTGTGAGAGAAATGTCCCTTTTGGCAACTAGGAGAACAGACTACAGGATGCACATTCCCCTTTCTAAACACCGATGATGTCAGCACTCTATAAGTATAGCAGGAGAAAGGAAACCTCCCAGTAATGTGAATAGCACACTCTGCTAATGCATCTATCTCAAGTGTCATAACTTAGGTAGGGGTTTGAATCCTGCAAATGGCAAGTGTGTGTGTTTGGCTGATGGGGGTTAGTGTGTGTGAGGGAAATGTCTCTTTCAGCAACTAGAAGAACAGACTACAGGAAGCATATTTCTCTTTCTAAACACTGATGATGTCAGCACCATATAAGTAAAGCAAGAGAAGGGAAACCTCCCAGTAATACAAATAACACACTCTGCTAATGTGTCCATCTCAAGTGTCATAACATAGTCAGATAGGGGCTTGAATCCTGCAAGTGTGTGTTTTTGGCTGAGGGGGATTAGTGTGTGTGAGGAAAATGTCCCTTTTGGCAATTAGGTGAACAGACTACAGGATGCACATTTCCCTTTCTCAGCACTGATGATGTCAGCACCCTATAAATACAGCAAGAGAAGAGAAACCTCCCAATAATGCGAATAGCACACTCTGCTAATGTGTCCGTCTTGAGTGGTGTAACATAGCCCGATAGGGGTTTGAATCCTGCAAATGACAAAGGTGTGTTTTTGGCTGAGGGGGGTTAGTGTGTGTGAGGAAAATGTCCCTTTTGGCAACTAGGAGAACAGACTACAGGATGCACATTCCCCTTTCTAAACACCGATGATGTCAGCACTCTATAAGTATAGCAGGAGAAGGGAAACCTCCCAGTAATGCGAATAGCGTGCTCTGCTAATGCGTCAGTCTCAACTGTCATAACATAATTAGGTAGGGGTTTGAATCCGGCAAGTGTGTGTGTTTGTCTGAGCAGGGTAATTGTGTGTAAGGGAAATGTCCCTTTTGGCAACTAGGAGAACAGACTACAGGAGGCACATTTCCCTTTCTAAACACTGTTCAGCTGAAGGCCATGGCTCTGGCACAAGTTGTCTGTTTCTATGATGCCCCTTTGGAAGATGCTTGTGTCGGCTGGAGAGTCGATTATGGTGGCCAGTTCGCAGTCATTTGCATATTTGGTCAGCCACAGTCCGTCCATGTTGGCCTGTACCTCCAATAAATATATACCAAACAAGAGAGGTCCCAGGACTGAGCCTTGTGGGACACAACTCGTAACTGGTTTGGAGTCTGGCATGGCTCCAGCAATTCTAACCATGTGGTTTCTGTCCTTGAGCCACTGTGCAATCCATCTAGTGACATAGGGGCTTATATTTAAGCTGGTGAGCTTCTCTAGAATGCCCAAGTGGGGTATTGTTGTGAAGGCTTTTGCCAGGTCCAGGTAGGCTGTGTGAACCACCTTCCCCTCGTCAATGGCCTTGGTGACTGTTTCAAAGAAATCAACCAGGTTAAACCTGGTAGTGCTGGTGTGCTCTCAGTAGCCCTGAACCAGGCATCTGTTACTGCACAGATATCGATGTTCTCCATGCCAAGGAGAGTTTCGGGTGCATACTTCTGGAGGTTTCGACTTCTGGCATTGGGTAGCAGTACTCTTAGTTTCTTATCCCTTGTGATACCTATGAAGATGGGTTTGTCATTTGAGCCTTGCCTAACATAGGCACTATGGGGGTAGCAAGAGCCTTTGCCAATATCTGAAAGCCCAGGGGTGACAGGTGCAGGCCATCACTAGCGAAGCAGGTAGTTCAAAAGAAGATGAATATGTGAAGGTGTAGTGCCTGTGATTAGTTAGCAGTAGCATATATGACTGCTCACGTGGACACATGCTAGGTAAGTCATATGCACTGTGTCACAAGCAATGTACATGTGAATAGGACAAACAGTGACATCCTGTCAAGTGGGACATGGACATACATATAGTAAGCTATGCAGATGGCACTAGGAGTCCACAGAAGCTCTATAACTATGCATTGCAGGTGTGATCAGTATTCCAGTGTAATTGCAAGCAAACATGCATGCAAACAAAGCTACAGTAAACAGGGCTGCATGTAGTCCATTGTACAACAAACAAGCTGTACCACTTCCAGTAGGTAACACTGCAAATATGCAGGCACTATGCACATGTACATGGAAATACACGGGTCAGATGGCTAGGGTCCAGTCTTAGTGCACACAAGTGTACAGACCATGTACTGTCAGGATGTACAATAACTGGATGGAAACCCATGTGCTCATACCTGCAGTAATACACATGTCAAATAACAGACACTGAGCCTTCACTCAGTGGTTCCATACTTAGTAGGATGTATGCTACCTGGCCTGCCACCACAGTATCCCTGACATATATGGGGACTCTCCCTCCTGTGACAGTTAGTTTTGTGTGTTGGGGCTGTCTAGCATGGTATGAGATGTGAACATGCAGTGCTAGGGTGCTCCTGTGTGTCCTGTACCAGTCGTGTAGTACTGCACACATATCAACATCCTCAAACATCTGCATTGCAGAGTCCAGTGTGGGCAACATGCCACTTGCAATTTACATGTCCATCATTGCGTATTACTACATTCATTACCTTATGCCCTTGCTACCTATGTATGTAGCCTTCTGTTGACATCATTACCACCAGTATGCCAACATGTGCAGATGATACACTATGGTAATTACCATGGGTGTAGACAACAGTACATGACAATCACACACTTACTGCATCAGGCATGCTGTGATATACCCACAATTAATTCAGCACACAGTACTGTTAACAATATGGTACTATTACTACACATCTATGTGGTCACCCTGTGCATCAGCAACATGTTAACCTGTACCTGCACAGTTGTTACAGATTGCAGGAGGTGGCACAGTTTCATCATATGCATAGGGTGTGAACTTGGTATGCCTGAGTCAGCCACCGATACCACCGATTGACATGTATGAGTATGTGTGTTGGTGAGGGACAGCAGTAGAAGGTGGGGCAATGTTGATGCAGTGTGTGCGTGTATGCGGTAGCCCTAGATGTTGTCAATTTGCATGTGTGTATGGATGCACACAGTTCCACCTCATGGCTGCCATATACTGGTGTTTGTGGACAGCCACAGACTGTACCTGCCAGGTCATACAGATCAGTGTCTCTGGCCATGGACATGGTACCTGTACCTTGCAGGGGTGCTACGGACCGTATCCAGTACCAACCCAGACTGGGTACTGTCATCAGAAGCAGGTGTTCATTGACTGGACACAGATCCCTGTCGGGCCTGGCCAGAGCCACGTGCATGTGGTCTCCTGGGGCGGTCTGATGACAGCACAGACCCAGCATTGCTGGGGCTGCTGCTGGCACTACGGGGGTGGCCGCAGTCCTGTTGTCGTCCGCGATGACTGCCAGCTGCTGCTGTTGCTGGCATACGGCCACGTCAACACCTCAACCGCCCACCATCACCCTGGCTCATGGACATGTAGTTGTGGAACCGGTCTAATATGTCCCCACAACATCTGTCTATGACATCGGTGAAATCACGGATGGCAGCCACAATGTCACGCATACTGTCAGTCATGGCTGTGCGACATGCTGTCAGCTCCCTCAGACCCTGTCTGGTGTACCGTTCCATATGCAACTGTGCCTGCATGACAGCCCAAAACATAGCTGAGGTTGTAAGACCTCTGTGGGCACGTCTGACAGGGGCAGTACGCCCACGGATGATCCCATGAGAACCCCTGGACATTTATCTGTGTGGTACCATCTCTGGGCCATGCCCATGGCTGCTGTGTGGGGAGGCATGTGCCACAGATACCACATTACCCTGGTCAATACCCACTGTACGCTGTCCATCACCTAGGGACATTGGTGACAAAGGGTGTATTGGCAGGATAACTGTGCGCATTGATGGGGTCGACAGCTGTGTACTGTCAATCGGCTGACCAATGGCGGACCCTGGCATACCTTCCTGTGCCATTACACAGATGTCATCATTATCAGTACCCACGGCACCTGATTCAGGTTCCCTGCTACATGACACCAGAGCAGCACCAGAACCTGTGGGAGGGAAACAGGAAACACAGTTTACAATGTCTACACATTACCAGTGATGCACACATGCACACATGCACACATGCACAGGTGCACACATGTACACATGCACACATGCACACATGCACAGGTGCACACATGCACACATGCACACATGCACAGGTGCACACATGTACACATGCACACATGCACACATGCACACATGCACACATGTACACATGCACACATGCAAAGGTGCACACATGCACACGTGTGCACATGCACACATCCACACATGCACAGGTGCACACATGCACACATGCACACATGCTGCGTGCACACACATGCACACATGTACAGGTGCACGCATGCACACATGCACACGTGCACACATGCACACATGCACAGGTGCACACATGTACATGTGCACACATGCACAGGTGCACACATGCACATGTGCACACATGCACACGTGCACACATGCACACATGCACACGTGCACACGTGCACACATGCACACATGCACACAGTTTCACACAATTGTACAGTACTCAGTATGTGTGATATCAACACACAGACACAGACACAGACACACCTACATGCATACAAAGAGCACTACTAAGTGAGCCAAATAGTACTATTACTATAAAAACTGTTACAGGAATTGTTAATACACACTCACTAGCATGGATAGGCTGCATTGCTGTTATACCAGAGGAACCTGCAGACGTGAAGAAACTAATGTCAGTGGGCACAACTGTGCCATTGTTACTGAGTATGATACAGGTCAGTAGTACAACAGTCGCCTTTCACAGGTCAGCTGCTAATATTGAGGATATCACACTTGCACATTAAATACTATGGTGACAGCTACAAACCAAGGACACACCTTACACATGCATTAACTACCAGTGTCCACAACAGTCAACTATACATATGGCATATTGCCTACATGTTCACTGTCTTGCTGCTACTCATGAGTAGTCCCTCCAGTCTGGTGAGTGGGGGATGTGTAGCCACCCCACCACCTGTGGCGACCTGTTGCCTGTGGATATCTGACGCACGCTGACGGACATGTCTGATTAAATCACTGCAGTGATGTTGTACCTGCTATGTCCCATTATGCGTGCCTATGTCATTTACCCATCGGACAAGGTCTTGCCACAGTGCAGCCCTCTCCTGCTGATTCTGGCTGGTGCGGGAAAAGAGTATTGCAAAATCCCGCACCAGGCTCTGGTGTATCTCCTCATCCTCAGCTGTGGAGTAAGTGGGATTCTGCGGGTGGGCCATGTACCTGAGAAAGAAAATAACCTGATATCAGCAATATATGTCAGCAGAATTTGGCACACATACTACACATGCTACTCGACTGTTATGCTACAACATATCTCACATATATAGCATCTGTCTGTCTATTGGTGGATACACATGTAAATGGCCAGGTATCAGTGCTCAGCCAGCAACTGTGCAACAGTACCTGGCACACTCCATACGACATACTACCAAACCCCAGCAGTCAGAACACTGATTCAGGTCAAGAGCACCTCCTCACTCTGGGTGTTTGTATCTAGGTACTGTATGGCCTACATCATCAACTACTGTGAGCTGACCACACACTGATTGCCCTGGATATACATATCCCACCTCCACCACCAGCACAAACGACTATAGTGAATAACATTACAGATGCAAACTTTACACTTTGTAACAGTGACATGGTATCCATTCAGCCCACTGGGCCAGTGGCAGATACAACCCACAATGCTGACCCCTACACAATTGCTTTCTACAGACATCTCCGAGAATGCATGGGTCATGCAATCCCATATATGACCAAGACACTCTCCACAAAGGGACAGCATCCTGTCTGGTGGACCCCAGCCATAGACAGATTGTATTACAGAAGATGGAAGCTACTGCAAGACAGAGCATAATTCCATAAAGGGAGGGCATGTCTGAGCAGCACTAGTAAGGATCTATTTTCCATCATACAAACATCCATGGACAACTTTGAGAGGGAAATCAAGAGGGACACTACAGATAACCAGAAGGCCTTCTTCAGTTATGTTATCAACCTGGTCAGGATCCATCCTCTATGCCCATAGTTAGTACACAACAACAAATATTTCACTGACACCACAGATATTGACAACATTGTGGCAGACAGGTTCAGTGCAGGTGTCACCCTGCCCTCTCCCCAAAATAAGACATAGTTATCCCAGCTGACTGTAACCTCCCTGTCATCACAGATGTCCAGGTGAGAGCCACCCTCAGGACAGCAGAATACACAACATGAATGGGACCTGATGGTATCCCCAGTTGCATGCTACATAAACTCTGACAGGAGCTAAACACACATATAGAAGTGCTATGTAACACTAGCCTGACTACAGGATATGTACCTGTACACTGGCGCACAGCAGCAGTGGTTCCACTCCACGAAGGAGGCAACTCAACATACCAATACAATACAACACAATACATTACATTACAATACAATACTATACAATATACTATTGCCCCTGGGACTACAGCAGCGTACTGTTCTGCTACCCTGACCATTGTGACACATGTGGTGTGATGGTACCTGCTGCTGTCACACAGGTACACAGGGTGACTCATATGGCATATTACCTATCTGACTAACATTCAGCAGGGGTATGTGTGACATGTACTCATGGGGAGTCTTGCTTCTTAACACTGTGTGGTTTATTGCGGGCTATGTCTTATCTGTGGGTAGGAACTTTTACCTCCACATGTGCACTCTATTGCAGTGGCACGGACGACACACAGCAGTCATTTAGGTTGTGGATAATGTGAAGTGTTACTATGGTTGTTGGACATCTGTCATGGGTGTGACTTACATATGTAAATCCGGGAGTGGTAACCTCTATGTGGGTAGTATATGTGGACTCTGTGGTGTTGTCAGTCACTGTGCATTGGTAATGTGTTTGAGTGCATTGTCACGGTGTTGTACATGTCACTGTGTCCTTCTCCATATCTGTAGCTGTCATGTGAGGTCCATACCATGGCATCCATTATGTGGTGTGGAGGGGTACACCGACCTACATGTCCATAGCTGACACACCATGTTCGCTGACACATACCATGTGCAGGTATTCCAGGGATACTGTGCAACTGTGAATATCATTGGGGCCACTATTGTACACATTTATGACCCTGTTCACCCCTGACACATGCAGTGGTGGGCAGCCAATCACATATCTGGTGGTTACTGGTGTAGGTGATTTGGAATGTGGTATGGTACTCCGGTTTTGACACTGGTGTTCACTCCATGCCTTTGTCACCAGGCACCTGTTGCAATACATCTGTGCACATGTGCCTCACTCAGAATTTATATACATCTCTCTCACTCTCTCTCTCTTATATATATATATGTATATATATATATATATATATATATATATATATATATATATATATATATATATGGATATATCTATATGTATATATATATATATATATATATATATATGTGTATATAGATATATCTATATGTATATATATATATATATATATATATATATATATATATATATATATGTGTATATATGTCTGTATACATATACACATATATATATTGATGTACATATATTGCTGTAGATGTGGAGAGGGGGGGACACAGAAGGGGGTGAGAGTGACAGAGGGGGTGGGACAGGGTGTGTTGAAGGTTGTCATGTACAATCATACCTGTAGATAGTCAAATCAGTCTGTCTATGTATATTTATCTACATATATCTATATCTGTATGTGTGCATTACATATATATGTTTGTACAATATTCTATCTACATCTGTCTATGTATTCCTACATCTCTCTCTCTATGTATGTATACATATATGCATGTTATATATATATATATATATATATATATATATATATATATATATATATATATATATTTATATACATACATATATATATATATATACATATACACATACATATGTTGACATACATACGTATCCATATGATAGACAGGTGTATCAACATTTTTGTCTACCATACTGTATACACACACTAACATACTGCTAAACATACATAACTGTGAAACCTACTTTGTACATGGCACTACAACCTACAATCAACCAACATTGATATGTGCACATAGATGCTCTCACATACAAATGTATGTACAGCCTTCACTGATAGTTGCTGTATGTCCCCTGCCCTTTACACATCTTCATATACATATGGATACAGACCAATGACACATATGGAAGGTTCACAGTATGTAGACCTTTATAGTATTACTTTACATTACCTGTGTTTGTCACAGCTGCTTGTGTTGCCATCTGGTTCTCTGTCCTGCTGCTCCACTTCCCATTTGTCAGCTTTCAGGTGGCTGTTGCTGAACAATTTGTTTGTGTCTGCTTAATTGCAATTTTCTCTGTCTGTGTCTCTGTCTCTCTCTCTCTCTCTCTCTCTCTCTGTCTGTCTGTCTGTCTCTCACGTCCTTCTCAGGGTGCAATGAAAGTATTGCATGTGTGGACTGGGAGTACAGCATACTTTTGTAGGTATTTGCATATGCCCATGTGATGGCCTCTGCACCAATTGTTAGCCAGCATTTGCTAATTGCATGCAGCCAGTTGTGTACTGATTGCAGTTCTCACTGTGATTTCAGAGCAGTGCTATAAAAAGGTATGTGAGATAGGCGTAGCCCTTTCAGATTTTAAGGGCAGGAACCATGCTGTTATGCTGTGGACAATGTTCTGTGAGTGTAAAGGTTGGTATCTCTCTCATATTTTCAGGTGTGTTGTAGATTAACATTCCTCCATTCATTTCTCCAGTTTCCTGTACTAACTGTGTATGTACACTGACACCTACAATTACTACTACTGTTAATGTGTGTGTGTGTGCTTTCCTTTCACTTTTGCTTGCACTTTGTTGCTAAGGCTTCAATATTTGCCCTTTACAGTCACTACTTGTATGCCTGCTAGGTGTCCTGACTGTAGTGTGCTGCTGTAGCTTTCCTATTTTCCATGTACATTCACACCTTGGAATGCTTGCTATATCTGCTTGGGTGTTACAGCATGCAGTGTGGTCTGGCCATGGTGTGGGCCTTGACATCTATTAGGGTATTTGAGTATGCTGCTGAGCAGGCCCCAGAGACTTTCAGGTTCATCTGTTATCTGCCTCATGGAATGGTACATATCAGTGGGGTACACCCATTAAAATGTCTGGTATGCTGCAGTTGTGACTGTGGGTTAGCATGAGCATATGTATTACTACACTTTTTCTGCCATGCAAGTGGTGAATACTTTCAGGACTCCATAGTTACCATTGCATGTGTTACACATTTCTGCCTACTGTTTGTACATTTCACATGGAGTCTGTGGGGCATCCCTGTAAGTCATTCACTGTTGCTATGTCTAGGCTCTTAACTATTCAAATATGGTGGTGTCAGACCCGTTATGTGTACAGATATTTGCAGGTTGTCCACATTTCTGCCTCATATTTTGGTCAATATCTCATGCACACCTTTTTCTGGCAAATCACTCTGGGCTCAAGTCAGAATATGGTGACAAACATTCAAGTTTCAGACTTCATACCCTTCCAAACATCCCACAAAATGCAGACCCTGTTACTCTCTGAACTGTCTGCATTTCTTGTAACATTATTTGTAATGTGTCCCTGGTTTTGGGCCTTTGCTCCACATATTTTATTACTTGGTCCAGATGTGTTCCTGTAAGAGGTTGTGGGGTATGGGCAGTGATTATCCTGCTGTGAGTATGTGTGTGGCTTGCAAGGTGCTATAGTGACATTATTACCTACTAGCTACCAACTAGCATGGCTGTTTCTGTTCACACACTACTATTATGGAAATCCACTAGTTTTGATAGTAATTCTAAATGGCATGCTTTGTGTACTGCACATCTATATTCCCTTTACATTCATTCCCACTATTACATGATATATTTATTTTAGCACAATGTTCTTGTATAACATTCATGGCTTAGTGGTAAGTCATGCAGACTACTGTTTCCAAGGTTCTGGGTTCGGGACTGCCCGTGGGATTTTATTTTGCTTCTGAACTGACTACAAGACCTGTCAATCAAAGTGACTAAGGCACTTTTAAGCAGTTGTAACCGGGTTAGCGCTGGTTTGCGTGGAGCTCACACATGCGCACTGGCGTTTAGCTCTGTGCACACAAGCGCACACCCGCTTACAACCGCTTAAACGTGCTTACTCTTGCGCACACCCGCGCTATTTTCTTTGAAAGAAAAGAAAATGGGGAGACAGGAAAGTGGTGAAAAAGGGGTCACAAAGAGGGTAAGACAGTAGGGAAACAAGCTTGGGATGTGCAGGAGGGATGTAGGTAAGGCCCATAGCTGCCCATTTCTTCATCAGCAACAGCTGTGCATATGTATGTAATTTGGTGTGACATTTGAAACCTTCCACCCCTGAGAGAGGTGTAAGGACAACAATAATACTTGTTGCACAGCCAATTGTAATTGATAGGTTCCATGTCCAGCAGACATGTGTGCAGAATGGGCAGCTATGTATGGGGCATAATTTTTTTTGTGGGTACAGAGTGCCCTTTTTTTTTTTTTCAGGTGAGAGTGGTATGTCAGGTGAAGGAAGTCGGTACAGCTGGGGAGGTAGGTTGGGTAGGTAAACAGACAAGACAAACAAGATGCATACAGGGGCAGTGTATGACACGTGTGGAGGGGTTACACAATTGACGGGGATGGAGGTTTGGATATCCAGAGCCCATGAGCCCACAGATGGCAACAGTGGAACTGATATCCCCACCCATAGGCAGTTGCCACTGTTCCTTCACTGCCCAGGACGGGGCTGCGCTGGGGGCTGTGTAGGCAGGGCAACAGGCATGCCCATTAGTTGTGCCACCCGTGCCTTGAGCTGGCGTAGGGGCTCGAGAACTGAGTCCCGAATCTCCCTACGCACCGCAGTCCGGACGCTACGGAGGGTGAGTGGTGGTTCTCCTCCGGCCACACTTGCAGAGGGGGGGCAAGCCCCATCCCCTGCAGCGCTTCCACCCACAGGTGGCACAGGGCCACTGGAGGAGGGTCCGGACTCGGCACTAGTGCCAGGTGCACTCGCCAGCTGAGGTGGGAGAGGTGGGTCCGCTGGAACTTGCCTTCCCTGTCATCCTATGTTTTGCATTATGTCATGACAGTTTGGGTTAGTGACATATAATACCATTCACAATTAGTTTTAACAGCATGCATTAGTATTCCCATTAACCAAACACCCAGATATTCACACCATTGAACAGCATGCATAACACATGCATAATTTGAACAGAAATACACAGTCCAACAACATGCAGGGTTAATTGATGGCAACAGGCCATCAGGTGTGGATGTATGAACAGGGCAGATGCATCAACGGACATGCAAATATATATGACCCACAGGACAAACGTCCAGGGGTGTTAATTGTGATTGCACATACCATTGTCACGTGGAATGGGTTATATGTGGTTATAGGGTGGGGTAAAGAAAGTAATATTAACACCTTCGAATAACAATACATATGCTGTACATTTCTAATAGCTACAGTTATATACACACTACTGTTCTGACTACAGTTTCCTATATGATAACAATTTCAACTTGGTAATAGGACTGTTACTGCAACATCAATACACATTTTATGGTTCTTCATACACATTCATATCTAGCTTTGTTCAGCTACATCATCCTGCTACATTTGCTTTATATAGCTGTAGACAAGTGTGGATGTTTGGTATATCAGACAATCATCCTATCTGCATATTGCAGACTGAGAGCAACATATCCAGATTTTGTGATACACATTCCAGATGCAGCAACACTTTGAACAGATTTTGCTGTTTGGTTTTGAATCTCACATGCATTTCATTCTGTCTTGACTGCAGTATACTTTATTCAGGGGTTATTACTACTGTATTGCTGGATTCATGACACTTTCTCACACTCTCTCACTTGCTTTCATTTTACCATTCAGGATGGTACTTACTTCTAGGCTTTATTGACATGTTTTACCTGTAGTTATTACAATCCTTTCCAGCAGTCTCACTTCTGTCATGTTTCAGTATTTCCACAGGGATATATTTCACACATGTGATTTCATCATCTTCTGCAGCTATACGTTTCAGCCTGCTGCATGTTGTGTACTATTTTCTTACAGGTAGGGCATTTTTATTTCAGAATATATGTCAGACAGTTTCATTTTTCGGTTTAACTTACAGGCTGAAACACACTTTTGTAATCAAGCAATACTTGCATACACTTTCACACTGTTACTTGCAGATTTTATTCCTTACTGACTATACTGCACTCTTTTGCTGACTGTCATACTTTTATATTTCTTTACAGCTACTGGTAGTGGATTACTGACCTGCCTGGTGGCACAACCGCACCAGCCTATCGCCATAGTCTCTGCTGTTCGCAGAACGGACACCTGCAGCTGTAATATAAATGAAGTAATATTGGAATACACATCACCATAATATCAGCTAGTTTAATTTCTTACATACATAATTAAATGTTACTTACTCAGTAGTGGGGAGTTGGGTGTTTGCTGGGCCTCCTGGATCCAAAGGTTCAGTTGGTCCTGCTTGCGTCTCTTCAGGTCCGCATGGTGGTGACGTACCAGCTCACCAGTCCTTGGAATCCCTGTGGCACTGGTGAGATCATGAGCCAACCGGTCCCATGCCTCGGCCTTGTATGCTCCCCAGATGACCTGGCCCTGCATGAGTTGGGCCTCATGATTATGGACTAGGAGCCAGACCATGTACCTGGACTCCTCAACACCCCACCTCTGTGCTCGAAAGCAACTACCCTCTCCTACTCCTGTAATTCTGCCTGCAGGTCAGTTCTACAATTGTTTATGCTGTGTATTCCCGCCTATGGGGCTTATATAGTCTGTTTTCCCACACATATCTGTGATTGGCCATTTTGGAATTGTATCAACTTCAGTAAACCTGCATTGTCATCCTCCAGATTGTATTCATTCCTATATATTAGCTATTATTGCACTTCTAGGTACTGCTGTCATGGCTTAGTGGTTTGATACCTTGACTATGGTGTATAATATCCTGGGTTCGAACCTGGCCACTGCTTTTTATTTTTCATGACTGTCTAGACATGCTGATGAGTGTGTCTGTGTAAAGGCAGTTTTGATACGGCTTGCTCAACGTTGCCCGTCGGTTAGCTTGTTTGCGCAATGCGCAGCTCCGCACAAATGGGGTACGCTGCTTTAAGCCTCATTTGGCTATCGGCATGCATATTACACTCAGCTCAGTTAGGGGCACATAGATTTAGCGTGTTAGACCACTGCTCAGCTACGGGCACTCATTTTGCACCAGTTAAACCACTGCTCATCTACGGGCAGATGCACTCACTCTGTTAAACTGTAGCTCAGCTATGAGCACATCTGGCATTTTTTATTCTTTTGTTACCTCACATTTCTTCAATATAAATGGGCTATTTCATTACATTTGACATAAATTGTGGTTTTATGTGTACATATTTGTCAGGGACTTGTTTCCTGCTTATTTTGAAAAAAAAAAAATTGGTGTTGTGGGGGCTCGAACTATGAATGCCTGCTCTTCAGCCAACATCTCTACCGCTACGCTATTAATTCCTGGCTTATTTTGCATATTTAGTTCTTATATGCTTTCCCACTGACTGCTAACTGTAGCTGCGCTACGGGCATGCCCGCTCAAACGAGCGCACTCACGGTTAAACATTTTTACAATTTAAAAATAAAATATAACATGTTCATTTATATATTTTATGTTCATAGTCTGTGGGGGCATGTGTTGTGTTGTGTTTATTCACATTTCCGTGGACTCTGTTGTGGGTCTTTACTTTGGGCACTTTTACACTTCTGGGGGCGTGTCTGCTTGCAGGGCTCAGCCTACGGACACGTCCCCTACTGTCTTACATGGACCGTGTTAGACTTAGGTGTGATTCAGCATGCTCTCATGAATATGCAAAGCATGCTGACATCATTCAGTTTAACTGCAGCCTCCGTGTAAGAGTTATAACGTCTAAATAACCTAAGATGGATTTAACTTTATTATCTTTAAATACCAATGGCTTAAACAATCCTGGCAAGAGATCAAATCTACTGAAATATTTAAAAATGAACAAAGCACAAATTGTCTTCCTTCAAGAAACTCATTTCAAAACAAATGACAATTACAAATGGAATCCTAAGGAATATATTATAGTAGCGCAATCCACTTATAAGACAAAGACAAAAGGGGTAACAATTTTATGGAAAACAAATGTGAATAACCCAGAAATCATTTATAAGTATGAAGATAAAGAAGGCCATATGGCATTTGTCTTCTTCTTCTTTCGGCTGCTCCCGTTAGGGGTCGCCACAGCAGATCAACTGTTTCCATTTCTTCCTGTCCTCTGCATCTTGCTCTGTCACACCATCCACCTGCATGTCCTCTCCTCTCACCACATCCATAAACTTTATCTTAGGCCTTCCTCTTTTCCTGTTACCTGGCAGCTTCATCCTTAGCATCTTTCCCTATATACTCTGCATCCCTCCTCAGCACATGCCCAAACCAACGTAATCCTGCCTCTCTGGCTTTGTCTCCAAACCTTCCAACCTGGGCTGACCCTCTAATATACTTATTCCTAATCCTTTCCATCCTTGTCACACCCAGTGCAAATCTTAACATCTTCAACTCTGCCACATCCGGCTCTGACTCCTGCCTTTTTGTCAGTGCCATTGTCTAGCTGGTTTCACTACCCTCTTGTAGACCTTCCCTTTCACTCTTACTGGTACCCATCTGTCACAAATCACTCCTGACACTCTTCTTCACCCACTCCATCCTGCCTGTACTCTCTTCTTCACCTCTATTCCACACTCACCATTACTCTGAACTTTTTATCCCAAGTACTTAAACTCATTCACCTTCACCACCTCTACTCCCTGCATCCTCACCATTTCTCTATCCTCCCTCTCATTCACACATATATTCTGTCTTAGTCCTGCTGACCTTCATTCCTCTTCTCTCTAGAGCATATCTCCACCTCTCCAGGGTCTCTTCCACCTGTTCCCTACTCTCACTATAGATCACAATGTCATCTGCAAACATTATAGTCCACGAGGACCCCTGTCTGATCTCATCTGTCAACCTGTCCATCACCATTGCAAATAAGAAAGGGCGCAGAGCTGATCCTTGATGTAATTCCACCTCCACCATAAACTCATCCGTCACTCCCACTGCAGACCTCACCACTGTCACACTACCCTCGTACATATCCTGTACCACTTTTACATACTTCTCTGACACTCCCAACTTCCTCATACAATACCACAACTCCTCTCTAGGCACCCTGTCATATGCTTTCTCTAAATCCACAAAGACACAATGCAACTCCTTCTGACCTTCTCTGTACTTCTCCATCAACACTCTCAGAGCAAACATCGCATCTGTAGTGCT
Organism: Protopterus annectens; assembly: GCF_019279795.1. NCBI lineage: Eukaryota > Metazoa > Chordata > Ceratodontiformes > Protopteridae > Protopterus > Protopterus annectens. The sequence continues at coordinate 816,900,650 of NC_056749.1, read as the reverse complement.
CTTTCCTGGCATGAAACCATAATGCTGATCACTAATCATAACCTCCCTTCTTAACCTAGCTTCCACTACTCTTTCCCATAACTTCATGCTGTGACTGATCAGTTTAATCCCTCTGCAGTTACTACAGCTCTGCACATCACCATTATTCTTAAAAATCTGTACCAAAACACTTTTTCTCCATTCCTCAGGCATCCTCTCACTTTCCAAGATTTCATTAAAATTCTAGTTAGAAACTCCACTGCCATTTCACCTAAACACCTCCATGCTTCCACAGGTATGTCATCTGGACCAACAGCCTTTCAGTTCTTCATCCTCTTCATAGCTATCCTTACTTCCTCCTTGCTAATCCACTGCACGTCATGATTCACTATCTGCACATCATCCAACCTTCTCTCACTCTCAGTCTCTTCATTCTTCAACCCCTCAAAGTACTCTTTCCATCTACTCAACAAATTATCCTCGCTTGTGAGTACGTTTCCCTCATTATCCTTTATCACCCTTACCTGCTGTACATCTTTACTAGCTTGGTCCCTCTGTCTAGCCAATCGGTACAGGTCGTTTTCTCCCTCCTTAGTGTCCAAACTTTTATACAACTCTTCATACGCCTTATCCTTAGCCTTCGCCACCTCTCTCTTTGCCATGCACCTCATCTCCTTATACTCTTGTCTACTTTCTTCATCCCTTTGACAATCCCACTTCTTCTTCACCAACCTCTTTCTCTGTATAATCACCTGTACTTCTTCATTCCACCACCAGGTCTCCTTGTCCTCCTACCTTTTTCCAGATGTCATACCAAGCACCTTTCTAGCCATCTCTCTTACTAGCTCTGCTGTAGTTACCCAGCTATTCAGTAACTCTTCACTGCCACCCAGTGCCTGTCTTAACTCTTCCCTGAACATCACCTCACAATTACCGTTTTTCATTTTCCACTATTTGATCCTTGGTGCTGCCCTCACACTCATCCTCCTCTTCTTGATCACCAATGTCATCCTAGAAACCACCATCCTATGCTGCCTAACTACACTTTAGTAGTAGTTAAATATAATAACAGAATATGGACCCTAGGCAATCTATACTTGTTCCCAGGCATTGGAACAGGCACTGTTAAAAAACACTTGGATTTCATTTCAAATAATCATAAAGGCAACTTAATATTAGGAGGAGATTTTAACCGTCTATTTAATATTTCTTAAATTACAAATAAAAGACCACTGAGTACATCTGCTGTATCAAAAGCTTTAAACAAATGGGTAGAATAATTTCATCTTGTAGATACTTTCAAATTTAAAGAAGATAAATCTTTGTTGTTTTCCCATCAAGATCACAGATTTGGTAACCAAACTAGAAGAGATAAAATATTTGCTGCCAATGACTTACACTCTAAAATCATTAATTTCTCAATCGCTTCTTGCCCCTTTTCAGATCACAATTCGTTGGTACTAAAACTTCAAAATGGGTACAAACCATTAATCTTTAATTCCAGAATTCCAGCATATATAACTAAAATTAAAGAGTTCAAACCATGGTTATTATCTGAATGACAGTTCTTCTTAGATATTAATTACACCACAGAGATAAATAAAATAATGATATGGGACTCATTAAAAGCTTACATATATGGTAAAACCCTAACTTGGTATAAAAGAAATCAGATAAAGGGATTCTGAATTATTAGATCTACAATCTAAACTTCTGTCAGTAAAAGCTGAAAAAATCAAAATCATTTGGAGATGAAAAAGAAAGTAGAAGTATTAAATAATAAATACAATGAAATTTTAACATATAAAGGAAGAAACTTTTGCAGAACATAGGAAAATCCCAGGATGCAAAAAACTCCCTTACTAGCCTCAGTAAGAAACTGAGATGCCTCATAAAATCCTCCAAAGCTAGTTACGAAAATAAAATTGCCAAAGATTCCAAAGACAACCACAAAGCATTCTATAACTATGTCAAGAATCTAAATGGCAATGCTCAGATCTGCTTGGAGCTAAAACAGAATGGCATTAAATATACTGATCTGAAGGATATTGTCAATATCCTGGCAGATCGATTCAGTGCCATCTTCACCCCCCTCTCACCCCCTAAATGGCCCATCTCAATACCGGAAGATTGCCAAATTCCAGTAATAACGGCCACACAGGTACAAAACACACTCTCTAAAACCAAGAATACAGCATCCATGGGACCAGATGACATCCTGGGCTGTGTACTATATGAACTACAATATGAACTGGCACCTCACCTAAGTGTCATGTTTAATCATAGCTTCAGCTCAGGTTTCGTGCCCACTGAGTGGTGCAGAGCTACAGTTATCCCAATCCACAGGGGAGGATCCACCTTGGATCCCAGAAACTACCATCCCATCAGTCTGACAAGCCTTATCTGCAACACCATGGAGCGTATTATCATGGAACTTATAAACAAAGACATTGGCAACCTTCAAAAACTGGACCCCACCCAGTTTGGGTTTGTGAAGGGCCAATCTTGTCTCCTGAACCTGATTGACTTCTTTGAATCAGTCTCCAGAGCCATGGACAAGGGTAAGGTGGTCCACACAGCCTATCTAGACCTTGCCAAGGCCTTTGACACCATCCCCCACTCTGGAATCATAGATAAACTTACTAAGTTGGGCATTAATCCCTATGTCACCCAATGGGTTGCTAAATGGCTTACTGATAGAACCCACACTGTAAAAGTAGCCGACTCCAAATCCAGCACCAGACAAGTGACAAGTGGAGTACCTCAGGGTTCAGTCCTGGAGCTGTTCTTGTTTGGCATCTACTTCTCTGAAGTACAGGTCAACACTAAGGGACTCTGGCTAACAAAGTTTGCAGATGACTGCAAACTGGGAGCCATTATTGAATCCCCAAATGATGTGGATACTCTACAAAAGGGCCTTACAGAAACAGATGCTTGGTGCCAGAGCCATGGGCTCAAGCTCAATGCCAAGAAATGTATTGTTATCCCCTTTGGGAAAAAACATGTATCCATGAATTACCATATAGGTGGCAGTACACTAAACACAGAAAGTATGATAAGAGACTTAGGGACACAGGTGGACAGTGGTCTCACCTTCGATAACCACATTGCCACAACAGTCAGGAAATCCTTCTATGTGGCTCACCTCATCATGAAGGGCTTTTCATCCAGAAAAAAGGAGGTCATTGTCCCACTGTACTCATCCCTCATTAGACCCATTATAGAATACAATGCCCCATTTGGTATGTACCTCTCAAGACATCTGCAACAACTGGAAAGGCCTCAGAAATACCTCACTAAAAGAATCACAGGCCTAAAGCAGATGCCCTACGCTGACCGCCTTAAAAAACTCCAGCTATACTCTGTTGCATATCGTCTACTCAGAGGTGATCTCTGCTTAACATACAAGGCCATGTCAAATCCAGAGCTGTTGGACATGCTACACTTAAAGAAATCCCAATCCCTCAGAGCTATACGCTCCAGGGATCTAAACCTTGTCATCACAATAAACAAAACATGCTGGAGGGATAGGTTCCTGACCCAGAGACTCCCCAGACTCTGGAATAGATTGCCTATACATGTCAAGCAGAGTGCCTCTTTGGACCTTTTCAAGAGGAACCTTGATGATTGGATGGGAGAAAGGAAATTCACCCCAAGGATCACGTCAGTCGCCCTGCTAGACAGGGGTCCAGGAATGTAAATAATGTGGGAAGAAATAGCCAGGGAATTGTTATGGCTAGGCTTGTATAGGCCCTAGGGCTGATAGCCTAGTACCAGCCTATGAACCTATGAACCTATGAAAACTAGTTTAGCTTTAGAAAAACTAAAAATGAATACCTTGTCCACTTTTCCAAATATCTGCATAATTTATCCACAAAAATCAAAATACAATCAAAAGCTAATGACATTAAAAGTATCTTCCATGAAAAGAAAGTGAAAAATGTCTCAGATATAGGTGACATTCTTGATGCCTACAGAAATCACTATATGGAACATTTCCAAAAAGAAAATATACATATTGATCAATTAAATCTAGATTAAAAATGTTCTAATATAAAAAAATACCAGAAAAATTAAAACTAGATGTGCAAGCACCCATATCCTACAAAGAAATTACAGATACAATAAAAGAGAGTAAAAATAATAAAGCTCCAGGTATAGATGGCATAATTATATAAATATATAAACTTTTCCTTTAAAGATACTATCCCTCTTCCATAAAACTCTATTAGAAATTCAGTCACAAGCTTTAATACCACCCTCTTGGAGATATTCCTTAATCACACCTATCCTAAAGGAAAACAAATCCTCAAACCTCTGTACCTCATTTAGACCTATATTATTATTAAATAATGACTATAAGATATTTATGACAATATTAACTAACAGAATGAAAATAGCACAATCAAAAACAATAAATAATGATCAAACTTGATTTATATATCATATACACACACATGACAATATTAAAAGGATAATTTCTCTTATAGATTATGTTAATAAAGAAAATAAAGAAACACTCATAATTGGCTTAGATATAGAGGAAAACTTTGATTCCCTAAATTGGCATGATTTATTCAAAATCCTAATGCTATTTGAATTTCCTGCATCCTTTGTTCATCTCCTAAAGAATATATATACAAATAATTTAGTGTATATCAAGTTAGGTCCTTTTACCTCTGGATATATACAGATAACAAAAGGCACTAAACAAGGATGTTCCATGTCACCAATTCTATTTGCTCTGGCTATTGAAATATTGGCAGATTCAACTTGCAACAATATAAAAATTAAAGGAATAGATGTTTATAAACAATACAATTCTAAAGTAATGCTATTTGCTGATGACATATTACTAACATTATCTAATACAATAGAGACATTAGAAGAATTAAATATATTAATTGACACATTTCACATGACTTCAGGTCTCCATTTAAATAAATCAAAATCAAAATTGTATTTTTAAATAAAAAAAGAACTGCAGACTAAGGGGGGGGGGTCAAATCATAGGGAAATAAGAATCTACCTTAAAATATCTAGGAATTGAGTTATGCAAAGATAATAATGAATTAATCTCAAAAAACTACACTAATATCATCAATACAATTAAAATCTCTGTGGAAAAAGGGAACAAAATAATATTAACATTTGAAGATAGATTACAGTTAATAAAAATGGTTTTACTGCCCAAGATCCTATATATAACCTTGGCAATACAACTGTTACCAGAAAGGAATATACATAAAGAAAAAAAAATTCACGCCTAATAAAATGTTTATGGTTTCCCAAAAGCAACCAAATAGCTTTAATACATATCAGACCATGGAAATAGGGAGGATTAAACTTTCCTGATATAGAAACATGTATAAAAGCATCAATATCTAAAACAATCTCAGATTGGATAAGTCCAAACTACTCTGCAAATTGGAAAAAATTACTAACTGTAATATCAATAAATTAATTTGATTTACAAAAAATTTTTCAAATAACAGATAAAAACAATTTGCCATGGCACATATGTATTAGTATGCAATATAACATAACTAAACCCACAAAAAGTCATATGATTAATTGTTACATTGACTCATTTAGGAAAAGTATTAATGCAAATATAGATTTAAAACTCTGGATTGATCTTTTAACACCATTTATAGTCACAAAGAATTTTCCACATAAAAATATATACAGGAATTATTAATTCCTTGGAACAGAAAGCATTTGTTTGTTGGCTCCAATGTTTCAAAGAACTACAAGTTTTAGATATGCAAGTAATAAAAACAACAAAAAATTCCACAACAGGACTGGCTAACTTTATAGAGTATTATGTCATATTCACAAGATTTAAGTAGAATAATTAACACGTCTTCATTTAAAGAAATACCTAAATTTACAAAATACATATATGAAATCATATATAATGACTTTGACATGGGAAACAGTATTTCAAAATTTTACAAAATATTGATAAACTATAAAGCAACACCCAAAACCTCATATTGGAAATATATATTATAACAAAAGGGCACTCAATACAGTTAACTGAAGTTATTAAAATAAATATCTTATCATCAATAAAATATAGATCCTTTACACAATACTGGACAGTTTATAATTGGAAATGCTTGCAGAGAGCATTCTTAACCCTAGATAGAATCAGTAAAATTAGTTCTTCCATAAAAGGAATATGTTGGAGATGAGAGCAAGTACACAATGCAGATTGGAACCACATTTTCTTTGAATGTGTTAAAATTAAGCCATTTTGGAATGGTATTAATAACTTTCTACAAGTTTTATTTAATGAATCATTTTGTTTAACTAAAGTTCTTGCATTATTAAATGTGAACGAAGGTCCTCATTTGAGTAGGTCAAACATGTATATAGTATAGACTATACTTGCTATTTCAAGGAAGTCTATGACAAGAAGATGGAATACAAACACAATACCAGCTTTGCAAGACTTCTACAACCTATTGAAGACCACAGCATTATTGGAAATTAAAATTAAAGAACTAAGAATGTGTCCAAAGCCATTTATCAACAACCCTTGGGGAAAAGTCTTATCATTGATTGATACTATACAATAATTGATCACACACTCTGATAATGGATTGGACATACTTGTAAAGTAACTGTATACATTAAGATCTGTTATAGTGTCAGGCTAATGTAAATAGTGTAAATAGTTAGTTATGTATAAATACAATGGAATTCTTTTCAAATATATTTGAAAAATAAAAAAAATCTGAGGAAAAATGTGATCTTAATACCTAATTGTCTAGAAATGAGGTCAGAAAGATCAAGAAATAACTGAGAAACAAAATCAAATCCTCCAAAAGTAAGTATTAATTGGGAACTGCTACCACTGTTAAGGATAACCACAGAGCCTTATTCGGCTATGTTAGAAACCTTAGAGGTAATGAGTGCAATGCTCAGAGGTAAATACACAATAACAACACTTATTTGTCCTAAGGACATAGCCAACATATTACCGAACAAATTCAACTCTAACTTTGATTCTCTGTATCCCTCTAACTTCCCCCAGCTAATTGATATATACGCACCATTCCCTCTGATCACCTCAGAGCAGATATCTTCAGTCAAAGATCAAAAACAGTTGTTGCATGGGTCCTAAAAATGGGCAAAACTGCCTTCTTTTCAGCATCAGACATTGCCTGGTAGAATATCTCCACTAGATTTATGCCAGAGGAATGGAGAACAGCTGTCATCATCCTGCTCAACAAGTGGACATCAATGAAACAACAAACCTATAAGCCTCACCAGCCTCATCTGGAAAGCAATGTAGCACATCATTGTGGAACATAATAACATGGACATGACCAGTCTGCAAACCCTGGACCTAATCCAGTTTGGATCTGTTAAAGGCAGATCCAGGATCCTGAACCAGGTGGGCTTCTTTGAACATGTTGTTGATGCATTAGACTCACACTGCCTACCAGAACATGGCCAAGGACTGTGATACCATTCTACATAATGGCATTATGGACAAGCTAATCAAACTAAATGTAAACCCTTATGTTACCCCCTGGAAAGCAAACTGGCTAACTGACAGAACCCAATCTGTAAGAGTGAGAGGCATATTCTTTTAGAAAGGAGTAGTCATAAGTGATGCTGATCAGAGATTGGTCTTAAGGCCACTTCTCATTGGTATTTGCTTCTCTGATGTCACTGCTGACATCAAGGCCCTGTGGCTGACCAAGTTTACAGATGACTCCAAACATGAAGCTGTCATTAACTTCCAACTGGATTTCCAGATTCATCTGGAGGAGATAACACACACAAATAAGCAGTGTATGGTCTTAAAACCAAATGCCAAGAAATGCAACATTGTGTCCTTAGGCAAACCGGGTATCCATGTACCTAATAAACAAAGTAAACACAGGAACCAGCTCCATATCTGGAAAAAAATGCTAGCGGCAATGACACAAACCATAGTTTTTCTCCAGTTTTATTCCACAAAGTTACAAGATTTAGCACTTTCATCTTACTGGAAGACTTCATCAGAACAAAGTCACTCTGTTTTCTGCTGAATTTATACTATTTTTCAAGCATAGAACATAATTTCCTCCTTTACAAAATTCCACAATTTCCTGCTTATACAAAAAATGATCTTGTTAAAATTCATACAAACTTCCCAGAAAGGTGATATAAATGAAAGCACATCTTTTAAAATGTATATTATATAAAAGGCATATAGACACATTTTGTACTTGTTCATAAAATCATTTTAAAACATTTGTTTCATCATAATTTAGCAGCCCTCAGTTTTAATACAGGACCTAGTGAAAGCTGTCCATTAACCCTGGGATTGTCCCTGCATTTAACTACAGTTGCCATAACAATTCACGGTACTCTGATAAGGTTTTCCATTCTCCACCCCTCGGGCTTGGTTAACTTGTTCTAACACCCAAAATAAAAATCTGCCACTGGGTCAGTCTTTCAAATCTTTGTAAAGTGCATTGGTTTCCATGCAGTGGGAAATTTCATACTGATGTTCATAGACTCTAGATTTTAATAGTCTCTCAGTTTTCCCCACATAGTAGGCTGGATACACTTGACAAAATGCTAAGTAGACTACCCCCTTAGATGAACAATTAAAATAGTTATTAGCTAATAAATGGATCTGTGTAGTATCTATTTGGATTTCTCAACTGTGGGCCATGTATTTACATTGATTGCATATCCCACACTTGTAGGTCGCCACTTTCCTAGGTGGGTTCCTGCCATTCTGCTTCTTAGAAGTCCCTTAAAGTAATTTTTTTATCTTGGGCCCTCTTTTGTGGCCAAAAAGTGGGGGCCTGGAGAAAACATCAGGTCTGTTGGGCATTGTAGAAAAAATATGCCAGTATTTCTATATAATTCTTTTAATTACCTTGGTGTCATAACCATACTTAAGGGTCAAGTACCTTGTGAAGTCCTCTTTAGGTCCACTTGGGAAAGTACCCTACCATCTAATAACTGCAGGTCCTGTATAGTAGAGCTGTTGTGGCCCTCTGTATTAGGCCTATTATCTAAATTAGAAGAACCAAGCAATGAGATATATTTGGTAGCCCAACCCATTTCAATTTATTTTCTCACATTATGATAGCCCTGCTCAATGGACATTTGGGCCACAAAATTAAGTTCCTGTTACAGGCCTAAAGTAGATGCCCTACGCTGACCACCTTAAAAAACTCCAGCTATACTCTGTCGCATATCGTCTACTCAGAGGCGATCTCTGCTTAACATACAAGGCCATGTCAAACCCAGAGCTGTTGGACATGCTACACTTCAAGAAATCCCACTCCCTCAGAGCTACATGCTCCAGGGATCTAAACCTTGTCATCACAAAAAACAAAACATGCTGGAGGGATAGGTTCCTGACCCAGAGACTCCCCAGAGTCTGGAATAGATTGCCCATACATGTCAAGCAGAGTGCCTCTTTGGATCTCTTCAAGAGGAACCTTGAAGATTGGATAGGAGAAAGGAAATTCACCCCAGGGATCACGTAAGTCACCCTGCTAGACAGGGGTCCAGGAAAGTAAATAATGTGGGAAGAAATAGCCAGGGAATTGTTATGGCTAGGCTTGTATAGGCCCTAGGGCTGATAGCCTAGTACCAACCTATGAACCTATGAACCTATGAACCTAAGTCTTCTACATTAGGTGTCATACAGGCAATATATACCATTTGCCCTTTAGTTATATTTCTCTTCAGATGGAAGAGATGGTTACTTGTATAGAGTACATAGGAATTAGTAAAAATTACTCCTCCTATAAATCTTGGATTTAAATTTGTGATTAACCAAATCATTCATTAATTTCACATCCAAGAAGTATATTTTCTCTGTCCAAAAATTGTAAGTAAATCTCAAAAATTCCATGCTTTGGTTTATGTAGGTAATAAAAGCATCCAGTTCATCCCTTGTACCTCTACAAAGAATAAAAATGTCAACCAAAAAGGGTTAAGTACACTAATATTTTAGAATAATGTGTTGAACTGAACACAAATTTCTGCTTCTATTTCAGTAAAACCAAGTTTGTGAAAAATGGAGCACACATCACCCCCATGACGATGCCACTGATATGTTTATATCCCACAGAATCCCTCTTCTTTTAAATGTACAGCAAAATAGCTGCCTGACCCTCTTTATGTGTAACCTAGATGAATGGATGGGTGACCATAAATATATCCTGTGTCTGGCACCTCAAGCCCTTATTGATAAAAGTCAAAACTAAGTATACACTAGTGATATCAATGGGTATATACAATCTGGGGCATTGTGGCCAGGCTAGTAATGGTCTTCTGGGTCAACAGCCTAATAGTAACCTATGAAACTATGTACCTGTTCCATTGTGTAAACATCTAAGCCCTGACCTGAGCCAAAAGAATTAAAAGACATTGCTTCACTCTTTGCAAAGGAGTGCTATTGTAGGTGTCATGATTGGATGATGGAGGAAGTAAGGGCCAAAGGGGGGTGGAAAGATGCCAGAAGACAGAACATTCAGAGGGAATTACTTTTCTTTATGCAGGATAAACCACATGGACAGCATGGACTATCAAAAATGAGTCCTCAGAAATCTAGCCACTGCGTTTGCAAACCCCATTGATGGAAATCTTCAGTAGAATGCTGGCTGCTGGAAAAATTCCAGTGGAATAGAAGGCACATGTGTGGGACTCCTTCATAGTGGTGAGAGCAGAATGAATTTGGGTAGCCAAAGGCCTATTAGCTTAACAATATGACAGAGAAAATCACAGACATAACCATGAGGGGAAGGCCAGGTGTATTTTTAATCAACAAGAATCTCCCGGACAGCACCTAGCAAGTTTTTGTGGTTAGAAGGATGTGTTTGTTTAACCTGATACAGCTGATTATGAGATTATAGGTCACCTTAACAAAGGAGGTACTAGAAGATGTAGTGGTACCTTGACTTCGACAAGACCACTTACTTCATCTCTAACAGCAAGTCAAAGACAATTGGAGGGGTTCGTGTAAGATCAAAGGGCAGGTCCAAGACTGAAGATATGAGCAGAAGTATGATGAGTGGTAAGACAAACAGGTCTGTGATGAGAGGGACATGGTCAACAATTAGTCACCTGACAATAGAGCTGGGCCCAGCCCTCATCAAAGCATGGTCTCCAACATACCTAAGGGAATAGAGAACAGGAGAGATCACTTTGCTAGTTTCTTCCCTTTAAAAATATGCAGTTTGGAGAACTAGTGGGCATCTGTTCTGCCCAGAAGTGTGCATGAACTGTGCATGTCTTGGGGTGGAAGGTGGGGGGTGAGAGATTATGCATGAGGTGTGTGCATATGGAGTATGAGTGTGTGTATGTGTGAGTGGGTGAGCAACATGTGAATGTATGTGTGTGTGTGTGTGTGTGTGTGTGTGTGTGTGTGTGTGCATATGGAGGATGAGTGAGTGAGTGAGTGAGTGAGTGAGTGAGTGAGTGAGTGAGTGAGTGAGTGAGTGAGTGAGTGAGTGAGTGTATGTGTGTGTGTGTGTGTGTATGTGTGTGTGTGTGTGTGTGTGTGTGTGCAAATGTGCGTGCATGCGCGCGCGCGTGTGTGTGTGTGTGTGTGTGCATATGGAGGATGAGTGAGTGAGTGAGTGAGTGAGTGAGTGTGTGTGTGTGTGTGTGTGTGTGTGTGTGTGTGTGTGTGTGTGTGCAAATGTGTGTGTGTGTGTGTGTGTGTGTGTGTGTGTGTGTGTGTAGTGTGAATTACTTCCCATGCATGGCAGAACTAAGTTTCTACTTTACTCCTATCACTTGTCAAGATAAGCTGTGATTCCGTTTTGACTCACAATCCAGTATCCTGAATAGGATGAAATGGACATTTGAGTATGTTTAGATAAATGAATGAATGAATGAATGAATGAATGAATGAATGAATGACTTGAGTGCTGGAAGAGGCACTTTTATATGTGTTAAAATGGAACATTTACTAAAAACAATCTGGATTTTTGGCACTACCATTCTTTGTTCCAGTCAGTAATCCTGACTACAGATGAGGATTATCACTACAGTGCCCTTCTTCTGAATAAAAACAACAATCCATTTCATATCTTATCTCCTGTCAGTTAGGGGGGGTCATCCATAATTACCCAGATAGACCACTGAGTGAACCTAACACATGTCAATCAAAAAAAAAGAGTTTGCATTCTGGCATCACATGCAAACAATATCTATGCATCTGAGTAACAAGGACTTTATAATATATTAATGTTAACTGGAATCCTTCACTGGTGTTAAAACAGTATTTTATAGAGGCTATAGAAGAGCATAACACACATTTATGATTTCAAACTGGCTCTGGGAAAGATTAGGTTAAAGCCTAGCCTTCATTGTTAATTTTTGGGCTCCCTATTGGAATGTTGGCACTGGAAATGCTGAATACCAACAAGCCAAAAAAAGACCAAAAACAGAGAAGTCAGAATCTCAAAAATTGCTCATCTCCTTAAAATTTATTTTTCTGAGGGAAGCAAGCCGGCTCTGCACCTCCCAAACTTATATATACCAACTCTGAGATTGCTATAGCTAGGAGAAAAGGGAATATTCTGAGAAATGGCATCTTGGACTTAGTATATGTAAGTCTGTTCTTTTGGCCTTTCACTCTCCATATTTTGGGGCTCGTTTTAGCAGGTCCTGGCATTTCAAATGGTTACCCGATTGGAGTTTAGAGGTGGGCAGATAAAGATCTGAAACAGCGTTTCATATGAAGTCGATTAGCAACTCTCATTTTCTACCACCTTTTGTGAAAACTATTTTATGTTTACTATTACTGATAAAAATAGCTGCAGTCATTCTTCTCCAGTTTAGTTTTCTAATTTGTAATATTTTGCAGGAAGGTATAAACTAGCAAAACATGAGAAGGGCCCAATGTATGGCAAAGTAAGAAATAATGAAGCCACGCCATAACAAATATATCGTTGGAACTGTGATCTGTACATTATTTTTAAACATGAATTTTCAATCAGGAGAGGGAGAGAAAGAGAGAAAGAGAGAGAGAGAGTGAGAGAGAGAGGGAGAAAATAGGTGTGATGAAAGGGAAACATATTTAATAGTTTAAGGATCTGAGTATCGAAGAAAAGGTATTTCCATTCAAGACCCTTATGCAGTTCAGTTATGCAGATTTGTACACAACTTTTTTTTAAAGAAATAATTAAAAACAAAATGTTGACCATGCGTTATTTAACACTGACATCATTACAAAAAGGAGGCTAGCATAATGTTTAATGTGTTTATCTTACAGATACAAGGTACAAGGTTTGATTCTCACATTTGAAGAAAAAAATGATTAGGCTTAAAATGACCTGCAAGGGCAGCGAGGCTCGTATTTACCTATGAACATGACATTAAATACATCTTCTGCGTCATAAACGATGGAATAGTATCCTCATTTTCTACTACACACTTATGAGCCCAAAGGGTACCAGAACTTATCAGAAAGTTGGAATGCATGGCTAGGCTTAAAAAGGCCTTTGTGGTCATTAGCCCAGCGCATACCTATGAACCAATAAAGTTGCTGATGTTTAATGGCAAACACACTAGTTTCTAAAATAACAAAAAAGTATTCTTTTATACATTGATGTTTTCTCCTCCCTTTGTTGTTAACAGGTCATGATTTTGAAAGTTCTAGAGCAATGTTCTGCTCTCTGTGGAATTCTCTGTATGTGTATATAATACAACAAAGTACACAAGACATCAAAATATGTCTTACTTCTGAAAGCAACAAACTTTGAAGCTCAATGAATCATTTCAGTGCTTAAGGCATTATGAGTTTAAAAGACAAAATATAAAAGACTTCCAAATATTTTGTGGCAAATAAGATTGTGCTGTAAACATTTTCTTAAAAGTTCTAATATAGTTAGTTGACTTAGAAAAGAAATTTGCCAAAATATATTACATGCATAATATAATTTTGGTTTTAAAAACATTTAGTTTCATAGGTGAAAATAGTTATAAATAAATGGAGGATGTATCAGATTAATTCGTTTTTTCTGGAAGTATTTACCTTTTTTAGGCAACTTTTTTGGGGGATTGTATGTAACCTCTTTTAGGAAACTTCTTGCATGATTATGCATAGCCTATCAAAGTACAAATGTGACCACACGTATAAGTACTTGAATATAAAGATCAACATTTTGGCTCTATCAGAGACATTACTTGAATAAGTGCAGACATACTACATGCATTTATTTTTTAACTAAATAATTGAATTCTGGGGTAATGCACTGATCACAATGGGGCATTTTCAGGCTCAAGCCAGGAAAACTTGAAATCTGAAGTCAGATGTGAAACATCACATACTGGTCAAAATATAATGTTATCATTGTCATACTGAATGCATATTTTTATACCATTACAGTTACACATGTAGTAGTGACAGTATATTTGTAACACTGTATGACAGATCATAGAATTTTTGAAGTACTGAAAGGTAATATAATACGTATCATGCACACTCATACAGACACAGACACATACACGCACATGCACACACGCTGACTTGCTCATTATGAATAAATATTTCAGACATCTTTGTTTTATATGTTTCATAAATAAGCCAACACATTTATGTGAACACAGGCATTTGAAGACAGACTCTAGGCTGCAACAAAAGTAGAGAAGAAAATTACAGAGCAACAAGACAATGTTATCATAAAAGAAGCTAACAAACAGCGATCAGCGGAACCTTCATTCAACTTAATTCTAGGTCAGCCATATATATTGCACTATGCTGCTGAAATATCCTTTTGATGAGAAGTTAATCCAATGTTCTGTTTGCTTGAGTTGATAGTGGCTCAGGTGGATGTAGAAGCTCCCTCAGCAGTTATTGAAAATGAGTATGGGGACATCCTCACTTAAGTTTGCCTAGAAGTGCAGACACCACCTCATGTTTCCCTTAAAAAAGAAAAAAACAAAAAACACTAGCCTAATGGTACTAATTCAGCCCACAAAGGATAAAATAAATAAATAAATACATGCATACATACAAAAATAAATATGTAAGTAAAAGAATTACTAAGTGGGCTAACTGTAGTAATATTTTATTTGAATCAAATTTTAAAGCAGGCAAAAAAAAAAGGAGAAATATGGTGCTATACCGATATATATTTGACAAAAAATGCATACATACATATAGGATTACTATCAAAATGTCACCAGTAAAAAAACAAAATCCCAGTCATAATACAAAAAAAAAAGCAAAATTCAAAATACATTTCAGGTCACAATGTCAAATCTGCTGAATGAATTCAGCAGATTCGACATTGTCATCGAACAGATCACATGATGCCTGTATAGAAGCTCAGTTAAATGAAACTCCTATACCTCACATCACGTTTTTGCAGGGGCAAGCCCCCCTGCATCTCTCATGTGGTGGGTTGCACTCCCCACACCACCTGCTAACTATATACTCCAACTCCAAGATCACACTACAGCGAGGACAGGGATGAACTTCCCAAACCGCACTGAACCATGATCTCTGTACAGTACTTCAAGTTCAGAGCATTCACTGATATGAATATGAACTTTCGAACACAGAGATGTTCAGCAACATGGAAAATACACATGCACACACACATATTTATTTATATATATATGTGTGTGTATATATATATATATATATATATATATATATATATATATATATATATATATGTGGATTTATTTAACTTTATGAATGGCACTATTATGGATGCAAATAATGTTGACACCAAATGATTGACATTATTCACATCGACATGTTACTACATGCAAAAACTTGGTACATGCAAAAAAGTTAAAAAAAAAAAGAGAAAACATTGTTTTTGGGATGCAAATCCTCCTCCACTCTCATGTGAAAGCTGTGCCCCCCACACACCCCCATTTCTAACTCTCAGATGGCAAAATTATCAGGGAAAGGGCAAATTCCCTAACCCTGAAAATCATCCACTCTGTTACTTTTCCTGAGAGATGTCGACAAAAGTGCTGGTCGACAAAAGTAGCAACTACCATAGGTGTGTGTGTGTGTGTGTGTGTGTGTGTGTGTGTGTGTGTAATATATATATATATATATATATATATATATATATATATATATATATATATATATATATATATATATTTATTCACTCAGGGATGAAGACAGCTTAGAATGATAAAGTTTTAGTATACTCACTAATAATGTCAAATTAAGAGCTAAATCATTAACAAATTTTACTAAGCTTTCCTCAGGATTCAATAAACTCCATGTAAGCTCTGCGCAAGACTACACAAAGTTTAGATGTGTGTGCGGTGGTGTGTAGCGAGCAGCAGCACACACCACTATGGAATGCCTATTCATGCTGTGCTCCACATCTAATTGAGGTTTTGTGTCCAGCAACAGTGTTGCTAGCCATGAAACGGTGTAAGTGAACATGGATAGCAAGTCTGTATTAAGCAGAGCACCTACAGTCAGCATTTTTACACTGTTGGTTCAACACATCTGCACAAAGGGCAAAATAATTTGGGGAGAATTAACCAGAAAAAGGGACACATTTAACATAGATGTCACAGAGAAATGTGCTAGAATGAAACTCAAACATGCCTCTCAACCTCTTAGAGCAATAAATATGGACAAAGCTATAAGTAATGGGGGGACAAAGGGCCAAACATAAGGACAGATTGTAATATTTCTCTTATGGACAGTCTGCAGAAATTAAGACAGTTGAAAGGTATTATATGCAATACTGAGTCACATCAGTCCTTATATCATCCCAGTGATGTGACAGAAAGCCACAAATTTGATAAGGAGCACATATGGATATCTTGGTAATATCTGGACAGTTGAGAGATATGAATAAGGAGTATATGGTCCAATCACAGTACAGGACAATGTATCTACAGTGCAAAGTATTGTGATATCCCACTCCGGGTATTCTGCACTGAAGCTGTGTAAATGATCTGTAATGGTACCTGGACTATGAACACTCAGGGGAAGTGTACATATATTGAATTGTAGGCATGAACACAGGGAAAGCAGACAGGTGAAACAAACTAATGTACAGCAGATAAGGGCATATCAATGGTAGATGGTTGAAGCAGAAACACCAGTCACATATCTATATGGTACAGTAGGGACTGTACAGTGAAAATGTGTTTTATGTGACTGTCACACAAGGTGACATAATGCAGAGGATGTCAGCATGAGATAAGCATCCTTACATGAATAATGCAGAGGACATTTATCAGGGATATGACATACAATTGGGGTAGGGTGCATATTGTGAAGATGTGCAAATTGATATGCCTGAATATAAGTGTAATCTCAGCAGAGGTCTCCAGTAAGTGGGGCACAGGTAAAGGCTCATTGAATACATTAAAACAAGTAACCAGAATCATGGACAATATCAGAATAATACCACCACTAATTCACTGCCTTTGACGTAACATATGTTATGTGGAGTGATAACAGATGAGCCTGCACACACAGTTAAAATATCTATTATGATACATCCAGACGCTATGAGAGCAACTACGCACACTGTCCTGGCATGGTAATATCTGCTGGAACTGTTAGGAAGGACACTTCTATACCTGTGTGCAACATTATGAGCAATACAGGCTAGTTGACTGGTGTGCATAGCACACACACACACACACACACACACACACATATATATATATATATATATATATATATATATATATATATATATATATTTATATGGTTTACTATCATATTTTCGAAAATGCTTTTTACGATTGCTTCCCTACTCGAAAAACATTGTCGAAAGTTATGATAGTGATTAATAAAAATAACAAGGGAAAAAAATGTCAACAATTCGAAATCGAATTGTTGACGTTTTTCGACCTTACCACATCTGGTGTCATGCAACACACATTTTGCAGGGGGGCAAGCCCCCTGGACCCCCCACACCTTCGCTACTTATATATGCAAACTCTGAGATTGCATTACAGTGAGGGAAAGGGTACATTTCCCGATCCCCACTATAGTGCGATCTGCATTCAAAATGTTGAATCCACAACAGCGAACACTAGTGTGCATTCTCTGTTGTGACTTCAACATTTTTTTTCTGCTCATTTCATATGTTGAAAGCTTGCTTTCAGGATTACACATTCACACATTGCAGTTGCAACATTTTGATTGTAATCCTATATATATATATATATATATATATATATATATATATATATATGTATATATATGTCACAGTCCACACAGTCACGAATGATGTACATGCCATAAATGTTGTCAAACACCTATGTATGTAGTGTGTGCATCAGCAGAACAGGTAGCACACTTGCATCTGGTGTAACAACTTGATTGGTGTTCCGCACCATTAGACAATCATGTTAATTCATTCACTCCAATGGAGCTCAGGTAGTTTGCACTGTAACTTCCAATTGGAGGAGCCTCAGCATTTTAGCAGAATCAAATTATGCCCTCACATTTCAAACAAATGTTCATATCTCCGGAACCATAAGGATTATGAAAGAAATCATAAAAGACTGCCTCATCATAAAAGGGTTCTCATCCAGGAAAAAAGAGGTCATTATTCCCCACTACTCGACACTCATTGGACCCATTACAGAGTACAACGACCCTTTTGGAATGCACCTCACAAGACATCTGCAGCAGCCGGAAAGGCCACAGAAGTACCTCACAAAGAGGATTACTGTCCTCAAACAAGTACCCTATACTGACCGCTTCAAAAAACTCCAGCTTTACTTTGTAGCATATCGCCTACTCCGAGGTGATCTCTGCCTAACATATAAAGCTATGTCAAACCCAGAGCTGTTGGACATGCTACACCTAAAGAAATCCCAATCCCTCTGAGCTACATGGTCTGGGGACCTAAACCTTGTCACCACAATAAACAGGACATGCTGGAGGGATAGATTCCTGTCCCAGAGACTTCCCATACTCTGGAACAGGCTACCCATTTATGTCAAGCAAAGTTCTTCATTAGCACTCTTCAAGAAAAATCTTGATGAGTGGATGGGAAATAGGAAATACACCCCTGGGATCACTTCTGTGTCTCTGCTTGACAGTGGCACAGGAAAATAACTTTCTTGGGTGATGTAAGCCAGGGAACCTTGTTGGCTAGGCTTACATAGACCCTTGGGCCGATAGCCTAGTACCTACCTATGAACCTATGAACCTATGAAATATAAATGCTAAACTCTTCAGTACAAACAATTTTTAAAGTGGTAGTATTCTTTAGGTTCTAGGTCTTAAACTGAATTTTTGTGTGACAGTAAACAAGTAACTGTTACATTTGTAATATTTTGTAAACAACTTGTGACATCTCAGCAACCACTCAAGTTACACACCTGCTGTCAGCAGCATTTTATTCATCTAGCTAAGAGCCTTCATATGAGGCTAAGGAGTTTTGTCTGTGATGCTTGTTTGTTGAGCTATTTAGAAAAATGTGAAAATTATATCTATATAAATTAATATCATAAAAAAAACAGCAGTTAATATCTATTTTGCTGCACTAGACAGAGGTCAAATATTAAACCAGTTGAGTTTGCTATTGTGTAAGCTTTAAGATGAAATAGTTTAAAACCTTGTAGATCGCATGGTTTTGGAATTATTGATGCAAATATGAACAAGCAATATTTGACGCCTAGAGGTGTCAGTAGGAGTTAACGGCAAATGTGCCTGGAGGTGTCACTCAGACGTAATGAGATAATGCCACAAGAAGAACACCTAGGTATAGCCAATAAGCTGTGTGACAGCACACTGTGACAAAGGTAGTACACTTCAGTTACACATCACTTGAAGATGTGTAGGGAAGTACATGAAGAAGGATGTATTGTACTCATTTATTAGTGTGATGGAGGCTGGGATCTATGAAGGTATTATGGCCTCTGATGTGGATGTCCTTCACATACCTAGTACTTGTGTTACATCCAAGGGAATAGTCAGCACTGAGACCACATGCTGGTGAACGTTCCACTTGCCATCTACTCCAAATGCTACATCTAAAGAAATCCCAATCCCTCTGCATCACACGCTCCAGAGACCTCAACCTCCTTACCACAATCAACAGAACGTGTGCTGGAGGGACAGGTTCATAACACAGAGACTGCCCATTCTATGGAATAGGCTTCCCATACATGTCAAACAGAGCACCTCACTGGCCCTCTTCAAGAGAAATCTTGATGAGTGGATGGGAAATAGAAAATTCACCCCGGGGATCACTCCAGTGGTTCTACTCAACAGAGGCACTGGAAACTAAGGTCAGGTGGCACGATTCCAGGGTAATCCTATGGGCTAGGATTGTAGGATTGTACAGGCTCCAGGGCCATTAGCCTAGTACACAACTATGAACCTATGAACACATTTATTTGTCTGATTATAGGGTGTGATGTCCACATTATACCTGGGTTGTTTGTTTGTTTGTTTGTTTTCCTGGCTTAAAAGATTCCCCCCATATTTTCTTGTCATTGCAGGTATTGTAATGGCTGTGGCAACAATCTTTGGCATGTGTTGATACTGTCTGTGTTATACTAATATCACAGTTGGAGTCAATGATTGCTCACAGTCTGTAGGCCTTCAGGCAGCAGTTTGGACATAGGATGTGTATGTCATCTGTGATGTCCATAATTTAAATAATGGACAGGGAAGGGCCTAGCAGACAGCCCAGATGTATGCACCTTATCACTAGACCTCAAATATAGGTCACTTCACACATTTCAACATAGTGAGATGCCATGTATGTGATATAGCTGTTTATGGCCACATACAACAGTGTTGGTTGAATACCTCAGTGTGCATTTGTGTTAGATGCCTTGACCTGTTCAAGTTCCACAAGATGATACTGTTGTCATCATGCATGCCTTTGATGACCCTTTGAAGACATATATTAGATGTAACAGGCATGATTTAGCATTAACAACTCACACAGGTCTGTTGCACACACCTGGAATATTACTAGTGCATATGTAGAAGAGATCCATGATGACATGTTGGTCTACCTCACAATCGAGGAGAGTCAGGATGTCTCTATACATGCATGCATCCAGTGCTGTGCCCCCAATTCAGGTAGATGCATGTTGATGTACACCCTTATATGAGAACATAGCCTGTGTGGAGGGTGTGTTGAAGTACATATTCAACTGTATCAGGAAGGTGTATGTCCTGAGTCACGCCATAGGTGATCTGTGATGTTGTCACAGCCCAGTGATTCCAGATGATAGCTTTAGATGAAGAGAAGACAGTGCATACTGCCTATTGTGATCTGGCCTAGGGTTTGAAAACAATCCTGCATGCTGGTATCACTGAGAAACCCTTCTAGCTGGGGAATTAATCCCTACATCACTAGATGGCAACCAAATGGCTCACTGACAGAACACATACTGAGAAAGTTGGTGAATCAACCTGTACCAGTACAGTTGTCACCAATGGCAAGCCCCAGGGATCTGTGCTTTGCCATTCACTGTTTAGACTCTATTTCTTAACAGTTCAGGCTAAAATGTATGGCCTTTTGCTCACCAAGTTTGCTAATTCTTGCTTATTGGGTGCATTCATTGAGTCCACCAATGGTGATAACATAGTACTGGAGGAGCTGACACAGACAAATGATTGGTGACAAAGGTACACAATTGACAAATAAATGCAGAAATGTGTCTTTTTTATGTTGTACATCTGAAAAGTGGAATTCCACATTAATCTCATTATTGACAACAGTCCTGCTATGCTGAAACCCAGTGATGCAAGCACTGGAACACATGTAGATAGCAATCTGAACTTCGACCACCAAATGTCCTCACTCGTACTGAAAGCCTATGTTGTGCACATCATAAGTCACACCATCATATGCAGATCTTAGGATTTTATGACAGCACTGTACTCAAACCTCATACCTTAGGACCCTACTTATCTAGTCCCTACCAATTGCTCACCAACCCAACATATAACCTACTTTACCTCTTTAAACTATCTCCTTCACTTATTTTAATACCTACCTTCAAGCTACTCCTTACATACATTCGCTTACCATGCCTCCAACAAATATAACACTACTCACCACCTCCCTGCTCTCAGCTATCATACTAGCATCTCTTACCATTCCTTATTCACTTACCTCCTATGAATATCTCTCTCTATCTGAACAAAACCTCTACAGCCAACAGACTTTACCCTATTCTCTCACCTTCTCCATTAACCATTGTAACATAACATGTTACTCTACTTATTTATTACCAAAGTTCCATAGAACAACCCATTTCACTTATTACTCTATCAGAAAGACCTTCAATAACCTATCTAAATTTCTAAAATCACTCAGACACCCCAGCAACACCCCTCCTAGATGGTGACATTCACCCAAATCCTGGACCCTATACTGACTCCACCACTGATCCTACCAAGTTAACAGCTCCCATAGTTTCTACGATTAAAAACATCTAACTCCCTCCTTATAGCTCACCTTAACATTAGAAGTATTAATAATAAACTTACCCATCTGCACGCACTCCTTGATATATACACATTCGACATTCTTTGTCTTACTGAAACCTGGCTAAAACCAACTACTCTAGACCAAGAAATCACCCCTCCTGGCTATAACATACTCAGAAATGGCCGTAAAATAAAAAAAGGTGGGGGTATAGCCATTCTCTATAAATCAAGCCTCAAAATCTCCACAGTTAATGTGCTTCCATCACTAGACACCAAATCTGAAACCCTATCCATCAAACTTGAAATAAATAACTCCAAATCTATCTATATAATCTGCATTTATTTACCTCCAGGTAATAACACAAATTCTCTAGAGAACCTACTGAGCCACCTCTCTATCCAACTACCCCAGGAGACTATCATACTTGGTGATGTTAACATAGACTGGTCTACTTGCAATTCCTAAACCCTACCAACCATATAAACCTCTTTGGGTTCTCACAACTAATATCATCTACTACAAGAATCCATAAATCCAGTAAAAGGAAAGTACTTTGGACTGGATCCTCATTAATAGCCACCCTAATTCTTATACTCCAGGAACACTCCCAGATGACATCAGTGACCACACACTTACCTACATTATTAGAGAAAAGTCCATACTGCAACTACTCATCAACTTAAAACCTCACGCTTAAAAATTATTTAATCCAGATAGCTTTATATCTGAATTAAAAGCATGTGACTGGTCACCACTAACCTATCTAAAATTAGACGAGCTGTTACCTACTTTAATACTAACTTTCTTCAAATCCTAGACTCCCACGCACCCTATCGCTCCACTAGAATAAAATCAAAATCTGCTCCCTGGCTCACACCACAAACCAGACAAAAGATACTACTCAGAAATAAAATCTGGGCCAAATGGAGATCTACCAAATGTCCTTCAACCCATCTCCAATTTAAACAGCTAAGAAATGCTACAAAGAAAGATATTCTTAGAGACAAAAAAGACTACTACCTACATCTTCAAAAAAACAATCAACAAACTCCACAAAAATTCTGGTCTGCCATAAACAAACTCCTTCAGCCAGGTCACACTACTACTCCAGACCCAATCGGTTTCAACAAAAGTAACTCCAACCTGATCCCTGACGCCTTTAATAACTACTTTACAGAAGCCATTAAAACCCTGGCTAATTCTTTACCACCCATTGCTGTATCCCAAACAAATACCTGCAATCCTACATCACCTACCTTTCAGATACAACCAGTATCTACAGGTCTCATCTGTAAGCTTCTTCAAAAATTAAAACCTTGCACCCCTTCTGCTGACCGACTCCCATCTGAATACCTACAAATAGCTGCAAAAGTCATAGACTATCCCATTTCTATCCTTATTAACAGAACTATCTCTGAAGCTAGAATCCCTACTTTATGGAAGGTATCTCATATCATCCTCTTACATAAAGGAGGACAATCTACAGAGCTTTCTAACTTTCGCCCTATTGCTTTACTCTCCCCCTTAGCTAAGATAATGGAAAAATGTATTCACAAGCAGCTACTTAACCACTTACTACAAAATAACCTATTGGCTAACTGCCAACATGGCTTTAGGCCATTTCACAGTACATCTACTGCCCTTCTATCCTTTACCGAATCTATATACAAGAATTGCAACAACAACTCTTTCTCTTCTGCTCTATTTATTGACCTGTCAAAAGCCTTTGACATGGTAAACCATAACCTGCTGCTTGACAAACTAAAGGCTCATTCTCTCAATCCCCAAGCCATACAATGGTTCAGATCCTATCTGGAAAATAGACAGCAAGCAGTACTTTGGCAGAACAGTCTATCTTCACTACTTCCTGTAAACATTGGAGTCCCACAGGGCTCCATCCTAGGTCCCCTACTCTTCTCCTTATTTATCAACAACTTACACATCAACATACCCCAAGCCACCTGCATTCAATATGCAGATGACTCCACATTAATATGTACAGCCAATGATATCTCCTCTCTCCATTCCCTCACACAAACTGTTTTTCAGAATGTTGAAAACTGGTTTATGCAACACTGCCTCCTCTTAAACCCCCAAAAAACAAAGCTATTGCTTTTTACTCCTACTCTTAAATCATCCACTCCTTTCTTCTCTATAACCTCTAACAATGGTACCAACATCTTCCCAGACACTACAACCCGTCTACTAGGGGTAACTATCGATAATCATCTCAATTATGATGAACACATAAACGCCACCATTAAGTCTGTTAACAGAAAACTTGGCTCACTCTACAGAATAAAAACCTTCCTTACCCCCTCTGCAAGGAAAACAATTGCTCAGACCCACCTCATTTCCACCCTCTTTTATGCCTCTGTCATATATACCAATCTATCCAAAAGCAACCTCACTAAGCTCTCCATATGTTATAATAGCATAACTAGATTTATCACAAGTTCCGCCTTTAAAACTCACCACTGTCTCAACATCAAACAACTAGGGTGGCTAGAACTGCAAAACCATATACTCTTTCAACAATTGCTTATAACACAAAAGATTCTACACCTCCCTAACAACACTCCTATCTTGTCTAATCTTATTACTCCTTACAATAATCTACCTACATTACGCTCTGCTAACAAGCTCCTAGTTTTATCCAGCAAAGCTAATAACAAAGCTGGTGATTCTCTTTTCGCTAACACCGTAGGTAAAGTCTGGAATCAACTTCCTGCTGAATTATCTACCATTAATTCTACTTTTCTTTTCAAGAAACATCTTAAAATACATCTGAAAGCACACTGGCTTTGTCCATGTACTAACCCCATTTGATATCTTTTTTCTTCCATTCTTTAATCTTAACTCTATTCCTACACCTGTATCCACTGCCTTCAACTCTACTCTTACTCTCCTATAATGAGAATAAGATACATTTATTATTCCCTTTATCTAATAATTGCTCATAACTTTCTAGTGTGATTTTGTAAAAAAAAAAAAAAAAAAAAAAATAATTTGTTTATTTTACGTTTTCTGTATAGAAATGCTTAGTTCAATTTATTTAGTATTGCCTAGTTTTAATTCTGTAGAATTGCTTAGTTTAACTTTGTCAATTTCCTGTTTGGAGCTTTTCTCCCCGGGCCTCTACTGAAAATGGACATATATCCAGCTAGACTAGCCCGGTCAACAAATGTAAAATAAAATAAATAAATAAATAAATAAATCATAAGAACAGTAATAGTGTATAATGCTCTCTTTTGCATGTACCTCACCAGACACATGCAGCAGCTGGGAGATGATATGCCTTTCTGATCAAGAAAACACAGGGCCTATAAACCATGCCATGATCTATGTGGATAACTTAAAAGCCATGTTACAGTAATCTGTCTCACATAGGATGAGGTGACATCTGCCTGGCCTCCAGGCCAGTGTCTGACCTGCACTGGTGGGCATACTGCAAATACTCAAATCTAATATAGCTGACAACATCAGCAGTGTCTTTTGAGGACAATATGATAATAGCAGTGTTCTACATGCTAGTGTAAAATACTCTCTGTAATGTCAAGTAAGAACACATAGACTCACACACACACACACACACACACACACACACACACACACACACACACACACACACACGCAGTTGACTGCAGTGAGAATGGAACCTTTAGCTATATAAGAACACAAACTACAGAACACAGTACTTTACACAAGTGCCATGGGACAGGTCTGACTTGGAGTGTCTTAGACAACACTTTATAACAGATGACATCAGCAGTGTATGCTGAGGAGAATATGCTAATAACAGTGCCCTACATGCTGATTTAAAATTATGTCTATGATGTCAAGCAAGAGCACATACACACACGCACACACATGACTACAGTCAGAATAGAAACCCTATCTATTTAAGGTACACAGAATTTTATGCAAGCACCACAGCACAAGTCTGGCTTGCAGTGTCTTCGACAACACTTTATAGCTGATGACATCAGCAGTGTCTGTTGAAAAGAATATGCTAATAACAGTGTCCTACATGCTGGAGTAAAATTATCTCTACACTATCAAGCAAGATCGCATATACACACACACATAGACACACACACACACACACACACACACACACACACACACACACACACACACACACACACACACACACACACACACACACACACATTTGACTGCTGCAGTGAGAATAGAACCCCTACCTATTTAATTACACAGACTACAGAACACAGCACGTTGTGCAAGCTCCACAGCACAAGTCTGGCTTGAAGTGTCTCAGACAATACATTATAGATGATGACATCAGAAGTGTATGTTGAGGAGAATATGCTAATAACAGTGCCCTACATGCTGGTATCAAATGTTCTCTGTAATATCAAGCAAGAGTGTATACACACACACACACACACACACACACACACACACACACACACATGCAGTTGACTGCATTGAGAACAGAACCCCTACCTATCTAACTACACAGACTACAGAAACCAGTACTTTATGCAAGTGCCACAGACAAGTCTGACTTTTACAAGAGTGCAAGTCAACTTACAGTAGATGACATCAGCAGGCCATATGAGATACAGGATGTTGGGAGGCCTGTATAGGTCCACAGCCTCATAGGTTCATAGGAGGCTACTAGTCTAATAGTCCTAGGGTGTTTACAAGCTTAGCTGTTAAAAAAACTATTGAGCATAGTTAGATGGTTGTTATTAGCAACACCAACTGGCCCTGTTCATGAGGGACATAGCTGCCAACCCAGAGGTGACTTTACAAACAACAACCAGTTGTCAAAGTTGCACTTAAAAAGGGTTATTGAGGAGCACTACTTCACATGCAGTGGGAGCATATTACAGAGTAGTGTAAATCGTTGGGGAATATATCTGTCTCCCTAGCATGTTCTGTTTATGTCACAGGCTAGGTTGAGATCTCTGGAGCAAGTTATTCTTGTCCCATTTGATTTGCAGATGTCAAGCATTTCCAGTAGGGCAAAGTCTGAGACTCTTCTGTAGGCCAGGCATAGGTCACATCTCAGCAGCCTGCATGATACTGAGTATGGTTACAGGTCTGTCAGTCTTTCCATGTATGTCATATGTGGAGAACCTGGATTCTTCCAGTCACAAACCTCTGCATTTTCTCCATTTGCTGCATGTGGCTGATGTGGTACACACAGAAGGGAGCATTGTACTCAATTAATGGTCTGATAAGGGTAGAGTACAGGAGAGCTATGACCTCCCAGGTCTTGGATGTGACACCCATATGTATGAGTTGTGCAATGCAGAATGTGTGTCTCACCACTATGAACACATAGTGATAAAAGTGTAGCTTGCTATTGACATGTTCCCAAGTCTCACTAAACCATGTTTGAGCTTAGAGAGGTGCTTTGTATATCATAGTTATCAGGGTATGTCATTGACAAGGGGGGACAATGAGTCATTGCATGCTTTAAGATTCAGTCTGTGAGTTTCCCACCAATCATTCATCGCTGTCAGCCCTTCCTGTAATATGTTACTATCACTGAGGGGATCTATATGATTGTGTCCAGTTAATAGTCACCTACAAACTTGGTAAACCACAGGCCAACTACCATTGGCTGGGCTTCAGAGAAGTATTTTCCAAACAGTTGTGGGCCCAGCACAGATCCTTATGGCATTCCACTGGTAAGTGGGCTAGTGGTGGAGGTTCCCAGCTTTGACAGTGTGTGTTCTGTCTGTGAACCAGTTGGCTATCTGTCTAGTAATGTATGGCTTAATTCCCATATGGGGAACCTTCACTATGAGGCATAAATGGGAGATTCTGTCAAAGGTTTTGGATAACTCAACATAGGAAGTATGTCCTGTTATCTCTCATCCAGATATTTGGGGTCAGTATCGAAGTCCACAAGGTTGAATAAGCAAGACCTACCCTTGACAAAAACAAAATGGGTCAGGTCAAGTGTAGTGAAGGTCACCTATGTCCCTGTGGAAGAGGTCCATGCTGATTCCTTCCCTAGCCTTGCAGAGAAGCCTTGTTAGACTTATGGGTCAATAGTTGTAGTTCTGCATGCTACCAGACTGATATGCATTGCATATCATATAACATTTGATATTACTTTCTGTAGTGTAGGTGACATATGTGTGGAAAAAGTACTGAGACACCAGGGTTGCAGTGCATTGAGGGGGTGGCAATACATGGCTGTATTGTTAACATGTGACATATTGTTAGATAGGGCCTTCAACTTGTTGTGCTTCCACATGTAATTACATATCATAGACAGGAAATAAACAGTAAACACCAGTAATACATAACAATATTTACTATTCTATAGCCCAGCAAGCAGCTGGTTTGCGTGACAGTTAGCTAAGTTTATACGCATACAAGATACACGTTTGTGTGTAGCTAAGTAGTGCACAAACTTGATCTGCATTGCCAAACTCTGACAATAAGTACTGAGTCTATGAAACACACCTGCTGCTTAACTGACTCTGTGGCAGCAGGTGTAAATGCATTGACACATTTCTTTTTGGGCCCAGATGATACTGGGTTCAAATCCAGGTGTATGTAATACTTTTAAATACTATTAAATAAACATTGTTAAAGCAATTATATGAATTGTTTATAGGAAGTGTGTTGCTGTGCATTGGCATAGCACAGCAGGGTTAACTAGCATTGTGTGGAAGTAACTGCAGCATTTTGCCGCCACTTATTTTTGCTGCATGTTGGTGCATGTTGCACACCTCCATGCAAACATGGAGCCCAAAAAGTGAATGGATATATTGCCTTTTCTGCTACTTATGTGTGTTGTGTGTGATTTATTTTTGACCAGATTAAATGTGTTACAATGGGGTAGATAGAAAAGTGGTGAAATGGGGAGCAAGTAGGGGGAAGGACAAACAGAAATCAGTACAGGAATCTGCAGGAGGGAGGTATGAAAGAATAATAACTATCCATTTCTATAACAGTGTAAATTGAAAATATGTGCAAAATATTAACTGAATGTGGACTATGCCAAGCAGTGAGGAACAAAATAATTGCAACTGGAAGGTTAATCTCATCCCTCATATATATAATTAATAACAGCTCCACTATCAAATTGTTATAAGTGAGAGGGAATATAATGGGAAGTGGAAGAACAGTAAAAGTGTATGGAATATCCTGTATTTTAACCTAGGGGCCATGTGTATGGCAGTCCTACACTTGCACCTATTGCCACAAGAAAGTTGAATTAACAGTTGTCTGTGTTTCAGTTCATTGCCATAGACTGCAGTGTCACAATAGTAATAAAAAGGTTGCACACCCTGTACTAGAACACAAGACCATTTGCATTTCAGCCCTACACTTACACCTGCTGCCACAGGACTAGTTACATGGCATTCACTAATTTACTAATCATTCTTAAGATCTCTCTGCTAACCACTGTGGAACTCCACTTAGCAGGTTTGCATGGTGCCCAAAAGAAGTAATTAAATGTATCTGGTTTCTAGTTTTGGCTGTCTGTATCCTGTATCCTTTACTGGTTCAGTTGTCCAGTTTGCACAATGCCACACTTTGCACAAATGAGATAAGCACAGCCAGACACTCCATTCGTTTCCTCCATTCCCTTGTTTGTGCTAAGCACCACATCATATAAAAACTGCCCCCCCCCCAAAAAAAAAATAAAGAAAAAAAGAAAATAAAGGGGAAAGCAGCTTAAATGAGAAAATGCAATGTTTGACATACACAATAAAAAATGTTAGGACACGTGAGATATTTCTACAGAGATCTGGATTTGATCTCTCACTCCATTGAACCTTCAGACCACAGTGAGGCAGCCTTATCCCTCTTGGCCACACAAACAACTTTGTACCAAGGTAATAAAATCATTCTGCATACAACCAACTGCAACATCATCTACAATAATATGAAGCCATACAACTGTTATTTGTACATGCATTATTTTTGGATGCAGGGCACTAAGTGATTATACAACCATTATTGCTTGCAAATATACAGCTCTGTCTTACCTCTCTGTTTTTGTTGGTCATTCTTCTCTTATCTGACCAGAAATTTGAGATATGCAGTCTTTAAGCCATTCTACATAATTGGTCTTAAAATGTGTGAAGATATTAAATAGAAATAATATCATATTCAGTTGCCAACAAATGAAGGGGAGGCTGGGTATTAATAAACCGAACTTGTGAATTATGTGCTGCTTACTTACATTTCCAACCTTGACAGATTTATATTCAACACTTTGTACGTCTAGCCTGACACATCCACTGGATGTAGGGCAGTCTGCATTGCTGTTGTGTTTTCCTTCTCCCTCCCAGTAATCATTCACAGTTGCAATCCATTCAAAACAAACACCAAGGGAGTGCCTGCACTATTTTTACAGCAGATACACAAAGCCAAGGATTTGGGATTCAGCAATTCTAAAAAGTTCACACCCCATTTGCATCTTCACCTTATTGACAGCCCTGAATCTACACCAACTGTGTAGCTAGTGAAACTGAACATGAGCAGACTTGTTAATGTGGAGGACACAGAAGAGAGGATCTTACTTTGGAATATATCTGCACAGAGGATTAATGATTTTGAAAAGGTATGATTGCATTTTGTCAGCAACGTACTGCATATGATGACATGCAATCAAGAATAATCTGTTTAGTATATATATATATATATATATATATATATATATGTATATATATCTATATATATATATATATATATATATATATATATATATATGTATATATATCTATATATATGCACACACACACACACATATATATATCCAACACAGGAGGAAAAAGTTGGAACCAGCTTCCTAATGAACTTACCACCCTTACTTCCACTCTTCTTTTCAAAAACTACTCAAAGAATACCTTAAAACTCACTGACTTTGTCCCTGCTCTAATCCTGACTGACACCTCTTTCCCCTTCCTGCGCTCTCTATACTCCTCTACTCTACTGCTCTATGTGTTCCTGTGGTAATGAAAGAATACGTTTTTAATTATTTCTATTGATTGCTATCTCTCAAATGCTTGCTATATGTATTTGTTTTTAGCATATCCTACTATACTGCTCTGTTCAAGTCTAACTGAACCTCATTTATAACCTATATACTGTCTTTCTTGAAACTATTACTATATATTGTATTTTGTCTCTGCCATTGCTTGGAGCTTTTCTCCCCGGGCCTCTACTGAAAATGGACATATATCCAGCTAGACTAGCCCGGTCAACAAATGTAAAATAAAATAATAAATATATATACATATATCTATCTATATATATATATATATATATATATATATATATATATATATATATATCTATATTATATATATATATATATATATATATATATAGATAGATATATAGATATAGATATATATATAGATATATATATATATAGTGACTAGTAAAGGCTTTTAGACTTTTATCTGTATGCATTAGTTAGAAGTGTACTGATGGCTCAGGCAAGTTTGTCAGGGAATTGCACAGCTATACATGATTGGCAATACCTTAGCATGGAATATTCTGTGTTAAATCTTTTCATGTTTCAGGGACAGTTCATTTGATAGTACTTTTAGCATTTCAATGAAGGTTTGATAGCAAAATGTGGGATTTGCCTGTTCTTTTCTGGGTGGGGTAGCAAAGCTGCATTTCTTCATGACCCTCAAGCCTCTATCTCTACTTAGTCAAATAATACTTCTAATTACCTTAACTTACCTAAACTATATCACCCAACCTACTAATGCAAACCACTCCTACCCATTTCACACCACTACCCCAGTTTCTACAAAGTACTCATTTACTGTTACCCTTATATCTCCCAGTCTCTAGCCCCTCAACACTAGCATGCTCTTCCCCTAAAGACTCCTACCTAATGCAAAAACACTGTTCCCAACTACACTAGTCTAATGTCCACAAAACTCTCTACCTGTATACTACACTCCAAACAAACCAAATACCTCATCTATCATCTTATCTCTGTCCTTCTCTCTGGGGACAGCCACCCAAACCCAGGCCCCTCTACCACACTGAATATAGCCCCCCCCCCCAAGCAACAGGCAAACCCCTCCACTTCTCAGGCCCAAATGCTCAGAGCCTATCTAATAAAATTCCAAACCTTTATGCCTAGCTTCTACATACCCAGCCCAATATTATATCCATCTTAGAAACCTGGCTTAAGCCCAACATAAAATATTCTGAAATAACTCCTCCCAACTACCACATGTTAAGGAATGATGGAACACAAAAAAGGGGGCTGATGTAGCACTCCTTTACTCAGCATCCCTCTTAGTCACCCCATACACCAAATCCTTTCTCAAATTTGGCAAGGTAGAAATGATACCAGCCCTACTCCACCTAAACATGCATAAACTCATATTTGTTCTCTCCCTCTATATTCCCCCTGGTGACAATATCTCATCCCTTGAAAATATTTTTTCCTGGGTCTCAACCAACATTACTCATGAAACCATAATCCTGGGGGACGTTAACATAAACTGGGCACAATCCAAAATTCCACTAACACACTCAATATTAACTTATATAACTTTGCACAACTAATTAATTCCACCACCACGCCTTTTAAGAACTCCATTACTGGAAGTACAATAAACTGGATTCTAGTATCCCATCTTCACTATATCTCTGATAGTGGTATTCTCCCAGACCAACTAGCTGTCCACTCCCCCACTTTTGCCCACCATCTCCCCTCTTCCATACAACTAACTCACACCTATATTTCCAATCGCTGCCTAAAAAAACTTCAATTCTGAAACCTTCTCAAATGCACTAACTGGAACCCATTAAAGACTCTTCCCCTAGATAATGCTCTCTCCTACTTTAACTCTACTTTCACAAACCTGCTCAACTCCTTTGCCTCTCTAAAAACAAAACATACAAAAAGTAATCCTGTACCCTGGTTAACCAAAACCACCTTAGCTACTATGCGACTCCGTGACAAAGCCTGGACACATTACCATAAAAATAAAACCACTACCACCCTTAATGAATATAAAACACAATGAAACAAAGTCAGAAAATGTATTACCTCAGACCGCAAAGCCTATTTTTCCACTCTAAAAACCAACCACAACACCAATCCCAAACTATTTTGGAAAAGAATCTCATCTCTCCTCAACCCAGCAGATGCCACAGTGGTGCAGCATTGCATTGTCACCTCACAGCAAGAGGTTCTTTGGTTCGATTCTCGGCTGGGGTGCCTTCTGTGCAGAGTCTGCATGTCCTCCCTGCGTTCGTGTAAGTTTCTTCCAGGTGATCTGGTTTCCTCACATGTTACAAAGACATGCATCTAGAGCATTTCTCCCTGGGCCTCCATTGAAAATTGGCTTTGTTCCAAGTTGGACTTTCCCGGTTAACAAATGTTAAATAAATAAATAGAAACCCAGGAAAAAATGAAAACACTTGCCCTAACCTAGATGCCTCTGACATGGACTTAGCCACCCAATTTAACTCTTTATTCATAGAGTCCATATGCAAGCTAACATCATCCTTCATCAATACCTCTATGACCCCTCCTCAGCCTGCACGCATCCCTTCCTCCCCTAGCATCCCTTGCCCCCAACCTCCACCCTTCTCTATCAATCCTATCTCTATATGCACCATAAAAAAACTTCTCCTAAAATTAAAGCCTGGTTCCAATGCCCCTGATGAAATTTCCTCCTACTTCCTAAAAGTAACCACAGAAGCCATTGCTCTCCCTATCAGCATACTAATTAACTGGTCTATCTCAGAAAGCCAGGTCTCACAGCTCTGGAAGAAAGCCTTTATTATTCCTCTACATAAAGGAGGCAATAATAATGACATTCCAAACTTCCGCCCTATTGTTATCATATTCCCTATTTCTAAGCTTCTTGAAAAATGTATCCACCAACAACTCTTACCCTATCTCATCAACAACCAGCTTCTTACCCCCACACAGCATGGATTCAGACTTGGTCATAGCACCTCCACTGCCCTCCTCTCCTTCCTTGAAACAATTAACAAAGCCCGCGATTCAGCCATTTCATGTCCACTCTTTTCCTCGACCTCTCCAAGCGTTTGACACTATTTCCCACAGCCTGCTTCTTAATAAACTCTCCAAACTAAACCTATCCTCTTCCTGTACCAAGTGGTTCTCCAGCTACCTCAACCAGACAACAATCAGTCAAATGGAATAAAGCCACTTAACCCTTCCTTAATACTTCAATATATTCATTAACTACTTCTACCAAGCCATTCCAAACTCCAGCCTCATCCAATATGCTGATGATTCTACCATTAGCCACTCCTCCCCTTCTATCCCCACTCTAAATAGGCTTACCTAAAGCACCTTCTCCTCTATTGAGCAATGGATGCTAGACAACCATCTG
Source organism: Protopterus annectens (assembly GCF_019279795.1). Lineage (NCBI taxonomy): Eukaryota > Metazoa > Chordata > Ceratodontiformes > Protopteridae > Protopterus > Protopterus annectens. Next base: position 816,865,921 of record NC_056749.1, on the reverse strand, counting down.
GCTCTTAACGCAACCAAAAGTAAACTTATGTTATTCACCGCCTCCAAAACCTCCTCCCTAGACAAACACTTGTTCATAATCACCAGCAAAAACACTCCTCCCTAGATAAACACTCGTTCATAATCACCAGCAAAAACAATACTCCCCTAGAAACAGTCTCTGACACTAAACTACTAACAGTACTTATAGATGATCAACTAAAATTCGACAAATATTTACAAGTAAAATATCAAAAAAAAAAATGCAAATAACATTGTATGCTATACTGCCATAATCGTTATATCTCTCCTTCCACTAGGCTCATACTAGACAATACTTATCTTATGCCATCCCTCCTATATGGTTAATCTATCCTCACCAACCTGCAGTCCTCCCTCAAAACAAACTCTCCTCTTGCTATAACAAGATATCAAAATTTGCAGCAGGTCACAGAACCATTTCTCACCATTGTAATTCTCTTCACCAACTCAACTGGCTTGAGCTAACTAATATCCTCACTTATACTCAACTCATCTAAGCACACAAACTCATTTACAACCCCTCTCTTTGCCCCTCCCTAGCCACTACCTTTGAAATGCATGAAACAGAACGACTTCTAAGATCTAATTCCCAAAAACTAATTAAATTGCACAAACCCACACGCACAGCTGGGAATCACCTAATGTCCTTCTCTCTTGCACACCTCTAGAATTCACTGCCATCTCCTATCCACATCACCAGCGGTCTCTCCTCATTTAAAACCTTGCTGTGCTGCACTCACACCTAACTTCACAATGGAAGTGCTCCTGCTCCCATCCTACCTAATCTTTCTAATACCACTTCCTTCTCCCCTAGAACTAAATACTGCCTCCTATAGTTCCACAGCTCTATTGAACTATTTGACCAACTACTTAAGAGTTACCCTATGCTGCTACTTTTGTAAAAAAAAAAAAAGTGTTTTTATTGCTGTTTAATGAACTATAATGATGTATTCTATTATTGTTAACCTTTTTTTATCATATTTACTTTGTATTCCTATCAGATAATCTGTAATGCATATGTGCAATGTGTACTATGCATTTGTATTTTTCTGGACACCATTGCACTCCTTGTGGCCCAGCAGACTATCCTGGCAAACAAACTGCAAATAAATAAGATAAATAAATTCAGTTACGGCACAAACAAGGATGTGCTGCTATTCTTGCCCTCCTTTTTTGCATTCAGCCTGCACATGTAAGTAATACGTCTGTGCCGTCACGTGTTAATCTCATCTCTGTATGAATTTCTCACCTTTTATCTGCTTACACTACCAAGTAACAACATGCAAGGATATGTCACTCATTCATATTATTATTTGATACACTCCAGGTTCAACACGTACCTTGTAAATCCAGCAGTTAGCACAGTTTTAGTTCAGGACTGACTCTGATGCAAGCAGTACACAGCCAATACATGGGGAGGTACAGGTTGTGAGAGTTGCTTGGCATTAATGTTAATACATGTATGTGTGTAGGAGGAAGGTTTTAGGCCCTGGAGTGGTGAGTGAGTGTGCATTGCATCATCTCTTAGCCAATCCAAGGACAAATTGAGCGTGCCTACATTTGCCTACAGCCATAGCAGCTGGTGATTCCCCCTCTGACTCCTCATCTGCATGTGGCTGTGGTGACCTTGGCATTGGTGGTGGGATGTGTGCCCCTTCCCCTTGCTGATCCTGCTGCAGCTGTTTTCTCAGAAGGATGTTGTGTAGAACTGCACATACTGTAAATATTTCAGTACATTTCCATGGATTGTACTGCAGGGCTCCCCCAGATGTATCTAGACACCAGATCAATGACTTCAGCAGCTCAAACACAAGCTTTATCATATTTCTGGTTTGAGCATGTTCCTCATTATGGCATTTTTCAGTGGGTTTCTATACATTTCTGATGGATGTCATCAGCCAGTGCATAACCTGCACCTTATTGGCAACAGCAGCATAGGCCTCAGCCTGTTGCACATACAAATGAATTAAAACAGCAGCAGCCCCTAGCACTCTTTCTGTGTAGACTCCTTCCCGTGGCTATATTCTGATAGGCTTTGGAATTTGCAGGGAAAACCTGTACGGAGTTTAGATGGTTGCTTTATAGCTTGTTGAATAGCTCCACTGTGTTGGATTCATTGATTAGCAAGCAATTCAGTTGCATATGCTGTAATTAGCATGCCGCAGTGTTTACCTTGTTTGCACGGTGGTGCCTGCCTCTACACTGCATTTACTGAATCTAAAACTGTTTGCTACCATGTGCACATCAAGCCACGAATGCATACATGGTAGAACTGGACCTATTGAATTTGGCTGTTTACTTCTCTAAGTTATCATAAGTGTTAAAAAAGTGGGCATTTCATTCTTGAAACAAAGTGGGTTCTACCTAAAGATTTACCCATTATTAAACCTTTCATATTGACCATTGTTACTAAATAATCTGATTTAGTACTTTTCGCACTTTGTTAAAATGATGGATCTAAAGAATCACATTGTGAAAAAGCACTTCAATTTAACACACTTGCAACTAGTAACCCTTTGCTAAAATGTGCTGTCAAAATATGTGGATATATTTAAAAACTCTTCCCCCACTAAGACAGGGTCAGTTTCCATATGGCCAGTCTTAGAACTTAATTGGTCATGTATCTGTAATCCATTTTTTGAATAAAGCTTTTTAAAAAATGAACCACCTGCATCTTATTCTAGAGAAAGGAAGGGATGATATACTCAAAAGCAAACCTAATAATTTAATATGGACTAGTACTGGCAAGAAACTTAAGAAGATACTTCTGGCCAAACGTATTTAATTAAATGATTACTAGAAGCTTGCAGTTTGTCTTGACCCTTAAATGCTAATAGATATGTGGGATCCTACAGATCTGCTATTCACTATTTGTGGTAATTCTCAACTTTGGCTGTGGCATAACAGTGGGCTGAACATCAATGTACGTAGATGTGGAGAAGACATGCAAATTCCAAACAGACAGTAAGAGGAGGCCATCACCAAACTCTAGAACTTTAAGCAGAGATCTTAATGAGTGAATTAATATACTCCGCTGGCATACTTGAGATAGCTAGGCTGGGGTAGGGTTGTTTATGCATGAACTTAAAAGCAAATATAATTTGAACGAAAGAAGTGTGAAGTGTAATGGGGGTGCTTGGTAAAACTAAGTAGCACTGAAAGTATGGGAAAGTTCAAACAAAAAATGTTTAATAAGAAAACATGGAATTAATAATATTAAAACTTAGTACTCTAAATTACTTTATCATAGATATTTATAAGGGGAGAATAATTGTGTCTGTGCAGACATGATCCTGCTGGATGGGGAAGTGAGCTCAGAAAACATCATTTTATACATCCCTCGGGGTGAAGTAATTCCTGTACATTGGGAAGATTGTAGGATAAATGGAGGTCAGCAGAAACATTAATCATTTCACACCTGATAAATGGGATGAAAGCAAGCCTGATGTCTATATAACATTCCACCAAATAACACAAATTACAACATGAACTGTTACCTTAGCAGTTGCAAGAAATTCCATCACCAAAAGAAAAACTGGAAGAAAACATCTCCACAGTTTCAAGAATTTTTATCACTATTAAGAGAAGTGTTTATTAAAGATTCTACAATCAATAGTATACCCAAATAAACTCTGAAAAGATCCATGTTCTGAGATTCTTCCACTAATTAACCTATATCAAGGACTAAGTACATCTCCTGACTTAAATGTATGACTTATCAACTTTTTGTTTTGCTTTCTCGTTTAATATACTGAAAATTACATATATAAAATGAGTTTGTCTTATTAGAGCTGTAGCAAAATGAATTGTTTGATTGTGTTAAATCTACAAGTGGCACTATTTATTCTCAGTCATTCCATGTAAATATTGTAAATACTTTTCATGTTTTACTTCACAATGTTTTGTTTACTATCTGTATGCTATTAATAATTTAATAAAATTTACAAGCAAAAAAAAAAAAAAAAGAAGCCTGATGTTTGAAAATGTGGTAGCAGCTTTCCATATTAAAGGGAACCATCTACAAGTAGGACAACACCAGAAAAAATCTGAAAAAATTACCTTTATTCAAATTCTGATGGCAGACTAATGACAAATTAATAATGTAAAAGGTTTTAGTACAAATTAAATACAATAAAACTGTTAACCCCTTCTTACTTGCCCTTAACTAGCAAAAGAAGCCATCAGACGGAAATTGTGTATGGTAGAGGAAAGGCACTCAGGTTATCTTTTCAACAATTACAAACAAGCAGAGTCTATGCTCATAGTTAGGCCAAGGAGAAGAGAGATCGCTGCATCATGGCTGTCTGAGTTAAGGTATAACTTGCAGTGCAAAACAGTGAGGTGATGAGCTGTTCATGAGTTGTTTCCTGATGTCCAGGGTTTGATTCCCTCAACCTCCATTTACTAACTGTGTGACTCTGAGCAAGTCACTTAACCAGTGCTCTAGAGCAACTGGAAACTGGATTAAGCCTTTAAATGGTCTCTTTGACAATATGACGAGCAACTACCTACGAACCTACTATAGGCGGGAGGGTGGGAAAGCCTGTGCAGTAAAGAAAGACACTTTGCATTTCAGGTGGAAGTACTAAAGCATCTTTGTGAAAAACAAAATGTTATTTGAAATCTTCTGTAGCATATAAATGTATGAGGTATAAATGCCATACACTGAGCAACATAAATATATCCACCTGAAGAATGTAAGTGGGTTAACTGGGGTAATGTGTTATATCCATGCAGAATGGTTCCTCAGTGTTACTTTTGTTTGTCATAATGAAGTTTGTTAAAAACAAACATGAAATAGTTTGTTCTATTCTCTGCACATAATGTAACAGAGCATCAGTGGGTAACATTCTGCAGTTCCTCCCAGAAAATGTGTTTGCATATTTCAGGGTTTCTTGATTTGTAAAGGGAGGCCATGCAGAGCAACCATGTATAAAGTGCTTTGACCAAAGCAGTTTTATGTAACATTTTAAGTAAGGCCCTGACCCTTTCAATGTCCATTTAAATCAGAGTATCTGCAATGTATGGTGGAGAGAACGTCATCCATGACACTTGTGGAGATGTCTGATTTCACAGGCCTTTGCCTTTTACGTCTTGTTTCCCTTCTTTGAACAGCAGTACACTACTCATCTTCATTTCTAATGAAGCAGCTGTTGTGTTTCCTCAGTTCTAACTGTGTTGCTCGATTCTCTTCCATGGTTGTCTTGTAGACACACAAAGCTTGTGCCTTTACACTTCTGATATTTATTTCCTTATTTTCCTCAGCATTCACAGCAAAATCTAGTGATCTCTGTGGTCAAGTAGATATCCGTTGCTATAGGCTAGGACAGTCTTTCTGTCAGTACATTTCTGAATTTTCACACGGAATTGTGAACACAAATATTGTACATATTAAAGACAAATTGTGAGCATGGCTCGCATGCTTATAAGAAAGGTAATGAAATTCTACCCCCAGAACACACACAGAAAAAAGGCCATTGTAATTGCAATACTGTGCAGTAATTCTCAGTGGCTTACCCCCACAGCATTAAATCCTCTAGAATTTGGTAAAGCAGAAATTCTTATACCTACCTTCAAACCCAACCAAAACAAGACACTATCTTTCATAAATTCCTATTTGCTACCTGTTGCAGAATACTTCTTCTGCTGGGTTTCGTCCAACATTTCTCATAAAAAACTAACACTCTATCTACCCCCCAAACAGAGCACAATCTGTGAAGTGGAAAAATAACATCTCACTCTTCCTCCCCACCCCAGTCGGTATACCACTAGGGTCCATCTTGGGATCCATTCTCTTTAACATATTCATCAATGACCTACATAAAGCCTGTTAAATCACATTCCTAGTACAGTATGCAGACGATGCCACAGTTATCTGTATGGTAAAGAACATTAACAGACTACTCAGGAGTCCTTCTCCTCTATATACCAGGCAGACATTTACCAAGCTATTCCTATACTCAAATAAATCTAAACTAGTTTATTTACTCCAGAAAAGCTTACAAACAACAAGACCTCCTTCTCAGTTACCTCATCCAACAAAACAACAACTGAACTTATCACACAAATTAATTTACTAGGTGTCTGTGTAGATGATAACCTAAAATTTGACACACATATCCAAAATATAGTGAAAAAATTACACCAAAAAATAAATTATTTCTCTACAGAACCAACTCTTCCTCTCAGACACTACAAAAAGCCACATTGCTTTCTCTCTCCTCTTGCCTACTCTTTTCATATTCTGCACTCATCCTTAAGAGCATCCAAGCGACCTTGCTAAACAATATTGAACAATGTTACTTCAAAATAGCATGATTCACCACAAACTTTGGAAATAGATCCCACCACTGCACTGTTCTAAGGGAATTCTAGTGGCTGTAATCCCTACATTATCTAGCCTACTTACAACTCAACAAATCCCTAATATTGTGTACAAACTTAACTGCCCATCTACCTCCATCCTCATACAAATATATAACCATTCCAGGCCACAACGTTCATTGGATAAATTCCTATTTCATGTATCCAAACCCATACAATTTTGCTTGCAAATCACTACTTTCCTACAACTCTGCTAAATTCTGGATCCCGATCCCACTAACAATATGACAAAAAACACTCCCTAAAATCATTTAAAACCCAACTGAAATCTTACTTATTCAGTTGCCCCTTCTGTAGCCATGATGCTCCTGAAAAATGTCCAAACCCTTACTGTCACCACTCTTTTATGTAACTGGCCATAATATAGCTACTTCTTCACAATCTCTAACTATCTGACTATCTCCCCTCCCTTAAATATTATACTTATACTTTATCTTTACTGTTTACTGAATGGAATCCTCTCTAATTCATCTGCCATAACCTAAGCTATGCAGCAATGGTTTGCAGTGCCATATATAGAAGCAGGCACCTACAGTTGTAACTTTCTATATAAAACTTCTGCTATTTTCACAAATATCTATCTGAGTGTAGAGTAGTTAGATTGCCTGCTAAGAAGCATTACCCTAAGAGTGTTATTTTAGAATGGGTCTATATTAAATCAATGAATGCTTAAAAAAAGTGAACGCTGATTTATCGACCCCATGTAAGCGAAAGCTTACAATCCCGAACACTCGGAACAGCAATTTTTTCCTTAGGGAAAAAAAATTGCTGTTCCGCAAAAAAAATAAAAATAAAAACTTCAAAAAATTAAGTAAAGTGGGGGGCTTTGCCACCACACCCCTCAATGTGGGGGGGCTGTACCCCCCCCACTTAAATATACCAACTCCGAGATCGCACTATAGTGACAAAAATGGCAAATTAACAGAGGAGGCCAAGCGATTTCTTTCTCAGGGAAAGAAATCACTTATATGCCGTTTTGCTATTTTGCTATTCCATGCTTTCAAGTTCGATCAAGACACATTTGAAGGATTGCGTCTTCAATTATATAATAAGAACCCTTTTAGAACTATCTTAGACCACTCCTCCCATCCCAACAACTCCAAACTCCAATTACACCACCCCTTGTAGATCACAAAAAAAAATAGGATCCACGGCCATGGATGTGCAGTTTTCTACTGTATCTATAGCCAGCCTGGTGGAAATGGGCATCTTGAGACAATGCAGCAATTGTCTTCATTTTAACTGACAATGACCTTATTCTTAAGCAGACTGACACAGTATGTGAGTGATGTAATTACACTATGTCTTTGGAGGCAAAGCCCTTACATACAGACACTGGTATCTCCAAACAGTTTTCCAGTAACACACACACTACAATTAATATGGATCAGACAGAAAAACTCACATATGCTGAGTCTCTTAAATGCAATCTACCCAAACCTCAAATGCCTTTCTTATGTTGCCCTCAGCAACCTTCCACACAGTCTACAAAGTCATCACTCTCCAGAACACATACAAACACATCTCATAATGTCTCAGTCTCTAAGCTTTTAAGGCAAATTGCTACACAACCCAATATATTTGTCATTGGAGACTCTATTGTTAGACACACTGATGCCCCCCTCACCAGGCTGACAAAGGAGACAGTCATGGTCAGTTGACTATCAGGGGCAAGGATCCACCAGATCACACACGTAGTCAGGACATTGCAATAAGTACCAGTACGTCTCTGTCATAGTCCATGTGGGTTTAATGACCTGAGACTTACCTCCCTGGTCTAAATGAAGAGAGAAATGATAGATCTTTCAGATTATGTGTCCCAGGCAGGTACAAGCAGCATTCCACCTTCTCCAAGGATGATATCACAATATAAAAAGAAAATGATTAACTTTATGAATTGGCTTAGTTACTGGTATAATTCTAAGGGTTCCAATATTTATCAGCTTGAGAGGACGTGATGAACAGATCACTCTGCTTTGCCAGAGATGGTCTACACCTGTCTCCACTAGGCTTTTGGATACTGGCCAAAACATTATCCACTCTACGGTGCCTTTTTAAGGCAATACCAATATAATAAATCTTCCATCATAGTAAATTCTACATGTGATAAACTAAAAGTGCTACTGCTCAATGCTAGGAGTCCTGGCAAGAAACTCCATTCCCTGGAAGCACTCCTCACCCTAAAGATTGTTGACATCTGTGCAGTTACTGACACATGGTTTAAAGCCACAGAAGGCAACTCGGCAGTACAAGGTTATAATGCCGTCTTCACATTTAGACCAGCTACTGCAAAAGAAGGGACAAGAGGTGGAGGTGTATCAATCTACATAAAAAGTCAACACACATCAAGACTGGTCAAACAATATGACATGCTTGAGTTATTCCATGTCCAAATAACCTTAGGTAAAACCCGATATCTTATCCTTGTTAGCCACAGATCCCTGTCTATAACCCAGGATAACCATACCATATACTTGATAATACTGTATTTACTCAGAATTCATGGGTGATTTTAACTATCCCACCATAAACTGGGATACATACACAACCACTAACAAGCAGGCTCAACGATTCCTGGATTTTGTCAATGCAAACACCCTGAAAAAGCTAGTCTGCATATCTACAAGGGGTGCAAATATCCTGGATTTGGTACTCAGAAATATGAGGTAATATTAGACCCCCCACGCTCCCCATGTGTAACATCCTCACTGGTCAGATCAGATCACAAGGTGGTAACCCTTGAAATTAATATAAAGGCTGGACTCACAACAAACCCCAGAAGCTTTAAAAACTTTTGCAAGGCTAACTACTTCCTGTTAATTGATGATATAGTCAAATTTCAAGAGCACCCCCTCCAAACTCAGAGAACATGGTGGACTATGTGGAACTGTTTATGGAAATCCTGCACAAACATGTAAATATTTGCATAGGAACAGCAGTACCAAACCAAAATAAATATAAGACAAACTACAAAAAACAAGTCCCCTTGGTGGACCTCCAGTATAAATAATATGTACAAAAAAAAGAAAGAAAATCCTGTCCAATAAAAAAAATCCTGTCCCAAAAGGCAAAATACTCCCTCATCAGTCTCAACAAGCAACTCAAGTGACTAATCAAGCCTAACAAAGTCAACTTTGAGGCAAAAATAGCCTCGTGGGCTAAGGATAACCATAAGACATTTTTTTTTCAGTTTTGCATGTAACCTTCAAAGAAATACACAATAGTTTGCTGGTCCATTAGTAAATGGAACATCCTATACTGAACCTGGAAATATAGCAAATTTGCTGACTGATAAATTTATCTCGAATCTTACCCCTAGCCCCCCCAAGGAAATACCCTCTATCATTTCTCCGCCAACTCTCTGTAAAGGACAGGTTATCACTTCATGCTCCAGAGCTAAAACCACTGCATCAGTGGGTTCTGATAATATTCCAGGATGCCTCCTAAATAGCTTGAAACATGACCTGTGAGGCCCACTAGAATCTCTATTCAATCCCAGCTTCCAAATAGGCTTCATCCCTAGGGAATGGAGGAATGCAATGGTAATTCCTCTACACAAAGGCAGACCACCAATAGACCCAGGGAGCTAAGGGGCCTATAAGTCTGATTAGTCTTAAATGCAAGGCCATGGAAATAATTATTATGGACCTGATAACAAAGACATAGGAAATCTTCAAACACTGGCTCCATCCCAGTTTAGTTTTTGTAAAGCGCAGGTCATGCCTATGAAACTTATTGGCCTTCTTTAAGAAGGTCACTACAGCCATGGACAAGGGCAAAATGGTATAGCCAAGGTGAAGCAAATGCAGGCAGGAAGTAGTAAATCCACACAGCTTATTTAGAGGAATAAGTGCTTTCATCCCAAACAGTTAATTTATCAGGAACTTCATCAGAAACAGTATAGATTCATCCTACACCACATTTATGTAAGTAAACAATGACATCATGTCCTGTCTTGGAGCCTAAATGTATAAACTCACCCCCTAATAAAAATATATGAATATCCATATAAACACTATATTAGTATAAAGAATTTAAGAATGTATAAATAAAAAACACCTAATTATACACAAAAGGCACAAAAGCAATATAAAATATAAAAGAAATAGAAAATTTTAAGAAATACAAACACACTTACTATAAACAACTATCTTTTGAGAGCTTTCAGTTTTAAAAGACTAGATATAGAGAGACTTTTATTTAAACCTGGCCAGTATATGAAATTTAGGCACATTTGCCATATTAATTCCAATTTTTTCAAAAATAGGGCCATGTACCAACTCTTTCTGATACAGATAAAACTTCTAAAACAGTAAATTTAAACGTGTCCTGGATTTAATGAGACATACTTTGCTAGTGCATTCACTTCACAACAATCTCTGATATTTTTCAGATGTTCCCCAATCCTGTTTTTGAGTTTATGTTCTGTCTTCCCCACATAAAAATATAAACAGTTAGAACATAAAGCACAATAAACTAATTTCTCACTGTTACAACAGCATTTACGGGGTATCTTCACCTTCATATTATTGATTGTAAATGTATTTCCTTAAAAGATATAGGGGCAACATTTACACCTACAACATTTATACATGTATCCCCCAGTAAACGGAAGGTACTGATGCTCAAAGAGGTTTTTTAAATTAGTGCCTCTTCTAAATACACATGTGGGTTTATCCCCCACAAGCTTCCTAAGATCCCTGTCACCACTTAATAACTTCCAGTTTTTTTGCAAGATGTTCTTAATATGAAATGCATTATTTGAAAATGTAGTGGTGAAACCGGAATGGAAGTTCTGTTGTGGCACATGTGTCGAGGTATTAAAATCCAATCCACTTATAGCTGTTGAGCACTGTATGGAACCGGCAATGGTAGTTTCTGTAACAGCAGATCTGGTTATATTCTGATTAGAAGTAGGATTTAAGATCAGTAGAAAATCCATAACTTCCCCCATCAGCTCATCTATTAGATTATTAGGGTACCCTCTCTTAGAAAACATGTCCTTCAATTTCAAACATTAATTCTCAAATGACTTCCACAAGGTCACCATGCGGGCTGCCCTAACAAACTGGACTTTAACCACAGCCTGGTTTTGTGAGAATGAGTGACTACTACTATAGTGGAGGAAGCTATTGTAATATGTTTTTTTAATGATAAATTTCTGCTAAGAGCCCCTGTAATTTATATTGTCTTTCTTCAATAAAATGTCCAAGTATGGAATTTCAATATTGTTAATAGTCTGTGTGAGCTTCAAGAGTGAGGTCATGTTATTAATATAGTACAAGAGCTGGAAATTTATGGTTAAAGGCTTATAGTGCCTGCATATTTGAACTGTTTCTTACTGAAATTGGTGCATCTTGTTTGCTGTAGAGTACAAAAGCTGGGAATTTCTGGTTAAAGGCTTATAGTGCCTGCATATTTTAATTGTTTCTTACTGAAATTGGTGCGCCTTGTTTGCTGTAGCATAGACTAGATCCAGGCCTGCCGAATCTAGCTTTGTTTGTATAACCTGAGCACTAATCCAGGCCTTCTTTTTTGGAGAAGGTTGCCCTGCACCACAGTGGCAGGAGTGTGCAGTTAGAACTTGTCTGATTGAAGACTACAAGAACACGGCTCAGTTTTGAGATTTTTTTACTGGTTAATTGGGTAATTTGTTTAAAAGCCTTTTCTGATTGCTTTTTCATAATCTAAAGCTGTTTTAAGCGATTTTTTTTACTGTTTTTGCCTTATCTTTAAAAAAAAAATGTTTTCCTTGTTTCCCACCTTTCTAAGCTAAGATAGTCCAGTTTTCAGGCTAGCGCTGAATTCAGGGCTGTGTTACAATTTTCTGAGTTGCCCATACCCATACCTTACTTGGATAGAGGGAGATTTCTCTGTTCACCTGTGAGAGAGGGAGCTTTGAGCAGCCATCTTTCCATCGAGAAGTGGTTCCAGCCCAGACGTTAGTAGTTTATAGGCCATTTTGGGCTAATTTCTATCGCTTTCATTTCCCTGCTGTAAAAACTGCATTTGCACGGTTTTGCACATCCGGGTAGCGCCGGTTAGCTAGGGCTAAATTAATCCCGACTCCACCGAGTCACCTCTTCAGTTTTTCCCTTGAAAGTAGTCTAATGCTCAACCTAAGCACTTAAAAAGCATCCTACAGTCCAGCACTTGCTCAGACCTAATAGCAAGTTTTAGCATACCCTGACATTTGATTGCCCAGCAGAGCAAGGCTCATTATTTACCCCCTCACCAACCAAGCGACTAAGCAGCTCACCCTACTATTCAGGCATGACCAAAGGGCAATTTCAGGTATACTCTCCAGTCCAGCTGGTGAACCTGGGTATCCTGAGGCAATGTTACAACTGCCTCATGTACACAGACAACCCTCTCCTCCTACCACAAAACATTAACATATGCGAGAGATGCAATTATATAGCTAAACTGGAGGATAAGCTCTCTCCACTCAAGACTGGAAGAGGCAGTCATGAGGAGAAAGTTAACACTTGCACCACACCTCCAGCCTCACATAGACATACTAAACCAGCACTGGCAAAAAATACACATAAATACACAAAATCATACTCGGAGGCTCTAAATAAAAACCTGCAAAAGCATCACAGACCTCCAAAGCAGACACCAAAAAAACCTGCACCTTCCGTCACAAACCAGACAACACATAAAACACAAAATCAGTGTGCCACACAATCACAGCCCTTAAGGCAAAATAACATACCTAACACACTAGTAATAGGTGACTTTATAGTCAGGCACACTGACGTCCCACTCACTAGGCTGGATAAGGAGAAGGTTACTGTTAGCTGCCTGTCAAGAGCCAGAATCTGCCACGTAACACAAGCACTCAGGTCACTCCAGAACAAGTACAAATATAACTCTGTCTTTGTTCATGTTGGTGTGAATGACCTGTGACATACCTCCCTGGACTACATGAAAAGAGACATGGAAGAGCTCTCTGATCATGTAGCCCTGGCGGGTATGACCCTGACCCTGAGTAGCATCCTGCCCTCACCAAGAATGATACCTCAGTATAAAGAAAAAAATATCAATTTCAACAATTGGCTGCTAAGCTTCTGGTGTCATTCAAAGGGGATCCAGTGTCTGTCAGCCTGGGACGACATGCTCGACAAGCCTCGTTGCTTTGCAAGAGGTGGCTTGCACCAGTCACCCCTATACTTTCGAATACTGGCCAAGGCTCTTGCTGCCCCCATAGTGCCTTTTTTAGGAAAGTCTCAAAAGTCAAACCCACCTCCATAAACAGCACAAATAAAAAAATGAGGATTATGCTACTCAATGCCAGGAGTTTAAATCTCAAAATGCATGCGCTCGAAGTACTCCTCAGTATGAAGAATGTCGACATCTGTGCAGTAACTGAAACCTGGTTCAAGGCTCCACAGAGCACCCCAGCACTACCGGGCTACAACTCATACCACACATTTCGGACACAGAACATGGACCGCAACACAAAAGGAGGGGGTGTATCCATATTCATCAAGGATACCTACACCTCCAGGTTAGTGGCACAGCATGATACCTCTGAGATCATGCATGTGCAACTAACATCAGGCAAACCTGCAATGCAAATCTTGGTCTGCTACAGATCACCCTCCATGACTCAAGACCACCCCTCCTCCTTTCTGGAGACACTGGAAAATATGAAGGTCCTACCAAACACCCTGATATTGGGTGGTTTCAATTACCCTACCATTAACTGGGAAAACTACTCAAGTACAAGCTCCCAGGTCCAGCGCTTTCTGGAATTTATCAACTCAAATGCTCTGGATCCAGCTTGTAAACTCCCCTACCAGAGGTGAAAACATATTGGACCTGGTCATCACCAACATGGGTGACAGGTGTTCCACACCAGAGGTCAACCCGTCACTGGTTAGATCAGACCATAAAGTAATCACTCTGGATGTCCACACCACCACCTCCAACCAAGGAAACCACAGTGAAAAACTTTTTTATAGCAAACTTCACCTTACTTTAGACAGAGGTGGTAAGTTTCTCAGCCCCCACGCTAAAGGATAACAGTGTCCACGATGCAGGAACCTTTACAAATGCACTCTGTGAGCACCTACAAGGATGCATGGATCATGCCATCCCTAGCAAAATCAAGACTCACTCCCCTAAGAGAAGGAAACCAGTCTGGTGGACCCCTGCCATAAACAGGCTATACAATAGAAGGAGGAAACTAGTTCAGGAAAAAAAGCAAATCCCAAGAAGGAAAGACATCCTTGATCAGTATCAGTAAGAAACTAAGGTCCCTCATAAAATCCTCCAAGGCTAACTTTGAAAGAAAAATAGCCAAGGATTCGAAAGATAACCACAAAACCTTCTTTAGCTATGTCAAGAATCTAAGTGGCAACTCACAGATATGCTCTGAGCTAGTGCAAAATAGCACAAAATATACTGAACCCACTGATATTGCCAACATCCTGGCAGATAGATTCAGTGCAACTTCACCCCACTCTCACCCACAAAAGGGTCCACAATAATACGAGAAAAGTGTAGTGTCCCGGAAATCACAGACACCCAGATGAAAACAGCCCTTTCAAAAGCCAAAAGCACAGCGTCAATGGGGCCAGATGGTGTCCCAGGCTGTGTCTTGCACATTCTACAGAACGAACTAACCCCCCACCTAAACACACTGTTCAACCTCAGCCTCTTCACAGGCTATGTGCCCATAGAATGGTGCACAGCAACAGTTATTCTGCTCCACAAAGGAGGGACCACAACTGACCCTGTTAACTATCACCCCATAAGCCTGACTAGCCTGGTCTACAAGGCTATGGAGCGCAGCTTTGTTAAGAACAGATCATGCCTACTAAACCTGGTTGACTTCTTCGAGACAGTCACGAAGGCCATAGATGAGGGGAAGGTAGTTCACACAGCCTACCTTGACCTCGCCAAGGTTTTGACACCATTTCCCACTCAGGAATTATAGAAAAACTCACCATCCTGAACATAAACCCCTATGTCACGAGATGGGTTGCCAACTGGCTTACAGACAGAACTCATATGGTAAGAATAGCGGGCTCCAGGTCCGACTCTAAACCAGTCACAAGTGGTGTCCCACAAGGCTCGGTCCTGGGACCCCTACTGTTCAGCATATACTTCTCAGAAGTACAGGCAAACACATGAGGACTATGACTAACCAAGTACGCCAATGACTGCAAACTGGGAGCCATAATTGACTCTGCAGCTGACACGGACATTCTCCAAAAGGGCCTTACTGAGACGGACACCTGGTGTCAAAGTCATGGTCTCAAATTAAATGCCAAAAAATGCATAGTAATCCCATTTGGGAAAAACAAAACACCCATGAATTACCACATAGGTGGCAGCCCCGTAATACAGAAGAGGCAATAAGAGATCTGGGGACCCAGGTAGATAGTAATCTCTCCATTGACAATCATATTGCCAAAGTAGTTAGGAAATCCTTCTATGTAGCCCATCTAATTACTAAAGGGTACGCATCTAGAAATAAAGAGGTTATAGTGCCTCTCTACTCGTCACTCATCAGACCCATCATAAAGTACAGTGCCCATTTGGGATGTACCTAACAAGACACTTCCAACAGCTGGAAAGACCACAAAAGTACCTCACCAAGAGGATTACTGGCCTCAGACATATGTCCTATGCAGCCCGACTGGAAAAACTCCAGCTGTACTCAGTCGCATATTGCTTACTTAGAGGTGATCTCTGCCTGACTTACAAAGCCATGTCCAACTCAGAATTGATTGACATGCTCCACCTAAAGAAATCCAAGTCACTGCGAGTCACTCACTCTAGTGAGCTAAACCTCATTACAACAATAAATAGAACATGCTGGAGAGATAGATTCCTGTCACAGAGACTCCCCATGCTTTGGAACAAAATTCCTAACTACATTATGCAGAGCCACTCACTAACTCTCTTCAAGAGAAACCTTGACGAGTGGATGGGTAACAGAAAATACACCCCTGGGATCACTTCACTGGCTCTTCTTGACAGAGGCTCAGTTAATTAATCAATGGGGTGGCGAAAGCTGACACACTCTGGCTAGGCTTATAAATGCCCTCAGGCAGATAGCCTAGTACCTACCTATGAACCTATGAACCTATGAATGGTTCAACCTGATCTCTTGGTCCCTTCCACAAAATAAATATATCACCAAGGAAATGGGCATATGTATGGCAAAAAGAAAAGAATGGTGAATACTTTAAAAATCAACTTTCCCATTTGAGCATCATTATATTAGTGTAATGGCCCCCACAACATGAACCCATTGCCACCCCTTGGTCCTGGAGGTAGTATTCCTTCTCGAAAAGGATAAACTTACTTTTATGTACCATATCCAGGAGTTGTTCATACATATACATTTTTTTGTTGTGGAATATTTTTTAGATATAGGTAATCACAGAACCATTGTTCCCCTTTTTCATGGAGTATAACTGTATACAAATCGACCACATCAACTGTTATCAGTAAAAATTCATTATCATATATTATATTATTCATTTTTCTTAAAAAATCCCAGGAATTAACACATAAATGGGGTTCTCCCATTAAATGCATCTTTAAATGCATGTCTAGGAGTTTCACCAGTGGGTGGGTTATTGAACCCCTGGCATCCACTATAGGTCGCATTGGGGGCTGATATATGCTCTTATGTAATTTAGATATCCTGAAAATAACTGAGGTTATGGGGAATTCTACTGACAAAAACTGTAATTTATCAATGTGTATTAAACCGTCGATAAAGAGGTCCTGAATAAATCCATTTATTTTTCTATAAGTGCCATTCATTTCATGTAATGAACTCCTGTTATAAGTTGGGGTATCTAGGATCAACCTCATTTTCTTGATGTAATCATCCTTGTTCATGATGACCACACCACCCCCTTTATCTATGCTTTGGCTTATTTAGGCATGCATCATTATGTCACCCAATGGATAGCCAAATGGCTCACATAGAGGAAACATTAAGGTAGGGTGGGGGAATCCACCTCCACCAGGAGGCCTATTACCAGTGATATCCTGGTGAGACTCCATAGTGGGTCCTCTACGGTTTGGAATATAGTTCTCTGAAGTCAATTCAAATGTAGAGGGCATTTGGCGAAACAATTATGGTGATGAATGCAAGCTGGGTGCACTCATTGAATCCCCCAAAGAAGTAGATATCCTCAAGGAGGATCTGACACAGACAAATAATTGGTGCCAGAACCATAGCCTAAAACTAAATGCAAAAAATGTATAATTATGCCCTTTGGGAAGATGACCACTCCTGCAAATCACAACATTGATAACACTCCCCTAAGAGCAGACCCAGTTTTAAGTGACTTGTGAACTCAGGTTGACAGTAACCTGAACTTTGTTCACCATGTGTCCATGGTAGTTCACAATCTTTCTAAGTGGCACAACTTTAAGTAAGAGGATGGTATCCAGATCTAAGGAGATTATACTTTCACTCAGCCCTAATTAAACCAATATTCGAGTACAATGCACCCTTCAGAATATACCTGACAAGGCATTTGCAAAAGCTGAAATTGCCACAGAGGTTCCTCACTAAAAGAATACAGAGTGTAAATAACATGTCCTGTGCTATACCACCTCAAAGACCTGTCCCTGTACTCCATCTCCTACAGACTACTGAGGGGCGATCTATGCCTAACCTACAAGCTATTCTCTGATCCAGCTCTGATGGATTTGCTACACATTTGCAAAACAAACATCAAACATCAGTAGAATCACCTGTTCTAAGGATCTAAATCTCATCTATGACATAAACAAAACAAGTTGGAGGGACAGGTATGTGTCTTAGAGATTACCCCTTCGCTGTAACAGATTTACCATTCATGTGAAACAGCACTCTTCCTTATTCCTATTCAAACACAATTTGGACCAATGGATGGGAAATTACAAATTCACTCCTGACTTGTTACATGTGGCCCTTATGGATAGGGGCAATTTGTAGATGCCCAAAGACACAGGCATATACCAAAGCCATTCTAGCCTGTGGGCTTTGATAATTGGGAAACTTAGGGCATGAATGGCTAGGCTAAGAAAGGCTGTCTGACAACTAGACTAGTACCTCCTATGATCCTATATATTCTTTTTTTATTAACTGTCATATCATTACTATGCTATGTATAAATGTACATTTATTATATAAATCTTGTATAACTGCTTTCTACTCATTCTACAAAACTTACTAAGTTGGGCATTAATCCCTATGTCACCCAGTGGGTTGCTAAATGGCTTACTGATAGAACCCACACTGTAAAAGTAGCCAACTCCAAATCCAGCTCCAGACAAGTGACAAGTGGAGTACCTCAGGGTTCAGTCCTGGGGCCGCTCTTGTTTGGCATCTACTTCTCTGAAGTACAGGTCAACACTAAGGGACTCTGGCTAACAAAGTTTGCAGATGACTGCAAACTGGGAGCCATTATTGAATCCCCAAATGATGTGGATACTCTACAAAAGGGCCTTACAGAAACAGATGCTTGCTGCCAGAGCCATGGGCTCAAGCTCAATGCCAAGAAATGTATTGTTATCCCCTTTGGGAAAAAACATGTATCCATGAATTACCATATAGGTGGCAGTACACTAAACAAAGAAAGTGTGATAAGAGACTTAGGGACACAGGTGGACAGTGGTCTCACCTTCGATAACCACATCGCCACAACAGTCAGGAAATCCTTCTATGTGGCACACCTCATCACGAAGGGCTTTTCATCCAGAAAAAAGAAGGTTATTGTCCCACTGTACTCATCCCTCATTAGACCCATTATAGAATGCAACGCCCCATTTGGTATGTACCTCTCAAGACATCTGCAACAACTGGAAAGGCCTCAGAAATGCCTCACTAAAAGAATCACAGGCCTAAAGCAGATGCCCTATGCTGACCGCCTTAAAAAACTCCAGCTATACTCTGTCACATATCGTCTACTCAGAGGTGATCTCTGCTTAACATACAAGGCCATGTCAAACCCAGAGCTGTTGGACATGCTACACTTAAAGAAATCCCAATCCCTCAGAGCTACATGCTCCAGGGATCTAAACCTTGTCATCACAATAAACAAAACATGCTGGAGGGATAGGTTCCTGACCCAGAGACTCCCCAGACTCTGGAATAGATTGCCCATACATGTCAAGCAGAGTGCCTCTTTGGACCTCTTCAAGAGGAACCTTGACGATTGGATGGGAGAAAGGAAATTCACCCCAGGGATCACGTCAGTCGCCCTGCTAGACAGGGGTCCAGGAAAGTAAATAATGTGGGAAGAAATAGCCAGGGAATTGTTATGGCTAGGCTTGTATAGGCCCTAGGGCTGATAGCCTAGTACCAACCTATGAACCTATGAACCTATGAAGCATGTCTCCCCTGGCCTCCACTGAAAATGGGACCTGTGCCCAGTTTCTCAGTAAATAAAAGCAATATATAAAATAAATAAATAAATAAAAAGTGCAAATATCCTGCAAATGTGGAAAGCAGCATGTGTTGCCCTGATATGTAAGAGCATTTGTGAAAGATCAGGTTTGAGAAATTACTGATCAGTATATGCTCATGGATATAACATGAGCAACCAAAATATTATATACATATATATAATTCTAAATTCATAATTAGTTATACTTATATATTTTATATAATTATAAAGATTAAATACTGGACCATCTGCTAGAAAAGTGACATATGTTGAAATAAAACAACTTTGTGAGCAAGATTTAGACAAATGACTGGTAATCAATAAAATGTATTTTTTTCTCTGTCTTGGACAGTAAGAGACAAGGAAAATGTTTATCATCTGGAATGATTCATTTCACTTTCTACTGTTTCTGAGTTTCAAATGTTTAAAATGTAACTAATTTAAGTTTTAAACAGATAAAAAACAGTTGAAGCTTCAACCAATCAAAAAGATGTTTTAATAAGGGGGAAACCCATGCACCCTACCCCCTTACTTAACGATACAACCTGCAGAATATAAAAAAAGAGAGCAGAGTGTAAAACATCATACATAGTATGTCAGTAATTGCATACAAATAGAAGATGTATGGACAGTAAATTTCTGAGGCAGAGACTTTCATAAACCTGAACGTAACAGTTGGCACACAGAGTTAAGGCTGTGAGCTGTAGTTCCTATAGATCAGGGTTTGAGTCTCTCAGCCCTTATTTGCTTGATGATGGACTGTGAGAAAATCACTTAATATTGTTCCTGGGTTGCTCCTGGAAAGGCATTGTGTGCCCATTGGGCCTACCTGATTAACAAATGGGTGTTATAAGTTACATCTTAACAATTAGTAGGTTAATGTTTACCTTAACTTTTCTAAGATGGACTTTCCATAGGGCAGAATGTAACATAATACCAAACAAGAAGAAAAGTCCGAAGTAGTACAGACTTTACTAATCACATAAAAAACTTGGTTATGAGGAAGAATGTTTCTAAAATTTTGCGGTATAAATTAATTTCACTCTACAGAAAAACAATTTGCTAATGCTCTTCTTTTGGGGCCAAACTTTACATTTATTTTATGGATGGATATAACCTTGACAAAATCTGGATGACAAAATATGTTGATAACATAGTGTCATGAACAAAAGCAAAAATGTAGGGCTCCTAGATCCTCATCTGGCTTACTTGCATAAATTGAGAGCAAATTCAAATGCTTTTCAATATGGATAAAGCTAAATTAAGTAACTTAGACATAAAAACAATCAATATTTTTGCAAACATTAGTTTGATGTATTTAAAAGAAAATCTGGGGAAATATATAGAATGTTTAGCAGTCAACTGACATTTGGATTTATTTCTAAGATAGATTAGCTAAACACATTCAAAAATTCTAATTACTGTATCTCTAAATACGTTATAGTACCCTAATATGGTCTATCTGTTCTTTTAGAATATAAAGAAGCTGGAAGTCATGCAGTGAACATTTGCAAGAAAACAACATGTCACTGGTGTAGCATATTACACTAATCCAAAGACACCACAATTTGAAAATGTATTCCCTACGTCTATAACTACTAAGTACTCTCTATTCCTATATCTACAAATGAACGTGTGTCATCATTACCACTGAGTCTCTCTTCTGTAAAAATGTAATCAAACTATGCATACTGTTAACTTTCTTTAATAACTTACATAATTTTGTACATTTGCTATTGGTTGCTTATGAAAATGTATTAGCCCCTTAATTTCTATTCCTACTGAGACATAGTTGATAGTTTTGGTCATAAATCAAATAAAAATAAAATATTTGTTAAGTGTAGGCAGCTGAAGGGAAAACTGAGTATATAGAAATCCAGGAAGATGTCAACATATAATTGTCATTTCCTGAATAAAGTTAGGTGAGACTGTTCTAAAATGTCAGCAATCAGCTTCAGAACTGACATGTACCACATTTTCTATAAGAACCTCGAGCTGCTGAAACTCCTTAACTGAATGAAAAAGAAAAGAAATAAAAAAAAATAGAGTCATTCGACTGAGTTAGAAAGTGAGTAATTAAACATACTTTGAAAAAACAAATAGTACTTATGAAACTTGGTATGCCTGAATGAAAATAAGCTTGTCAGAATTTGTGTATGTAGAGTCTTGTTTTGTGTTTTACAAGCACTCATAACTATACGGATGCATATCTTTTTTTAATAATGCAGACTTAGTGCATATACTTTATTTAACTTTACTGAGTAAGTAAACTTGTCCAAAGACTGTTTTCAGATATGACCCTAGCCAAGAGGAAATAA
This sequence comes from Protopterus annectens, assembly GCF_019279795.1. Classification (NCBI taxonomy): domain Eukaryota; kingdom Metazoa; phylum Chordata; order Ceratodontiformes; family Protopteridae; genus Protopterus; species Protopterus annectens. Next base: position 816,843,787 of record NC_056749.1, on the reverse strand, counting down.
CAGCTTTTTAAAGCAACATTTACAAAAATGAATTACTTTCCAAGGTACATTTCAAATGAGTGATTCCATTCAGATTACACTAGAATTAACATTTACGATTCAATAAATACTGAAGGTGGGATTCTATATGCATGCTCGCTGAAATTACTGCAATTATTATAAGATGATAGCACTCTAATGCAGTTCTATAACTATTTTAACTGTAATTTCACACAAGTAGTATTTATGCAAATCACTGCTTTATATATAAGGATCTAGCACTATTTATTTACATATTGCACTGGTTGCATGGCTGTCTCTGTGTATCATTGTGGCTAAACATTGCTGAGTGTAACATTGTTTTAGTGAGACAGATTAGGTATCATTGCCATATAGCTAATCCGCTTCGCTGTAACAACAGCACTCACAGTTGTTAGTGAGATGTACATTCAAGTGTTTTTTAAAAAAAAAATAGTTTGCCATCTTTTTTATCTTGTATGGTAGAGCATTCCATCCTACATAGTAGTTTTGTACAAGTGTATTTCTTTTGTTGTCATAGAATGGAGGGGGGTGTCTTTGCATCTGTTTGGTATCTTGACTTCATTGGATAAACTGGAGTCTTCTGACTATTGTGAGTTTCCCCAAGTTGGGAAACAACTTTCAATAACAGCATGAAGGTTGGAGTATTTCATAAAAATATGTTCTTGTATCAAGTGGAAACCATTTGTTTCTATTTATAGTATCACAACTGTATTTCTCTTATATGATAAGCTAATGAATCTAGCTCTCTTAGTCGTAATTGTCTGAAGCGTAGCAGTATTTTTGACAATTGAGAAAGAGTACTCATAGACCATATTTAAGATGTGAAATGAGGACATTGTTGGCTTTTGAAGTTTAAGCTCCAGCAGTACGCAGGTGTGAGATTATACAGTACACTGAGGTACTTTTATTTGTCAGAGAACATTGCCAGTCTCATCTTCCACATATCTGCCTAAGGCTAATTGTGAGCCAGCATAATATTCAGATACTTTTGTAGTTCTGTAGAGGGTATGGATATTCTTACTAATCATTAATCTTTAGATGCTGAACTTGTTCAAGAGTCTTCTGCATCCAAAATATCATGACAGCAGACATTTGGGCATTAAGTGTTACATAAAAGTCAGCCAGTTGCATATAAGGGCACAGCCTTCTTATAACTGTTTATTTAATGTTGTGGGTCATTTGTGTCCACTTGTAAACATAATCTAATCTGTGTACAGTGTGCAGATTTTATTTGGGAGATGGTATGATAGAATATTGTACAATAGTAGGTGCCCCAGCATGGAGCCCTCTGGAGTACCTTTTGCTGTATCCACTGTGGCTGAGAAGCATTGTTAAGGTATACTACAAAGGTTCCACTGTCAAGGTACTTTCATAACTACTGAAATACTTCTTAAACTAATCCCGTTTTGCTATGCTGTTGAGGAAAACCTAAAGGAACAGTTTTAAAAATGTTTAAACTACTAAAAATGGCACCAATGAGCAGTGTGTTTCCTTGTTGCTGTAGGTTTGGGTACAACATATAGTGTTGTTAATATACTACAATTGGATAAAATCTATGCAGCTTATCACTGAATAGCTCATACTTTTCAATATATATGCCAATTCTTGCCTGCAGATTAGCTTTTCCAGAATGTTGGCGATAGGACAGGAGTTGGCAACTGGTTAGGCATCATTGACTGTGGTGAGAATAACATCTTTGGGGAATGCATTAGGTAAAGAAGGTGAGAACAAATATATGTTGCAATTAACCTACCTACCAAACCTAAATTTGGATGTAATATGTAAAAATCTGACTTATAATAGCAGGTGGTTTTCTCTAACAGTTCCTAGATATCTTCTTGGAGAAGGTTTTAAAGTAGAAGGGGGAATAAAATGTGTCCATGTGTGTGGTGGGAGGAGTGGCTGTTAGATGCATAGAGGAGTGCTATTACATAACTTTTCTGAACAGGAAGGATGGGAGGATTCATTGTCTTTCAGTTCATTAATATTTTATGATGGTCTATACCTTGCTGGTAACTTCAGGAAATATTTTGTTGTGTCAGCCAGATCATTTTTGGTTGCTTAAATAAATTAGTTTGCAGACAGCACAGATAAGTCACATTAGCTTTATTGTTTGTTCTGGTATGTTCTTTAGGCTTTTGGAGTGTTCCCATTAATTTGTTTGTCAAGTTCCCTTTTCCAGGCTGGTCATGCTTTATCTCTAGTTTTACATGGCAACAAAGAGCAATACTAGGTGAGATGTCATGGGATCATGGGATCATAAGAAATTACTAGGCTAATGGCTCTGCAGCCCTTAGAAGCCTAGCCAAGAGCTTATCCCATAAAAAGAAACCACATTCAGCACTTGTCACCCCTTTCAGTGAGGGAACAAGTGGAACCCCTGGGACAAATGTGTGGTTTCCCATCCACTCATCAAGGTTGTGCTTGAAGAGGGTCAGCACCGTACTTTGTTTGACATGTATGAGGAGTCTATTCCAGAGATGGGGCAGCCTCTGGGAGACAAACCTGTCTCTCCGGCAGGTTTTGTTAATGTCACATATTAGATTTAAGCCTTTTGATTGGGACTAAGCGAGGTGTTAGACTTATGGATATGGAGCATCCCTAGTAGAACAGGGTCTAAGATTGCCTTGTAGGTGAGACACTGATCACCTCTGATCAATCTGTATGATACAAAGTAGAGTGATAGTGATTTGAGCCTGTCCATATAGGACAGGTGTTGGAGGCCATGGATTCTCTTAGTGAGGTATTTCTGTGGCCTTTCCAGTTGGTGCAGGTGTTTGGAGAAGTACATACCAAACAGGGCATTGTACTCAATTATTGGCCTAATGATGGAGGAATACAGAGAAGTAATGACCTCCTTTTTTTCTGGATGCAATCCCTTCACTCATGAGATGAACCAAGTAAAAGGCTTTTCTGACCACTGCCGCTACATGATGGTGCGATTGTTGTCAACTTGTGTACCCAGGTCTCTCATAGGTTCATAGGTTCATATGTGTTTTCTAGGCTAACGACCACAAGGGCCTTTTTAAGTCTAGCCATGCATCCCAAATCTCTGACAAGTTCTGATATCCTCGATAAATGTAAGCACTGGGCTGGCAGATGAACCATTTATAGGTTACCTGTGTGCATTAGAAACTCACCACAGGTTGTGTGCTTAGGGGGTTGCCGCAAATGTGGTAATCAGGAGGGGCCGTGTTTTTGCCAAATGGTATGATAATACATTTCCTTGCATTTAACTTAAGGCCATGACTTTGGCATCAGTCATTTGTTGCTGTGAGACCCTCTTGAAGTATGTTAACATCACTTCTGGAGTCAATGATAGCACCCATCTTACAGTTATCCGCATACTTGGTTAGCCACAGGCCTTTTGTATTTGCCTGGACCTCTGAGAAGTAGGAGTCCCAGGACAGATCCCTGGGGGACATCACTAGTGATGGGTTTGCTATCAGAGGTAATGGCACCTATTCTGACCTTTTGTGTCCTATCAGTGAGCCAGTTGGCCACTCACCTGGAGAGATAGGGATTTACACCAAGTTCTGTTAGTTTTTTGATGATGCCCAAGTGGGGGATTGTGTCAAAGGCTTTGGCCAAGTCAAGGTAAGCTGTATGTACTGAGTTTCCCTCATCCAGTGCCTTGGTGACAGTCTCAAAATAGTCAACCAGATTCAACAGGCAAGGTCTGCCTTTGACGAATCTGAACTGGGTGGGGTCAAGTGCTTGGAGATTACCTATGTCCTTGTTTATGAGGTCCATAATAATACACTCCATGGCCTTAGAGATTTCCCTTTTCATCATGGGAATCAGAAGACTCAGCCATATGTACCCTTAAGTGAACACAGTAAAAAGGTCTTGTCATCCTTTTCAAGCAGTTCAGTGCTCACCTCCCAAAAGATCTTGTCAGCCTTTTCAAGCAGTTAATTCTGTTCACCTCCCAAATTGAGAAGGGCTGTAAATGAAGCATTTGATATAAATCTGTGTTTAACTAGCCAGTCTTCAAGATCAGCCCTAAAGTTAGCCAAAGTAGTAGTTTGTTTGACCTTTAGTGATACGATTCCATAAGTTTGGAATATGTTCTATTCAGAATTACTTGATCCAGCAAGACATGTTTAATTGTTGATTTAAATGTAGGCCCCTGGTGTAGGATATTTGCATTGTCCATATCTTTTTTTTTATTTTTTAAACAAGGGGATAAATATGATTGTGTCTTTCAATGTTCAAAAAGCAAATCAAGCTTCACCTTGGAACAGCCAGGAGGCTACAGAGTACACGAAGGGTCATGTTAATCTGTCAGGATAGTTGAAGGATTTAAGGCCTTTAATTTTCTTCATTAGAAATGCCTGATGTCATTCCATTTGAGGAGTATGCTTGGATTTGTATATACAAAAGGGTACACTGCATTTGATAATGGGTCTGATAAAGGACAAGTACAATGGTAACATGACTTGTATGGATCACAATGATATTTTTTTAATAATTAACTGGGACAGATAGAAGGATTTCTGGACAATATTGGAAACATGATAATCAAACAAGAGAGGGTTGTCTACATAATACCCAGGTATTTTTTAAGGCTATTTGTCTATGCGGTTGGAACAGTTTTTGAAGAATAGTAATATTACTAATAGTACTGCGATTTTCTGCATTTAGCTTGACACCACTTTTGGTAAAGCAATCATGTGCATATTCCACCCTTTGCTGGAACTGGTGCTCCTCTTGCAGTCATCAGCAATCTTGCTCAAACACACTTCTGGGGTATATCTCCAAAATAAATACCAAACAGTAGAGGGCCAAGCCCTGATTCCTGTAGTACTTCACTAGTTAAAATTTTACATTCAGGGAAGGTAAGAACAACATTTACAACTTGGTATGCATAGTCTAGCTAATCTGTAGCTCAATAGACAACATCAGGGTTTACACCATATGTCTAACTTTTTAGCAATACCAGTGTAAAGGATAGTGTCAAAAGCCTTAGTCTGGTCAAGATAAGTAATGTGCATGGAGGGACCACTTTCTACATCCTCTGTAAGCTTTTCAAAGAAACGTACTAGGTACAGGAGACAGGGCATGCCCTTTACAAAATAACAACCTGACTAAGGTCTAGATCCTAAGTTGCCTATATCTGCATAAGTGAGATGCATTCCATGGCTTTATATATATGGTCAGTGAGGGTAATGCACCTATACTGACATGGTTCACCCTTGTATAGAGGAATCATAGCTGCTGTTCTTCATGCTTGCGGATAGGCTGGGTTGAACAGATTAAGTAGAGGCTTGGATACCGCATACTTGGCACTAATGACAATATAGTCTGGTAAGTGTTCTGGTCCCATAAAATTAATATTTTAAGCCTTTAACAAGGATGTTAAGACTTTTTCCTGGGTCATTTCAAGGGCAACGACATTTTCAGGGATAGTGGGGGCAACAATGTCAGTAGGTGGTGCAAACATATCACTCTGTTTCTCTAGTAGTTAATTAGCTATATCCATGGAATCAGAAAGTGTGATATTCCAGATGCATTCAGGCCATTATTAGGCTTTACTCCTTAAAGTCTTGACAAAACTGAATAAAGATTTGTATTTTCCCTGTATATCAATAGGCACCTTGAAGCCCTATAGTATATTACATTTTCTAATAGTGCTTTTAAGTTTCTTGATGGTAGGTTTTGGGGTGTTCTTCATGTAGTGGAACTGGAGACTTATTAAAACTATTTATTATTTCCTTCTGTTACTATATGTTTTGACCTTTGTTTTAGCTGGCTTGTTTGTTAACCATTTTTTTCTCAGAGGCTCGCTGTTTTTTGCAGGAGTAGCGTATCTTGCATGGGCATTTGTGCATTAGTATATTATGTAAAATGAAGAGTGTTGTTGCTGTATCCTAACTATTGCACACTTGCTTCCCATTTATGAAATGTAGCTCTGTTTCACCATAGGAATCTGCTAGCTTTAGGAATGGTACTGTTTAGCATGAATCTGGGAGGTAGTTTTCCTAATTTAATTTAACAGGTAGTAAGACTCAGATGGTTGTCACTCATTATTGGTGGGAGAAATTGCAAGACTGATAATTTATCAGATATGCTTGTATTTACTTTATTTACATTTTTGCCTCTCACCGGATGGGTTCTGGTGCATTCTTTTCTGAGACAGGTCAGACTATTGCCTGTTTGATTCCTGTATAGTTATCTTGCTATCTGGATTTTCCAGTCATTTCTTAGGTCTATGAGTATTAGTAATTTATATGTGTTTGCTTTTGGACAGTACAGCATACGGGGTCTCTTGAAATAGTCAGGTGTAAGATAGGGTTGGGGTATATTCCATGATGCAGCAAGTGAGTAGCTTTGTTTTGCCACTAACTGCCCCCCCCCCCCCCCATTATCATCCAGGTAGGACTATTATCACATGTGGCATTATTACAGGCTGTTAGTGTTGGGCTGAGCTTAGCTTCTTTATCAGCTGTTATTATACCTCCTGACTCTCTTAACTGACCAAATACTGTGAAGGTGTGATACATCTGAGTAATAGAGGGTAACTTCCAGCTATCTTTCTTTGGCCAATATTCAGTTAAAGTTATTATTTCAGTGTCATTCTTGGATAGCCATAGTTTTAGTCATGCCTATCTTCTGTTTAGACATGCTATGTTTGTATGCACTCATTCCTTCCAGTACAGCACTTTTGTGTGTGTACTTTTGAGTGCAGCTTGAGCCTTAAAAAAAAAGTTATTACCTTACAGTTCAAACAAATATGCATATCTCTGGATACATACGTGTTACCAGAAAACTGCAGATGGCAAACTATCCAGGATAAATGAATCCTTACATTAGTGGCATTCATTCAGTCTGATGCTTTAAACTGGATTTTATAAGCCAAAATAAAGGCACTGAATATTAGTTTTATAATGTTACATAGACAGCTTATGATATCTCAGTAACCATTCAAGCAAGACACATATTGCCAGCAGTTTTTTTCTTCATATAGCTGTGAGCTTTCATATGAGGCTCTGTAGCTCTGAGATATTTAAGGAAATATGAAAATGATTACAGTACAAATAAACAGTATACAAACAGTATTCAATATCTCTTTAGCTGCACTAGACAGAAGTGAAATATCAATACAATTGTGTTTGCCATCACGTATGCTTTAAGTTGAAATCTTCTGATACCTTGTATGTGCCATCATTTTGGAATTGTCAATGCAGATATGAACAAGCAATATTTGATGCCTAGAGGCATCAGTAGGAGATAACTGCAGAAATGCCTGGAGATGACACTTGGCTATGATAAGGTAAGGGTAGACCATTTAGTAGTCTTTTTAGTTTTGCTGTTGAGCCATGAGCATTTAGGAAAAGCATAGGATTTCAGTCATTCTTTGTGGTCTTCATAGTAAAGAATGGACCTGAATTTAATTGCATGTCTCCTGCCTGTAGTATAAATAGGTCTAAAAAACTAATGTGGGTATATTTTATGGTTAAAATTGGGGATAATAGATTATTTTTTGTAACAAAGTATTCCCCATTTTCAGAGCTATTAAGGGTGGTTTGGGAGAGATTGTGACCTTTAGTACGAGGACCCAGCCCTTATGAATTTATTTGCAGATGGGATAACTTTTTTCTATAGCAGATTTTTGAATCTGAAGGAGCTTCTTAATATGGAGAAACAAAAAGGTGGAGGGTGATTGGGTTATTATCCTTGTGGTAGGTGTAACATATGTAGCAAGGCCAGACATTTAGAGGGGACTCTCATCAACAATAAAAGATACAAGGCCATGGACAATTTCAACTGTAGGTCATGTGGGGTGGTTTATATTATAGGATGTGGGTGCATACCCATCAGATGGTATATAGGCCAAACCAAAAGGATGGTTAAGGTAAGTATCATGGAACATCTTGGTGACATTCAGAATGTTAAATTGGAGAATCCAGTGGCAAGTCACTTCCATGACTGCCACGGAGGGTCTGATAGTAGTTTATTTTTTAGCGTTTTGGCCAGACCTAACTATACTGGGGGAATATATTTTCTTACTAAATTATCTCATTTGGAATCCAAGTTTATTATTAATTTTGGCACTTTGAAGCCAAAGGGTCTGAATCAGGAGGTCAACATTTTGTTCTGTAAAGTTCTGGGTATTTTATTTTGGTTATTGTAAATAGATTAGTATAATATAATACAGGGTGCAATTATCTAGGATATGGGTAAAAGGAGAATTTATTGAAAGTATATATATATATATATATATATATATATATATATATATATATATACATATATATATATATATATATTTCTTGTGGGAACAGTGTTTTGATGTTAGTTCTTGATTATTTCAAGTGAATTCATTAATTGTTCAGTTGAATGTTTAATTGAATAATTGATTAGGATGAGTTAAAAGGGGAGGTGTATGATGTTAAAATTCATTCCCTTGAAGGCCATGGGCAGAGGTACTAGGAAGTATCACTAAAACTTCTGCATTTTTCCTGCATGGTTTTCTAATTTTTCCAATGTTTTTCACTTGTACGTATATTTTTGGTCAATTTTTTTGTTGTATTTTGTGAATGGGACCAGAAGTATATAAGACAGGGTGACCATACCAGGCACTTTTAATATAAGGATGGATAATAGTATGAAACAAAATAATTTATGCATATTCCTAATGAAGAAATAACATAACAGTTAAAACTAATGGGGCAGACAAAAGTGTTGGTGTGTATTGATGGGTTAGTAAAATGGCTAAAATTGCTGTGTCAAATAAAAAAATTGGAGAGGAGGGGAATGGGTCATGCAGGATATAAAAACATTAGACTGTAGGGAAAGAAATAGTTGAAGAAAGTAGCTTTGCTAGCTCACTTAGTGCTGTTAGCTTATGCAGGTAGAAGTTTATCTGACTGGTTATGAGGATGGTTAGCAACTGACTGCATGTGATGGGGTTGCAGCTTGGTGACATAGAATAAATATTATTAGTCATAGCAATCATTAGCAATTGGCGAACTGAGATGCAGTGTGGATTGAATATATAAAGAAAATGATATGGGGTGTTTGGGAATTATGGTGTTTTCAAATAGGAAAACAAAACACAGCTGAGGCCATGCAGACCATGACTGCCTGATATGTGCTGCAACTACAACTCAGAAATCTGTGGTACTTGATGGACAGTAGAGGAAAAAGACTGAGTATCCTGCCTGACTTATCTGAGAATTGTCCTTTACTTTTAGTCACATTGCTGACGTATTTGCATGGTATGATTCTTATCAGCCAATTTGTTATGCAGTGAATCACACAGAAGCAATTTATGCTGTGTGAATGCTATATGGAAAGTCACTACTTTAAATGATAAAATACATCAGTCATTAGAAATCTGCTATTCTTTAATGACTCCACATTCATAATCATCTGTAAATCAACATATTACATAACCTAACTAATGAGTGCCTAGGATTTTGAAATCTATCTTGATTACAGAAATGGGTCTAAAATTTTCTAAATCCAATATTTCCACTCTCAATAATTGTGTCAAGTGGAAAGGTTGTCTACAATCAGTTAAAGCAAATACTGTGGTTAATGTATCATAATACATTGTTCCCAGATAATACGTTGCGCTGGATAGTTGCTGCTTTACTTTTGTAGAAATGTGGAAATTACAAAATATTCTTTTTCGCGCTCTCTCTCTATATATATGTATATATATATATATATATATATATATATATATATATATATATATATATATAGTTATAGATTTATTTATATACATTACATATATATATATATATATATATATATATATATATACACACACACACACACACACACACACACACACACACACAAACACACCTATATATATATATATATATATATATATATACACACACACACACACACACACACACACACACACACACAACACACCTATATATATATATATATATATATATATATATATATATATATATATATATATATATATATATATATATATATAGTAAAGTTTCATTACAAATATGTTTACTCCACATGAGAACATACTGCTACAGCCTCCCCAGCTTATCGTACGATGCAACACCCCTCTCTACACCAACATTGTCTCTCACTTACCAGTCACACCTTTTTCATACTCTAGCACCCACTTTCTGGGATTCCATCCCACTCACCTTCAAATAAAACCCTCAGTCTATCGACTCTCAAGAAAAATATTTTGTCTGAGCTAAAGCAGCAAGCCAAATGCACCTGCCTCCACATTACTTAAACTCTCTACCCACTCACTCTTCCTTTCATATTAACTCCTCCTTCATCTGTCCGTCATACTCTTTCACCACCAATCATCTCACCTCCTTCAATCACTTCCTTAAACTCATGTCCTTCCTAGAATGTAGATTTTGTGTGTCTTCTTTGTTGTAAACTGACTCTTTTTATACCTGTTGTGAATGCTCATTCACCTGGACTGTACCTGTAAATGGTCAGTATTGACCAGTGTACTACCCTGGAAAACAGACATAATGAATAAGTAAATAATACATAACCAAAGCTCAGCCTTATCTGTAATTAATATTAATAGGCAGGCCTTAAAGCATTAAAGTGTTCTTTTTAATGTTGTGTTCCCTTCATATCTCCTTGAATAATAATTAAACAGTGCATAGTAGTTATGTCATATATCACACAATACTGAAAAACTTTGACATGCATTTTACCCTAAAAAAATAAATACATTCATACTAAAAATGGTTAAACAGTAGATATGTTGAGTAAACAGATAACATTAACTACTAAACACAAAGTAGAATTTATGCCTTCATTAGCATCAAATTGTCTCAGAGAAAGGAATTGTCTACTAAATGCGTGACCTTCATAACCTGCAGGGAAAATGACTATACCAAAAAATATCCCTGTATAGAGCTTGCTCTTACAAAGAGCTCTGAATATGCTCCATTATATCACTTTGTTTAAGCAGGCAGGCCAGACAGAGAATTCTAGTGGTGTATCATGCAGATGCCATAGATGCCTGCATACACAGAGCAGAGTTAATCACATAGTGTTTCTTTTTCCCCAAAGTAAAACAGACAAAAAGTTGCCTTTCATTCTTTATGATTAAACATTTTTTTTCAGGTTCCCAGTTAAACAACATTTTCTATGTTAGCTCATTGTGGACAGTCATGCAGATAAGTAAAAATTGTCAGTACTTACATTTATTTGTCTAGAGTACTTCCAACATCTGCATTTTAAAAAATGAAACTGCATTAATAGTGTTAAAATGAGTTACAGTTAAGTACTATCTAATATCACTGCTCATTTCAGTTGGCTTAATATTTAATTGCTTGACATTCATTTGTATGTGCTTAATTGGTTTCAGTGGGAACATGTCAACAATAATGTTAGAAGTCAATTGCATAGTCAGCTCAGGTTTCTTTCATAAATACAGGAACAAGATTGTGCTCAGAGGATAAACATTTTGATGAATTATACTATTAGCAGGGTTCACAATAGCGGGGTGAGTTTATGTACAATGTGTTCGTACATAGTTCTAAGTGAAAAGAACAAAGCCCATTTGGAATATAAGTTAAATTAAATATAATGTGCTGTCATCATGTACAGAAATGGCATTAGTGGACCACTGAGTTCAGCAAGACCTCATGCCTGAGAAATTGCAATACATCTGGCAAATATTAATCATTAGTATGACCATGTATATATATATATATATATATATATATATATATATATATATATATATGTATGGTGCTTCAATACACTCATACTGAGTGTAGTAGTTTGTCTTTACATTGGGATGTAACAAAAACAGCAACTTAACATTTTATGCTATCCCAGTTATTAGTCAGTGATGCAACAGGTAGCACACTGTCTTTGGTGGAGATGGCTGTGGGTTCTATTCCCACACCAAGGAGACTGATTGCTCACACCACAGTGCAGCATTAGAGGGGTGCTGCACTCCTGCTGGTGTTGTCCTTAGGATGAGATGCTAAACCCAAGTCCCAACTACTCGAGTTGGTCATAGTTCAGGTGGATGTAAAAGGTCCCATGGCACCTATTGAAAAGAGTACAGGTCTTTTATTTAACACAACATAAAAAAACATTACTTGTGTATTTACAAAATGCACATATTTACAGGCATGTTATACAGATCTGTATTTTTTACTAATTACCATTTTTCATATAACATCCCCTTTGTTATTCTTCCATAACTGAGCCCCCAATCCTTTTTCCACAACCCCTATCTGATTTTTCCCAATCTATTTGTCTAAATCCAATGCCAATTAAATAACATTTCACTCAGGCTTTCATTTCCAGTAACCCATATTTAATAAAATATCTACCATTCCAACATGTTCTTTCTTCTTGTTCTTATTTTATCCATGCATAATTATATTTATATCTATATTGCTTATGTCATTAATATTCCCCCCAAAAATTCTTTGCACAACTTTTTCTGAGTTTCAGCACGTTTGCATTTCAAAATCCATGTTCTGCTGAGTCTGCTTCCCCACAAAATAAACATACTTTTTCAAATCGCTTTGATATCACATACTTCTGTTCACTGGCAGCTTATTATTACCAGTCTCCATCTGAAATGCTGACACTATACTATCTTGGTAAACAACTTTTTCTTTACTTAAATGGTTCAATCACTTCTTCTGATACATTTTCCCATGGATTAACATTGTAATATTGTTTATTCACTTTACTATATCGCAACCGTCTATGTTTCTCCGCACTATCAGTTTTTACTTTCCACGTTAGTATTTTTGATAACTTCTAATGTCTTAATTTACATATTCTTATTCTTTCTCTCATCATCTCCCAAAACATTTTGGAATTCTGTTTTTAAATTCTCAATATTAATGCTTCATTCTCTTCCTTTCCTCACTCCAATAATCTATGCAAGTTTAACAAAGCAGAATAAACAACTGAATTTAGTAAACCCCACCCCCCTTCATCTTCAGTCATATAAAAACACCTCTTTTCACTGAACTCTGTAAGAAAGAAAGCAGCAAATGCACAATTTAGTTTTCATATTTTCGGGGCTCATATAAACATATGACATATATGCTATTTTTCCCATTAATACCAAATTCAACAGATAAAACTACTTCATGAATACTAATCTCTATAGCTTTACAAAGAAGGTATATTTCTTTCATTTCTTTTATCATCCCACTTTGCATCATAACTACATCATTTTTCCCAAAATGTATTCTAGCAAAGGCATTCCATGCATTGAAAAATACAAATCCCCAGTTTTTACCACATCACCCAAATCTTTACCTTTATTTTTATTCAAGGCCGTTCCCATTTCCTTTAGGCATCCAATCAGACAAACCAAAACTTCCCAGATTCATATTTTGTTCCTATTAACTACATCATTTTCATATGTCAGAACTACTCAAATCACCACCTCCTTTTGCATAACATATCTGGCATCTTTCAATTTATAAACGTCACTCGCTATCGTATTCATTACCAGTGCAAACAATATTCCACATATGGGACATCCTTGTCTTATAGCGCACTTCATGCATATTTCCTTACTCAGCCACCCACTCACTAACACTCTCACTCCATTATTCTGATATGCTGACCTACACACTCTCCTAATTCTATTACTTTTTCCTTACTTTTTCATAACATACAACAAAGCATCATGTCCTGCTAATATAACATAAGTTTCATATCTTCCCTTTTTATAATATCATCCATAATTTCTCTACAACTAATCACAATTCTTGGCATCCCTTCTCTATTACACCATATATACTTTCCTCCACTGTATTCCTCATCTTTAATTCCATTCTTTCCTGTATTATTATACTAACTATATACTAACTATATACTAACTGTACTATTATACTAACCACTCCCACTTACACCATTATCCTATCCCATCCCATAACTCATTAAAGCTATCCATCTTCTAAGACACTCCTCCTATTTTAACACACACTTCACCCTTCCACTCTCCACCCTCTACTTTAGCAGCGCAATGCCTATTCCATCCTTATCAATGTACCTTAAACCACTACTTCTATTTTCAATTCTTCCTTTCCTTTGTATTCTCTATACCCTAACTGCCTATGAACATCTCAGTTACTCTAGCTTCCACCAGCCCAAAAAACAAGCATCCCCTCCTGCTTTACCAGCCAGCCTTTAACACTTAAACATAACATCTTCTACCAACTATTTTCTCTCAAAGTATCATAGAGTCACCCATATTAACTATAAACACCACCAAATCAAGAGAGAACATAATATACTGAATCCTTCTCTAATCCACACTTATAGACTACACCTACACCTCCTACTAGATGGTGATATACATCCCAATCCTGGCCCTACCAATATTAGTCCTGCTCCCCCAAGTAGACCTTCCACCCCTCCCCCACACACCCCTATAAGGCCTCATAACTCCCTCTTCTTAGCTCACTTAAATATATGAAGTGTGAACAATAAAGTTACTCACCTTCATGCCCTACTGGATGTACATGACTTTGACATCCTTTGCTTAACCGAAACATGGTTAAAGCCTTCAACCCAAGACTATGAAATTACCCCTCCTGGATATAATATTTTAAGAGTGGATCACCTTAACAAGAAGGGCAGGGGTGTGGCCTTAATATACAAAGCAGGGCTCCAACTTTCACTACTAGATGCTCACCCACCATTCAGTACCAACTCTGAAATTCTTATCACTAAACTACAACTAAATACTTGTAAATCCATCTACATTTTATGCTCATATCTTCCTCCAGGTAATAACATCAACTCTCTAGAAAATATCCTTTGCTGGCTGCCCATTAATTATCCACAGGAAACCATTGTGTTAGGTGACTTTAATATAGACTGGAATACCTGTAATTCTGATAACCCAACTAATCACATAAATCTACATGGCTTCTCCCAAATTATCACCTCACCTACTCACACTCATAAACCCTCCAACAAAGAAACCACCCTAGATTGGATCCCAATAAATACTCCGTCCATAACCTATAATGTAGGTATCCTGCCTGATGACCCTAGTGATCACTCCCTAACCTATATCATTAGATAAAGCTTAATATACCCTGCCCTACAACTTTTAGAACTACCCACTCAAATAAACATTTCAACCCAGAACACTTCCGAAATGAACTGAGTGTATGTAACTGGACACCATTAAAACACCTCCAACTTGAGAAAGCTGTGGTACACTTCATTTCCAAGCTCCTTGAAATCCTAGACTACCATGCCCCTTCCAGTACCCTTAGGAACACCACCAAAACAGCACCATGGCTTACTAAGGAAACTAAGAAAAACATTTTGCTAAGAAACAAATTCTGGGCCAAATGGCGTACCTCTAAAAACCCATCTGATCACTTAAAATTTAAATAACTTAGAAACTATACTAAAGCATCTATAATATCAGACAAAAAAAACTTCTTCTTCCAACTTCAACATACCAACCATCAAAGTCCACAGAAATTCTGGTCAGGGATCACTACACTCACTCACCCAGGCAATCCTAAAACTCCAACCCCATCTGGAATTACCCTTGACACTCCCAAACAAATTGCTGACACCTTCAATAACTTCTTTACTGAAGCCATACAGTCACTTGCTAACTCTCTACCTCATGTATCCTCAAATCTGCCCTCCTCCTCACATACCTCACCACCCACTTTCCAAATCCGCCCTGTCCCCACATCCCTCATCTGTACCCTCCTTCAAAAACTCAAACCCTCTACCCCCTCAGCAGACCTCTTACCTTCTAAATACCTTCAAATTGCAGCCAAAGTTATTGCCTACCCTATCTCTATCCTTATAGATAGAACCATTATTGCAGGTACAATCCCATCCATCTGGAAAGTCTCAGATATCATCCCACTACACAAAGGTGGCAACTCAACAGAACTTTCAAACTTCCGTCCAATTGCCCTCCTCTCTCCCATAGCTAAAATTATGGAAAAATGCATCCACTGTCAACATTTATACCACCTTCTTCAAATTAGCCTATTAGCCAGCTCCCAGCATGGCTTTCGACCTTTCCATAGCACCACTACTGCCCTCCTTTCCTTCTCTGACCACATCAACAAAAACCACAACAATAATACCCTGTCCTCTGCTATCTTTATTGATCTTTCAAAAGCATTTGACATGGTTAACCATCAGCTACTGCTTAATCTTCTCAAGTCCCTCTTATTTGATACTCAAGCATTACAGTGGTTCAAGTCCTACCCATACAACAGTCAACAGGCACTGCTATGGGAAAACACTCTGTCCTCCCACCTACCTGTCACCCTTGGTGTACACCAAGGATCCATATTGGGCCCTCTTCTGTTCTCTATCTTTATAAATGATCTATCTATTAATATCCCCCAAGCTGTAACTATACAATATGCAGATGACTCCACATTAATATCCTCAGCTACAGGGCCATCTGAACTGCAGTCCCTCACCCAGAATACCTTTGAGCTTGTAGAATGGTTTCTACAGCGGTGTCTCCTCCTTAACCCCAAAAAGACTAAACTCTTGCTGTGTACTCCTACACATAAGTCTACCCCACTTAATTTCTCTATCAAATCTAAAACTGGTACAGTCATATCTCCTGACACTACTACCAAACTCTTAGGAATAAATATTGACCACAGCCTTAAATATGACACTCACATCAACATCACAATCAAATCAGTAAACCGAAAACTAGGCTCCCTCTACAAAATAAAGCCCTTCCTTACTCCCATAGCTAGAACTACTGTTGCCCAAACCCACCTTATCTCTACTCTCTTTTATGCCTCTCCTATATATGCAAATCTATCCAAAAGCAACCTCCACAAGCTGGCAGTCTCCTACAATAATATTGCCAGATTTTCTACCAGCTCCCCTTTTAGAACCCACCACTGCCTAAATCTGAAGCAGCTTGGTTGGCTTGAATTGCACAATCAAATTTCATTTCATCAACTGATTATTGCCCATAAAACCCTTTATCACCCAGAAAACATACCAATTTTCACAAGTCTAATCTGCCCATATAAAAATCTTACAAACCTACGCTCAGCCAATAAATTTCTGGTATCCATACATAAACCCAACAACAAAGCAGGAGATTCCCTTTTCTCTAATACTGTGGGGAAAAGTTGGAACCTACTTCCCAGTGAACGTACATCTCTGTCTTCAACTACACTCTTCAAAAAGAAACTAAAACAATACCTTACAAACCATTGGCTATGTCCCTGTTCAAACCCTGACTAAGACCATCTCTGTCTATTTTCATCATAATCAGTCTTCCCAGGTTTCTTACTCACTTTATTGCCACTTTAGGACCTCTACCATCTAGTTGCTCTTATTGCACCTAAGAAAGATGTAATTTACCTCTTTCTGTCTCTTGATGAGTTTCTCTCCCTCCACTTACTCTCCCAATCCTGTTTTTAACTACCCTGTTCTTCTGTTCCTTACTTATAACTTTGAGATGGGAATCTCCCATATCCTTCTGAAGACTTTCTTCCCACAGTGTTCACAAAAAAAAAAAAAAAAAACAAAGGATTATCTTATCTTATTTCTGTTCTATTCTTCTGTTCCATCAATGTTTGCTAAATTACCTTAAACACCTGTTTTTGTCTAGCAACCTATTTGTATCTAAAGTTTAATGTTCTGTAACTGAATTCTTAATACTCTGTGTGTATCTCTGTTTTATGTGGAGCTTTTCTCCCCGGGCCTCTACTGAAAATAGGCATATATCCAGTTAGACTAGCCCGGTCAACAAATGTAAAATAAAATAAAATAAATAAAATTCACATAAAATGTATAATCTGTGTTATTTAGTGAGATGGGTTTTCATTTTTTTTTATTTAATTATTTATATCTTTCTTCCATATACATTTTAATACCCTGCAACATAACTCTTCACAAAGAAGCTCTTCTTTCAGGCATTCATTTATAACTTTTATAAAATTATCTATTTGCCAATCCATTCATTTTCTGTATATTCCATACCCTATACCATTTGGGCCTGATGATGAATCAGCAGTTATATTCCTAAGTACTTCATCCAATACAATAACAGTCATTTCTTTTCCAAATACTTCCATAAACCAGTCTGGCTTTTTTTTACTTTCCTTTCTCTCTCTTATCGTCTATCCTGCTTTACGCACACTGTACTGCAATACTAATAATTTGCTAGCACTTCTCCTTTTACATTTTTCATTTCCCTCATTAAACTAATACCCTCCTTTACTATTTTACTCGCAGATACCGCCTCCCTTCTCCCATGTAAATAGTAGTAATACCTTACTCTTTTCTTGATTTCTTTTATACATTTCTTTTTTCATATCATAACAATCCCTTGTATTATTCTCTAAATTATCTAATACATTTTTTTACATTTTCCCATACTTCCCGTTCCATTCATTTCTTTTCTTACTTCACTTTGCCATTGGAAAAGAAAACAAAACACTTTTTATACTTATTTTTTTAATTCAATCCATAATTCAGACCAGTTTTATAGAAGTTCTTCATGGTAATATGATCCTTCCATAATTGCAATATTTCCCGCTCTTTATTTCATCCAGTATTTTATTGTTTTTTTTTTTATCTTTTCCTATTTTAATGTAGTCCCTTTCTTCCATCACCTCTGTCCATGTTGTTAAATGGTCTGAAAAATCTATCACAACTATATCATCATCTGCTTCCTCTAAGCCTTCTGATAATACAAAATAATCAGTTTCACATCCAAGTTCCCCCATTCTATAAGTCCATTGACTTTTGTTCCAGATTACTAATTTACCACATTTTATCACTTCCTATATATTTTTTTACATCTTTCCCTTTCTTTTTACATTTTTTTCTTAAATCAGTTCTTCTGCAATTATAATTTTCATGTTAACCAATACATAGTCTAATATTTCATGAAACAGATTCTCTTTCCTTGTTAGTTATATATATGCATCCATCCATCCATCTACAACCCTTTTTCTCATTTTCCACATGTTGTCATGGTATCCATTCAACAGTGGCAATCATCTAGAGCCAAGGTTTACACTGCCAGGTGACTAGCCCTACAGCGGTAGTTACTCCACATCACACTCACACTTGCACCTATGGCCAATTTATTGTGTCCATTCCACCTACTGTGTCTTTATATATGCATATAATGCTATAATTCTATAAATATGTTCTCTCTACTTCATATCCAGAGCAATTAACCTTCCCATCCTTACCAGTGTTGTGTCTAGAATTTCACATTTTTATACAACATAGCCATTCCAGAATAACACTCATTTCCTACGTTCCATAGTCGATTTCCACTCCACAATTTTTCTGCTAGCAGACTTTCTTCACTTCTCAGGCACCTTGCATCCTCTAACAGAATAATATCCACATCATATTTAGTACACCATTCCAGAATCCCTATCATAAAAGTGTTAATATTGCTGTTCACATTTACTAAAAGTACTATAAAAGTGTTACTTATCCTTTTTTTAAGTTTAGGAAATTTTTTTTTTTTTAATTTTTAATTTTCTTATTTTTTATTCTTTCTCCAAATGAATATTTTTCCTGGGTTTATGTATACATAATCCTTGATCTTCATAATCAGATTTTTCACTTGCTAGAACTTCAAAAAAATATCAGTGTCAGTCCCTTTTCCTGACCACTCTTCCTGTAAGCACTCTCTCCTTATTTTTCCCTTCCATATCTATTCTTCTTCACCTAGTTCACCCTGTCCCCAGCCTCTTGTTTTTCTTCCTCATGTATTTTTTCTTTACTTTCCCCTTCTTTTTTATTACTTATTGTTTGATCTTGATAATCATTTAAAATTGTACCTTTTTTACACATCCTGCATTCAGGAACACACTGTCTTACTGTGTGTCCTTTCTCCCCACATTTGTTACATTGCACCCTGTAACAATCATTAGTTAAATGAGAAAAATCTCCACAAAAGAAACATGATTTAGCCTCTATAACCAGTCACAAAAATAATAGTTGCCAAGTGTTTCATCATGTTGTTTTCACATTTCAAAAAGCTTCCAACCTCCACCCCCCCAGTCCATAAGTTAAGCTCATCTCTAACTTTCACAATATTATCAACAGTATCAGACAGACCCTGCATGCATGTTTAACATCCTCTCCTTGCAGTTCATTAGTTTTAAACTGAAAAATAACATTTTTTTTTACATTTAAGTTACTACCACAAAATAAATAATTGTTCCTCGGATAAATGTCCTTTGTTTTGCTACACAGTTCCAAAAATTTCGACATCAGTCCATCAGAATTTGATGTCAAATTACAAACAGTCTGTGTCCCAATATGTATTGTTTGTGTCTTTCGGCTTTTCCCGGGTAGGGGTCGCTACAGCGGAACTCCGATCCGCTAATGATTGGTAGTTGATTTTTACATGCCGAGTTACTAGCCCTGACACACAACCTTCAACGAAAGCATGCCCATTCACGCATGTCTCCACGCAGAAGATGCTCTAGCTGTGAATCAAACCGGACAGCGTCTTACTGTGTGGCGACAACGCTACCGCAGCACTACCACCATGGATGTGTCCCAATATGTATAAAGGACCAAATTTCTTGTACTTTGAAACCCAGAATTATTCATTTATTTAACATATGTTTACAGGGGAAAGTCCAACTTGGAACGAAGCCAATTTTCAGTGGAGGCCTGAGGAGAAATTCTCCAAATGCATGTCTTTGTAATGTGGGAGGAAACTGTAGCACCCAGAGGAAACCCACACAAATGCAGGGAAGACATGCAGACTCAGCACAGAAGGCACTCCAGCCAAAATTCGAACTGGAGAACCTCTTGCTGTGAGGTGACAATGCTACTGCTGCACCACTGTGCAGTGCAGAATACTTACTAAATTGTCTCATACATAATATCTGTGTATTACAGTCATACCTCTTCAACATCTTGGTTCAAGAAATCTGGAGAAAATCTAACAAAACAGGGGGAAAGGTCCAAAAATAGGGACAGGTTTAGATGTTGCTCTTATAAACTCAGAAAGTTGCTAGAGTAACAGGGTTTGTGTTAACATTCATTTTGTGAAGGGTATGAAGTCTAAAACTCAAATGTATGTCATTATTTTGTGACTTTCATCCTCAGATCTTCCCAGTGATTTGCCGGACAACCATGAGGAATAGATCAGACATACAAGGAAAAATCTGGAAATTGTGATGAAATCTGGACAGTTGAGAAGTATGATTATTGTGTCATTTTTTGCCCTTATTCTCACATTTGTTTTTTTTTTCTAAAAACAGATTTACTTACTGTTTGTTACTTGCTGTGCTGTTTTGCCTGCTGTCACTCCTGTGTATGTTTCATGTACTGTATTATATGTTGCCACAAATCAAACACTTTCTTAGTTTATTGCTTCTTTCCTCTTTTACTTTCTGTCACTCCGGCATAACTTTTAATTGCTTCATTCTCTGCTGCTACATCACTTGGTTCCTTTGCTACATTACCATACTCAGCATTTCCGAAAAAACGGATCTGACATTTCACCTTGTGAGACAGCAGAACTGCTATCTATATCACCCTGCTCAATTATCTTTTTACAGAAAATCATCTACAAGCCCTTCTGATGCCAGTTCTGTTATCTGCTCCCCTTTAACAGACTTGCTTACTTCCTTCTTCATGGAGACAGCTAAATGCTCCTCATTTGTAACATCCAACACACAGAAATCTTTGTTTACATTATGAAGCTCCATACTGAACAAATTTTTCAACAAATTCTCACCTTCCACCCCAAAATGCTTCATGGCCTTTCTTCTCCTCCTCCATGCTGCTGCTGCTGCTTATCATAGGTCTCTTCCGTGCTGCTTTAGGAACCTTCCAGATCCATCTAGCAGCTCCAAAGAGTAGGGATAGTTCCCCAATGTCTTGGCAAAATTTCCCATAGTAGTATAAATACCAGCTAGAGTCTCCCCTGAAAATAGGCTACTAGTCTATTGGGACTAACCTGGTCAACAAAGCATAAGTAAAGAAAAATAGCTGCTCCTAATCATTTATGTAGAAAATGAAAGGTGGGAAATTACTTGCAGTGGCTAATCAGAGTTCTGGGTCTGATAGCCATATCTGGATATACAAGAGAAAAACATACTTACTGACTATTCCTCCAAAAATCATGTTTATTCTTTGTTCAACTTAAAACTTAACCGGTTCTTAGTAAAAACAGCAGTAAATTGCTTATACTAAAATATGACCAATACAATGGTGCCATGTGCAAATATGAAATTAAGTACTTACCTACATAAGTGCACTGTGCTTTAGTATTTGAAGGCTTCTTCTTGTTTTTGAGAGCGACTACAGCATTCAGCCAGCTAAGAACTTTTCCAAACCGACAGTAATTACCAGAATTGTCTGAATCAACAGCAACAATATTAAACCTGTAGCTTCTTTCTTTGTGGACCATTCAGTGTAGTGCAAGGTGTATGTCTTTTGAAACAGAATGGCTCATACTCCATTTCTCTTACTGAAAAGTTTTAAAGAATTCTTATTTAAAGCTTGTTGCATGTTGATGTTGTTGATATATTCCTCTGCTTCCTATTCGTCAGATAGTGCCAGATCTTCAGATTCCTCCCATATGATTAAAAGCCACAAAGGTCAGCATTACATGTGAGATGTTGGTATCTCTTTGTTGTAGTGGATCATGGTTTTCCTAAGAGAAAACAAATATTTGCAATTGCTGACATGATAAAACAATCAATGTCTACTGTAAGGAACTGCTTCATGCTTCTGACTCTTATTTATCAGTTAGTCTTGGCTGTTGATGAGGCTATATCCATTATGACATGACAATCCAGAACCTACCTGATGTATTCTCTCTCACTTGTTAAATTAAATAGCTAGGTACGTGTATTATCATTGCTATTTTATATATCATGATTTTCACTCCTTTCAGTTGTTATCTCTAATAGCTGTATTATTTTCACATTAAGATGTTTCCACAAATTGTCCACATTATCAGCTCTTTTCTTATTTCTGAATCATAATATGCTCAATATTTTTATCTTCTAATTGTACACCTTCATTTTTGTGTTTGGTGCATTCATATGTTAATTATGCAAGAAATATTTGTGCTGCTTTATGTCCATAGTGTATTAGGCTTGAAATTCAGTTGCCACAAGTGACAGTCTTTCAATAAGCATTATTGTTTTTTCTTCCTAGAAAAGGATACTGTACATGCTCCATCTTTGTTTCAATTTTTATTTTTTTTTAAATATTTTACCAATTATAATAAATTACATCATCATTGGAACTGCAAATAAACTGAGTGCCTATCTTGCCCAGGGCACTGGTTTAAACATTAACCTTTGACCTTTTTGTTTTCCTGAGCTGGCTTTGTTATGCACTTTATCTTGTGTTGAATAAAAAGCATAAGTCCTTGGATAAAACTAGATTTTATTCCTGGCTGAAGAGCTCTTAACATTGTCAGTATTTAATTGTATAATGAATACAATGCAGAACATGGTTGGTGTAATAGCTAACGCCTTCATCTCACAGGCACAAGCAAAAGGGATTGACCCTAACTGCTGGTCCTGCCAAATTGGACTTTGCATGCTCTCCTTGTACCATTTTGGGGCTCCTCACAAAAACAGTTTAGATGTTTCCAACCCAAGGATAGAATGTACAGACTTCAAATCTAACCTTCCCAATGGAAGTTGAATGGTATGCCAACAGAGTGCATCCAAAATGGAATGGAGTCATGAGCAGTGGCACAGATTATAGGGGTTGCCTGTCATGAGGAGAGTTGTGTAAATAAACGTTGGTGTGCAGTATCCTCTAGACAGGACATCATGGCCTGCATGGTCTACTAGAACTAGTCAATTCATGGTGTAAACAGTTGTCTCTAGGTGACTTAGTAGTGTCACCATATATTATTTTCATTTCTGCATTGTTGAAATAAAGATACTATCATCCTACCTAATTTTACACTGTAAAGCAATCACACACACATTTGACTATGTGATCTTTAGCCTTGTTAGAAAAATGATGGAAATTGTACAAATCGTACAGCTATTGATGCTGTGTTGTGCTTTGGGCCAGATGGTTTAGAAATCCAATACATGTGAGACCTCTCTATCCCAAATGCTATGCAAAGTGTGGAAGGCTCCATTCCCACAGAAGCTGGTGGATCAAAATGCAGCCCGTGCCCCTGCAGAAGATAACCGACCAAAAACAGGCATTCCAATCCTTCAGTGGAATCCAATCACATGTAGTTGTCATTTGGGAAGTCTGTGTTCTAACCAAAGGCTGGAATACATACCAGGTCCTAGGAAGCTGATGAAGTCATTGCAGTACATTGAAACAGTTGGAACCCAGATGGAAAAGAGCTCTGCAGTCCTATTCTCCTTCACTCTAGTCTTCTTGTATTCAGATTATCCCAGCACTGGAGTGCAAAGAATACTGCAATCCTCCCAGTATTTAAAGTCTGTAAGACTCTGCCCCTAAGGAAACCGGCCAATCAAAATGCCGGCAATACCCCTGCAAAAGATGGCCAATCAAAATACAGACACACCGATCCTTCAGGGGCACTCAAGCTCATGTGACTGTCAGGTGAAAGCCTCTTCCCTCCCCAATAGCTGGAAAGCTGAAGACCAGAACCTAGGAAGAAGATGCCATTAAACAGGTAGGGCAGAGCATGACGTTAATAAGGCTGACACCTGGTTCTGGAGGATGAAATGAGGGATCCAGTTAATTAGCTTCATAGATATAAAATGGCTGATATAATAATACAACTGCCTTATTGATGCCAGTTGTTTGCAGTAAAAAAAATAGATTTTATAATTATGCAGAAAATGTTGATATTGACAGTTATAACCAAACCATTTAATCACAGCATATTGAAAGACATAGTTGTTAGTTACTATGTATTATAAAAGAGATCTTGATTTTTGAACAGGGAATATTTTCCATTAAACTTTAGGTATAAAATTGCCTTAAATTATTTTAGATTTGATAATGGACCTATACAGTTTGTTAAGTCATATGAACATGTAAATAAAAACATTACAGTTGATGAATAAACTAGGTTTCCTTTCCTTTCAGTTTAAAATCACTCACAGGCTATATGTCTAGTACTTTGGTTGTTACAAAAAAAAAAAAAAAAAGGGAGAGATTAACTTTCCAGAATATAAGGTCTTGAAAGCTCATGAGACCTACACATTTCACACATTCTCGGATGGGTCTATATTATATTGTCGAACGCTTAAAAAAGCGGACAAACAATGAATAATCGACCCCATGTAAGCGAAAGCTTACAATCTGAAAAGCTCAGAACAGCGATTTTTTTTCCCAAGGGAAAAAAATTGCTGTTCCAAAAAAAAAAGGAAAAAATAAAGAAAAAAAAAATCGAAAGAATACATAAAGTGGGGGACTTCACCCCCACACCCCCCTACTTAAATATACCAACTCTGAGATCACACTACAGTGCCGAAAATGGCAAAGTATTGGAAGCGGCCAAGCAAATTCTTTCTCTAGGAAAGAATTTGCTTAAAAGCCACTTCGCTATTTTACCTTTTCATTGTTTTAAGTTCAACCAAGACGCATTCGACAGAATGCATCTTCGGTCATCTAATAGGAACCCTTCTCGGACTATCCATTTTTAACAATGCTAGGAAAAATATTAGTGCATATAAAATTCAGCCTGGATCAAGTTTGTCAAAGTTTGCTACTGTACAAAGAGAACTTACATAGCATGACAATTATCAATAAGGAGGCCACATTTTATTTCTATGCATCTTCTATTGTGAATATGTCATATTTCCATAACTGGAAATATTTCCTTTACTTTTTTCATCTTTTTTTCTGGACCAGGAAAGGTCAGGTCCAACAATAATGCTAAGTCTTCATTGCACCAATGGATAAAAGCAGTGTAATAACATGAAATGCTTACTCAGCCAAAAATTGAAGCAATGCACTTATGTATAAAATTAATTATTTCCTTATTTCTGCAAAACCCGAATAGTTGTAAGCTAACTACAACCCAGAAAAAACAGACTCTTCCTTTAAATATATGTGTCTCTGAATAAAACAGTAGATTAACTTCTGCCTACACATTGAGAAAATTGCAGCAAAAGTAAACTGGGGCCTCACAAAGTAAGGGCCGTCCTGGAGATTCAATAAACTCAGTGTAGGCTTCATCCTGGGGATGATTCAATATACTCTGTGTAGACTTCATCCTGGGGATTCAATAAACTCAGTGTAGGCTTCATCCAAGGGATTCAATAAACTCAGTGTAGGCTTTATCCTGGGGATTCAATAAACTCAGTGTAGGCTTCATTCTGGGGATTCAATAACCTCTGTGTAGGCTTCATCCTGGGGAATTAATAAACTCTGTGTAGGCTTCATCCTGGGGATTCAATAAACTCAGTGTAGGCTTCATCCTGGGGATTCAATAACCACTGTGTAGGCTTCATCCTGGGGATTCAATAAACTCTGTGTAGGCTTTATCCTGGGGATTCAATAAACTCAGTGTAGGCTTCATCCTGGGGATGATTCAATACACTCTGTGTAGGCTTCATCCTGGGGATTCAATAAACTCTGTGTAGGCTTCATCCTGGGGATTCAATAAACTCAGTGTAGGCTTCATTCTGGGGATTCAATAAACTCAGTGTAGGCTTCATACAAGGGATTCAATAAACTCAGTGTAGGCTTCATCCCGGGGATTCAATAAACTCAGTGTAGGCTTCATCCAGAGGATTCAATAAACTCTGTGTAGGCTTCATCCTGGGGATTCAATAAACTCAGTGTAGGCTTCATCCTGGGGATTCAATAAACTCAGTGTAGGCTTCATCCTGGGGATTCAATAAACTCTGTGTTGGCTTCATCCTGGGAATTCAATAAACTCAGTGCAGGCTTCATCCAGAGGATTCAATAAACTCTGTGTAGGCTTCATCCTGGGGGTTCAATAAACTCAGTGTAGGCTTCATCCTGTGGATTCAAAAAACTCTGTGTAGGCTTTTTCCTGGGGATTCAATAAACTCTGGGCAGGCTTCATCCTGGGGATTCAATAAACTCAGCATAGGCTTCATCCTGGGGATTCAATAAACTCTGTGTAGGCTTCATTCTGGGGAATCAATAAACTTTGTGTAGGCTTCATCCTGGGGATTGAATAAACTCAGTGTAGGCTTCATCCTTGGGATTCAATAAACTCAGTGTAGGCTTCATCCTGGGGATTCAATAAACTCAGTGTAGACTTCATCCTGGGGATTCAATAAACTCAGTGTAGGCTTCACATGAATCCTACACGGAGTTTACATGTTTGCAGAGTTAACAGTAGCACTAATTACATATTCATGCTCTGTACTGCATTTAAATGCAAAAACAATGAGCTGTCATGGCTAGCAACAGTGTTGCTGGCCAGGAAACTGTGTAAAGCAACACAGACAGCAGCAGATGTGTAAACCTATTTACCTATGGGCAAACTAGGTCTGCAGGATTTCTTGGAATGCCACAATGACTATCAGGGTTACTATACAGTAAAGTATATAAACAAACACATTACATGAAAGTGTATACAGTCCAGAGTATTACGGAATCCCTCTTCAGGCCTAAAGGTTGTCTAAATGAAGTGTGAGCATCAAATAGGGACACACAGATGAATTGTAAGAATGAACAAGGGGAAAGAGGACAGGTGAAACATACTAATGTATAGCAGATGAGACCATGTCAATGAAGACAGCTGTAGCAGGAAGACTAATCACATATCAACCTGATACAGAATGGACTGCACAGTGAATGTATATTATGTGACTGTCACACAAGGTGAAATAACAATGGAAAAGATGTCTGTGATATACGCATCCTAACATAATAAATGGAAAGGACATATATCGGGGATGTTATATACAATAGGGTTTAGGTACATATTGTGAAGCTATGCAAAATGAGTTGCCTGAATACGACTGCAGTGCCAGCAGAGGTCTTCACCAAGTGGGACACATTGTTACAGACTCATGGGTAACAGTAAACAGAACCATGCACAATCAGTCTTCACCAAGTGGGACACATAGTTATAGACTCATAGGTAACAGTAAACAGGAGCAGGCACAATCATGGACAATATCAGAATAATACCAACAGTAATCCCATGTCTCTGACATAACACATGTGATTCTGAGTGCTCATAGATGGTTCTGCACAAACACACTTTTACAACTATTATGAGATGTCAGAAATCTATGAAGGTAATCAAGCACACCATCCTGATATCATAACATCTGCTGGAGGTGTTAGGAGGAACGCTGTTATACCTGTATGTAACAGCATGATCAATCCAGGCTAGTTGACAGGTGTGCATACCATATATGTATATATATATATATATATATATATATATATATATATATAGATAGATAGATAGCAAAAGCTGCACTGTTATAAATGTAACCCATGCCATCAGTGTTGTCAAACAGCTATGTATGTACTATGTGCATCACCAGAACACATTAATCTGGTATAACACCTTGATGGAGGTTCCGCACCATCAGACAGTCATGTTTACGCCACAAAAAGAATAACTAGCTATAGCCAATAACATGTGTGACAGCGAACTGTGACAAAGGTGGTATACTTCAGTTACACATCACTGGAATATGTGTAGGGAGGTACATGAAGAAGGCATTGTACACAGTTATTGGTGTGATGAAGGCTATGAACTATGGATGTATTATGGCTGTTGATGTGGATGTCCTGCACATACTCAGGAGTTGTGTTACATACAAGGGAGAAGTCACCACTGTGGACACATGCTGGTGGACGTTCCACATGCTATTTACCTCAGGACACAGGACATATATCACTTTGTCTGCTCAAAGGGGTGTGCTATCTACATTATCATTGGGTTGTGCATTTGTTTTAATCAGGTAACAAACCCCCCCATGACTTTGTTTCATCTCATGTGTCTTCATGGCTGTGGTGGCAATCTTTTATGTGTGTTGATACTATCTGTATTATACCAATATCGCAGCTGGATTCAATGATTGTCCACTATCTGCAGTCCTCCAGACAGCTGTTTGAGCATGGGATGTGTATGCCATTCTTGACATCTGTGACTTAAATAATGGACAGGAAAGGGCCTAGCACACATGCTTGATATATAGACCTGATCACTGAACTTAAGATATAGGTCACTTCACACACTTCAACATATTTAGATGTCACGTATGTGATCCAGTGGTCTACCCACTTGGTGATATAGGTATTTATGGCCACTTGTGACAGTTTTGCAGTAATACCTCAGTGTGGATTTGTGTCAAATGCCTTGGCCTGGTAAAGTTCCATAGGATAATTGTCTTGTCATCATGCATGCCCTTGATGACCTTCTTGAGGACATCAAACAGATGTTACAGACATGGATGTCATCATGCATGCCCTTGATGACCTTCTTGAGGACATCAAACAGATGTTACAGACATGGATGTAGCATGACAAAATCACACACATCTTTTGCACACAGCCAGGATATTACCAGTGTCCATTTACAAAAGGTCTATGATGACACGTTGGTCTATCTCACAGATGAGGAGAGTCAGGATGTGTCCATACATGCATGCATCAGGTGCTGTTCCCCCCTCACAGTCAAATGGATGCATGTTGATGTACACCCTTAGACAGGAACATATTCCATCTGGAGGCTATGCTGAAATGTGGATCCAACCATGTCTGGTAGGTCTATATTCTGAGTCATGCTATAGATGATATCTGATGTTGTCATTGCCCATTGATTTTGTGTTATTAGTTGTACAAAGTGTACAGATGTACTGCCATCCTTAGCATAGAAACTGAGTAAGGTTTTCATGTATACTTTGGCTGATGGACAGTGGCAATGGGGGGGGGGAGTACTTGAGAGACAAACAGTCAACTAGTGGATTGTCAGTTTCCTCCAGTTAGTTATGACTGGTGTGCTGCTTACTACATTTAAAACCTTGATAAATTGTGTTTACACTTTGTAAGTCTAACCTTGCTGACGCAGCCACTGGAGGTAAGGGAGTCTGAATTACTGTTGTGTTGTCTT
>NC_056749.1:816703774-816811274 GCF_019279795.1 Protopterus annectens | reverse complement strand
TTTGTGTGAGAAGTACATATCTCTTAGAAGTTTGCCTAGAACTGGAAGTCGTAAAATTTAAACACTTTTACATTTTAAACATAGTAATTATTTCTGTTTCAAGACAATAGAAAACCCTCTAGCTCTAGATATCCTGTCTCTTTGCAGTAACTAACTTTTATAGCACAGTTGTAAACAATTTCAACTTATTTTCTTGACGTTTTGCAAGTTAACTCTGTATGTTCCAACTCTTACCATCAATATAGTTTATATACATTTCTGTTCTTTTCCAGTAGGGTACACTGTGGTTACATTCTTGAAGCTCAGTACATAACATGCAGTTCAACACACACTTCTGCACTAGTAGTTTAATATCCAGATAACGGTTTCACTTCATAAACTCCGAATTGATGAAATATCGAATTTCAGCAATTCGTGTCCATGAAGCCGAAACCTCAAAATCACCAAAGTGCATAATCACAAATGGGACTATGTTGAATTCGCAGTTATGCATTTCCATGATTGTACAGCAGTTTTTGGAAGGGATGGTGTCTGCAGTGTAAGGTGAGTGAGTGTGCATGTTTTTGTAATGTCGACGAGTGGGTTAGGGTAGGGAGGTGGAGGTATGAGTGTGTGCGTTTTGGCTGTGTGTGTTTTTGTTTTATTTTACTAATTGTGTGATATCGGAGTTAGTATATATAAGTAGGGAGGGTGTGAGGGGTGCAGCCCTCCACATGGGGGGTGCATGGGGGCTTGCCCCCTGCATTTGTGTAGTGTAGGTGTGTGTTTTCATGGTGTTATGTTGTGTTTTGGTGTTTTGTTATGTGGGTGTTATGGTGTGTGTGTTTTGTGTTGTATTCTGTGTGTTCGCTGTTGTGAGTTTGTGTTTGTGAGGTGTCGGTGTTTTGATGGTTTCGACTTAATATGCTCAAAATGCTGAAATTCGATATTTCAGCAATTCGAGTATATGAAGCGAAACCCCACGTAACATATAGTTCTCTTACATTTGTAATACAAGTCTATGGATCATATTAATATTCACAAATGGCATATAATTATTTACAAAATTCCAGATAGCTGGGCTGGCAGCATTTCAGTTTGTCACAGGACTTATAACATTTCACTGATGACGTGTTCTTTTGTTTGGTAAAGAAATGTTGTTTGCCTGTTGATTTTGTGGTGGGAAGCCAGGTTCCATTTCTGTGCTGCCACAATCAAAATGTTTTTACAGAGGTTTGCTTTGCTAATGTTACTTCCTGTGTTGGATCAAACCTTGTTTTGTGTGTTACTTTCATATGTTAGAACTACATAACATTTTTATATTTGAATAACTTGAATGTTTTTTTGTTTCTCCAGCAGGTAATATTGAAAAGCTAATAATATGTTTTATATCTAAGCAGGACTTTATTTATGTGATATTTATGCATAGTATCTTTCTGTTGTGTTTTATGTCACTTAGGACTATGGCACCCAAGTGTCCTAATCCCCATAACCCCCCTATTTAGTGAGTCTGAAAATGACATGATAGTACAGCAACATGGTTTCTTTCTAGCTTGAGAGAGGACGTGGGGATATTTATGGAAGAATGCAAATATGGAACCAGATAGTGAACAATGTGAACACTTTTGGGGGATGGAGCCGGATGTATGATCAGGTGTGTTACAGGGCCACTGACATGATTTCAACAGCCTGGAGGAGAGCAGCTTCAGTAGCCCATTGACAAGTGGTGACTGGGGGGACCTGCTACAGAGCCACTACTGACACCAAATAAAGAGTTCCTGTCCACCATCAAGGATCCAGAGAGCTCAGTGGAAAGTGCACAACAGCATTATTATTGATATTGGTGCTGCTGTTTCAGGGAGGACAAGTATGTCCCAGGAGGAACTTACAGGTAGTCTTACCCATCTCAGTTGGTAAATACTTCTTGTACAGTAAAATATTGACATCGATACTTAAATTCTGGGTAACATATTTTTTTTGGGGGGGTAGAGTAAGATTGATACAGTTAACAACACATTCTGGTTCATTACACATGGGCTTGGGATGGACATGACATTGAAGTTTCAGTTAAATGTATTATTAATGGACAAATAAAGGCCCAACATTTTTCCACCCTGCATTATTTGTTATTGTGATGATAGTGTCCTTACATTTTGCTTAACTTCTTCCAGGACCATCCTCATTAGCAACTGTGGAGTCATCTGCACATGGTAAGCCAAACATTTTTTTTCATTACTGATGAGCATTTCACAGAAAAATTCATTTATCCATATGTGTGATGTGAGGTGAGGACTGTGTGTGCATTGCTGTACCATCTGTGACAGTGGCACCAGTGTTAGTTTGTTAGCATATATTGAACAGTAGTAGTGTAGCTATTAATTACTTTCCTGTGTCTGTTGCTTATTATCACAGGTGATCCTGACAGTGGAAGTGTAAGACTCTCATCACCTGATATCAGAGTATCGGCAGGCTATGATGATAATGGTGGCCAATCACAGGCACAGTCATGGGGTGCAGAAGTTGAATCTGACACTGAAGTTGACATTCAGCCATCCTCTCTAATTCCATCAGACACAGCCAGTAGGTCTATGCCAACCCATTCCAGTGAGCTGGCAGATACTGGAGAGGTGGAAGGTGAGACACTCGATCAGGGTAGTGTGGTTATTGTGGCTTCATTACTTATTAATTCTAACCATAGTTAAAGTGTGGGTGAGGTGCCACACAGTGGGGTTGTTAGGGTTTCTCAGAGGTGGCCTGCTGTCCATTCTCCTCCTGATCCAGGTGTGTCTTTCCATGCCACTTGACTTTTCTTTAGGGCTGTCATGGCCCTGTCCACAGGTACATGGGTAAAATATATGTAGTCACTGGCATGTTGGAACATAGCATTCAGGCACATTTCAATTGGGCCTCCGAGGAAATGCTTAGGGTTGTAGATGTGACACAGGCTGACATGCATGACTGCCTCCACTGTGTTGCCAATTTAATGGACTGGATGAATGACACATTGGAATGGGAGGTCTATGTAATGGAATGTCTGCTGGGAGGGGGACGACATCCACATGGGCATAGGTCAGCAACAACATCTGATGCTAGCCGACATGGCCATGGCCGATCAAGGTCCCATAGTGGCACTACTTCCACTGCTCCATCAGTGGTTGAGGTGTCCACACTCTAACATGGCATGCCATGGGGTCATGGTCCTGTGCATATTCTTGAGGGAGAGCCTGTCCAGCAGAGGCCAATCACATTCAGGTAGCAGTAATGCATCTGACCATGGGCATGAATATGCCAGTGCAACTTAGCAGAGCCAGTTCTCAGGGTTGGGGACAATGACAATTAACTGCCACCTTTACCATGCATGGCTCACACCTATCTGACATATCAGGACACTAAGCTAGCACAGAGCTTGGCTGTGTTCTTGCAGACACTCACAAACCAGTTTCACCTGGAGTGCTGATACACACACACACACACACACACACACACACACACACACACACACACACACACACACACACACACACACACACACACACATAAAACATCCTGTGCAAGCTGTACCATATCCTTGTTTTCTGTCTTTTTGATTTAGGGATATATAAGTTTTGTATCTGATGCTCAGCGTGCATAGCTGACTTAGTGCTTACTATATCTGTGTCTGTTCTGCTGTTTTGTAATTACACTGCTTTCTTACAGGTTTTGTTAGGTGTACATGCCTCCCACACTCGTACAGCAACAAAGGTGGACCAAGCCATAAATAAAAGTGGGACAAAAGGCTGAACAATAGGGAGTTTTTTTTTTAAATATTTTGGTCTTACAAGCATAGGCAAATGATAAAATAACAGTTTTTGCATCAATATTTTTAAGATTTTTCTGAGAGATATGACGTCTGACATTAAAATGTGTATGATATATTTCTAACTTCTCTCTTTAATGATTTGCCAGTACAAAAGTATGAGGCCAAACTGTTGGCATTCTGTGACCATCAATACTTTTTAGAGGTATGAGTGTATGAATCTTTGATGCCTGAGGCCTACTACTAGATAGAGCATGCAGGTATTCACATAAGTCACTGCTGTCACATCTTGATGTCATCACTGCAAATATCACCCACCCTTTACTTACTTACATCACCAAGTAACAGTATGGAAGGATATGTTTGCATTATTACACATTTTTTCTATTCCAGGTTCAACACTACCTTGTAAATCTGGCAGTTGCTACAGTTTTAGTACAGGGCTGACTCTGATGCAAGCGGTTCACAGCCAAATACACGGGTAGGTAAAGGTTGTGAGAGTTGCCTGACATCAATGTTACTATATGTATGTGTGTAGGAGTTTTAGGCCCTTAGCTTGTGAGTGAGTGTGCTATGTGTTGCCTCTTAGCCAATGTGAGGGCATATTGAGCACACCTACATCTGCCTACACCCACAGTGGTTGCTGGTTTCCCCTCTGACTCCTTACCTGTGTGTGGCTGCAGTGACCTAGCCAGTGGTGGTGGGATGTGTGGCCATTCCACTTTTTGATACTGCTGAAGCTGTTTTCTCAATATGATGTTGTGAAGCATTGCACAGACAGTGAATATTTCAACACATGTAAGGGAATTCTACTGCAGGCTCCCCCAGATGTATTTAGGCACCAGAACCATGAATTCTGCAGCCCAAACACATGCTCTACAATATTTCCTGTTTGAGTGTGTGCATCATTATAGCATTCTTCGGTTGGTGTGTGTACATTTCTGATGGGCGTCATCAGCCATGGTTCTAGTGCATAACCTGCATCCCTCACTAAATGACCTTGTGAGATATCTACCCTAGTAAACATCTCATTCAGTTGGGAGTTGTACCAGATATGTGAGTCATGGTAACTGCCTGGGTTGTCAGTACACACATTCTAGTTGATTCCCTTAGTGTTACACATGACTTGGCAACTAATGGAATTGAAGCCCCTTCCCTGTTGCCTGGATGGTGTTTTGATTTCTATATGTGTATAGTCTATGGCATCCAGTACTTCATGATAGAAGGCTAGATCTCCTGCATATTTTTGGCCCTGTCCTCAGGTGTATGGGGAAAAATATATGTTGTCACTGGCATTTTAGAGCATAGGATTCAAGATTTGATGTAGGATCCCGGATGCAGATGCCTGTGACATCCCCAGCATGTCCCCCGTTGGTCTCTGAAATGTTCCTGTAGCTAAAAGTCTAAGTCCTACATGTACCTTTGTCTCCACCAGTTCTGGTTCGCTTCTGTTTGCCCTTGGTCTGAGTTGAAGACAACAGAGGTTGCAGAGTGCCTGTAGTGTGTCTCTATCCACCCTGTGCTTATGTTGTAATTAACATACCATGGTGTTTACCATGTTTAGAGCCACTTACTGAATCTACAACTGTGCACTATCATGTGAACATCATGCCACAATGCACACATGGTCTTAGCGGACCTTGTAGGCTTTATTGAATCTGTCCCACTAAGTTTTATGTATGTATGTATGTATATATGTATGCATGATGTATGTATGTTTTCATCCTTGTTTGTTTATTCATTTATCCTTTGTTGACCAGGTCATTCTCATTAGGCCAGTGGCCTCTTTTCAGGGGAAAACCCAAGATGGTATTTTGATAAGTCATGGGATCCTACAGTCACTAGGCCAGTGGCCTCTTTTCAGGGAAAACCCAAGATGGCATTTTGATAAGTCAAGGGATCCTACAGTCCCAGTTTGACAAAGATGTAGTTAGACAATGCAACTGGGACAGCTGTATTAGCTTTTAGAGGGTGCAATGGACATGTATAAGTTGGTCATTGCATTCAGTCAGTAGGGCAAATGGTCTTGGGGAGCAAAGGCCAAGTGGCATTTTCAAGGCTGCAAGCATTAACAATAATCATTTCAGGAGTTGTGACTGAGATTGTGATTTTGCATGAATGATTTTCATGACTGTTTGCAGGGTGTTTGCTAGAAAGCATGACATGGAGGCAGGATAGCTGTCTTTTACAGTTCTAATAAGTGGTTCAGGTGGAGTAGTAAAGGCAGTAAGGACATTTCATGCACAAATGTATGATAGCTCTTTGCAGATAGTTGGAGCTCCACTCTGGTGGACAGTTATTTTTGGTTTTCAACTTTGAAGGATTTTTATTTCTTCTCCTCAACTCTTGCTGATATGTTGCCAAGCAGGCATTGCCCGAGGCATCAGTTAACATAGCCATGACTCTGCAG
Source organism: Protopterus annectens (assembly GCF_019279795.1). Taxonomy (NCBI): domain Eukaryota; kingdom Metazoa; phylum Chordata; order Ceratodontiformes; family Protopteridae; genus Protopterus; species Protopterus annectens. The sequence continues at coordinate 816,805,089 of NC_056749.1, read as the reverse complement.
TTTGGTACAGCCTGCATATAGTCAGTTTTATTTCAGAAAGAAATCTCAACTCTTTCCAAACCACCTATTACAAAATATTTAAATGTATCACCTGGGCATCTTGTCACTAAAATTTTTGCATCACTCTCATAAATGCCACAGAGGGACCAATAAATCAAAGAAATGAACTACTTCATTGGTTTCTTATCTTCAAACTTCTAAAGCAAAAATCCTCACCTTTTATTATAGGAAAACGCAATAAGAAACAGAACCTATAACTTAAGATAGACCTCACTTCTTTAATGTACCCAAACTATGAGGTCCTCTAAAAAGATTCCTCTACAGACTACAGCTTTTCTGTCTTGAGTTCTAACCTGTGGGCACTTTTCCAAACTTAATTAAAATTCAAAATTCCCCTGTTAAGGTTCATATTTCCTTCAAAGGATATCTGAATAAAGAAGCTAGCCATAATGTTATCAGAGTTAATAAGCCAACCATAACGTTAATAGAATTAATGGTATAACTCAGTGTATTTCCTCCAACTAAAACAAAACAACTCTGTGTGTTTACAGCTCATCTTGTCATTGTAAGCAGTAACGCTCAGTCTGTAAATAACACAAGTACATAACAATAAACTGTTCACATATCTCTTTACCATCCCTTGTATATATTCATCTGTTTACTGTATAATCAGCTTAAATAGCATTGATGTGAACTTCTATGATTTACGTACTTAAAAACGTACTATTCCTGTCAATTTGCTAATATCTTTCATTGAGTATTACATGCAAAACTATACTACCTGAAAGCTGTACATTCTTGCATCCTGACCTATTACTTTGTATTTTAAATTAACATTTTTTTTTCATTTTATATTCTGTAACAGTATTGCATGTATCCTGAATTAATATTTTTTCAATGAAGTTATGTTTGTGTATGCCTTGAGCTGAGTCTGGAATTGGTTCATTTGGATCAGAGCGCCACACTGGTAAACAAATTTGAACAAACAAACAATACAATTATAGGCAACGTTTAAATGAAAGGACTTATGTTCATTTTATATTGACAAATCAGAAAATGACATAATGTAAAATAGTTTCTGTTGGTATGTATATGTGTCCACTCACATGGAATTGCTGGATATTACATTGGTGATATATCATACCTCTCAAATGGCCATCTTTTTGCATAATGTCCAGATTTATGCCTCGTATTTTTGGTCTGTTCCTCATAAAATTTGTGGTTTTCCGTCAAATCACCATGGAATGAACTCATCAAATAATGACATGTTTGATTTTCAGACATATCCTTTAGAAACTGAATGCTAACACAAATCCTGATATTCTAGCAACTTTTCAAGTTTATAAGAGCAATATTGAAAATCTGTCTCTATTTTGTTGTCCTTTTTCTCCAATTATTTTAGGCTTTGTTCAGATTTCTAGTGCTAAGAGGTTGAGAAGGATGCTAATAAATGTTGCAGCATAAGATAAACAGGGACTGACTACATTGTTATTAAACTATGAACTGTCCATATATGTTTTCAGGGCTTGTTCAATTGGATCAATTTCAATCTATTGTAATAGAGTCCATAATGAAAGTTAACATCTTCAAGTCTCTCCTTCTGCTGTTTATCCAGAAGAATATGTCTGAAATGCAGGAACACTTCATTACTCCTGAAACTGTTCCTCATTACAAAGAGCAGCTTGACTCTAATCAACTCAGATGTGTTTCTGTGTAGGTAAACTTCTCATTTAATCAATCATTATCAAAGCCAGAGAGATTGACTAAGTACTCTTTTGGCTGTATAAATGTCTTTTGTCTGGAAATTTTAATTCACTTGCATGCAGAAGGGAATTAATTGTGCATCTAACAAAACACTGCTGGTGGCCACATAATAATTTCAGACCCATTTGTATTCATTTGATATGAAGAAACATAGTTTGTCTTTAATGTTAATCCAAAGCTTAAAACACATATTTACACTGAGTATTCTAAGGAGAAATAGCAATGCAAATAAATTAGCACATTGCATAATAATTATCCATGTTAGTTGCTCATTAATAACATTGCATGAAAATGTTTGCAAAGAATATGGGTTTTTAATTTTATTCATAAATGTTAATGTCACCTAGCACTGAATATGATTCCACAATTTTAAACTGGGTCTTAAATAAAGGGGACTTTACTGTCCATGCATTAAAATGCACTTTAAGAATGGAGTAACTTTTATATAGCGTAAACATAATGTGTTACTTTGGTGTGTGCCAGAAAAACATAAATAACTGTAATAGTATTAAAAACATACTGGTTGAATGTCTAAAGCTGTTTAAAAACTTGTGAATCACATTAATACTTAGAAAAAAAGGCAACATTAGTTTCCAGTATTGAATGAATCAGGTTTGAGTCTATTGTGAAGTGTGAAGTAGACAGGAATGGATTGTATTTGTTCTGATTTGCACATAATGTTTTTTCTTTACACGCTCATTTTCTAACGGGACTAACTGCAGAAATCAGAGAATCAGTCAATATTGTCTCTTTTTGTTTCCAGATTCTTATGTTTCCTTGTATGTAAACTGCAGACACACAGACATCCCTCTCACCAGGCTGGATGAGGAGAAGGTCACAGTCAGCTGCCTGTCAGGTGCCAGGATCTGTCAAGTCACACACATACTCAAGTCACACAGCAGCAGCTGCATTTATGGCTCTATCATAGTACATGTTGGAGTAAATGACTTGAGATGTACCTCTCTGGACTATATGAAGAGAGACATGATAGAACTCTCAGACTATCTGTGCCTGGCAGGTGTGTCCCTAGCCCTAAGTAGCATTCTACCTTCACCTAGAATGATGCCACAGTACATACAAAAAATGAGTGATTTCAACAATTGGCTTAGCTTCTTGTGTCACTCCAAGGGGATCCAGTATCTGTCAAAATGGAAAGATATGGCCGACAGACTTCGATGCTTTGCCAGACATGGCCTTCGCCTGTCTCCTCAAGGCTTTAGGATATTTGCAATGACACCTGCCTCCTCCATAGAGCCTTTTATAGACTATTTCATAACAACAAAACTTCTAATGCAAAAAAATACTCTAGAAACAAACTCAAGGTCATGCTGCTTAATGCTAGGAGCCTAAACCATAAGCTGCACTCCCTGTAAGCAGTCCTCACCTTGGAAGATTCTGACATCTGTGCAGTCACTGAGACTTGGTTCAAGGCTGCAGAGAGTACCTTGGCCATGTAGGGCTACAATACCTTCCACACATTCAGACCCCAAAACTAGTGTTAAAGATTCAATGGTGGGGGTGTATCCATTTTCATTAAATCCAAATACACCTTGTGACTGGTGAAACAGTGCAACTCTCTTCAGCTACTCCAGGTCCAAATAACTATAGACAAAATACCCTACTACATCATAGCAAGCTACAGGTCCCCCACCATGAACCAGGAGAAACACACTGCCTACCTGGACTTGCTTTAATCACTCAGTATATAGCCAGATACCTCAGTCATGGGAGACTTCATCTACCCATCCATCAGCTTTGTTAAGGGCAGATCATGCCTACTAAACCTGGATGACTTCTTCGAGACAGTCACCAAGGTCATAGATGAGGGAAAGGTGGTTCACACAGCCTACCTTGACCTTGCCAAGGCTTTCAACACCATTCCCCACTCGGGTATTACAGAAAAACTCACCAGCCTGAACATAAACCCCTATGTCACAAGATGGGTTGCCAACTGGCTTACAGACAGAACTCACACGTTAAGAATAGCGGGCTCCAGGTCCGACTCTAAACCAGTCACAGGTGGTGTCACGCAAGGCTCGGTTCTGGGACCCCTACTGTTTGGCATATATTTCTCAGAAGCACAGGCAAACACAGGAGGACTGTGACTAACCAAGTTCGCCGATGACTGCAAACTGGGAGCCATAACTGACTCTCCGGCTGACACGGACATCCTTCAAAAAGGCCTTACTGAGACAGACACCTGGTGTCAAAGTCATGGCCTCAAGCTAAATGCCAAAAAATGCATAGTCATCCCATTTGAGAAAAACAAAACACCCATGAATTACCACATAGGCGGCAGCCCCCTTAATACAGAAGAGTCAATAAGAGATCTGGGGACCCAGGAAGATTGTAATCTCTCCTTTGACAATCATATTGCCAAAGTAGTTAGGAAATCCTTCTATGTGGCCCATCTAATTAATAAGGGATTTGCATCTAGAAATAAAGAGGTTATAGTGCCTCTCTACTCGTCACTCATCAGACCCATCATAGAGTACAATGCCCCATTTGGGATGTACCTCACAAGACACTTCTAACAGCTGGAAAGACCACAAAAGCACCTCACCAAGAGGATTACTGACCTCAAACATATGTCCTATGTAGCCCGACTGAAAAAACTCCAGCTGTACTCAGTGGCATATTGCTTACTCAGAGGTGATCTCTGCCTGACTTACAAAGCCATGTCCAACTCAGAATTGATGGACATGCTTCACCTAAAGAAATCCAAGTCACTGCGAGCCACGTGCTCAAGTGAGCTAAACCTCGCCACAACAATAAATAAAACATGCTGGAGGGATAGATTCCTGTCACAGAGACTTCCCATGCTTTGGAACAAAATTCCAAACTACATTAGGCAGAGCCCCTCACTAGCACTCTTCAAGAGAAGCCTTAACGAGTGGATGGGTAACAGAAACACTTCATTGGCTCTGCTTGACAGAGGTTCAGTTAATTAATCAATGGGGTGGCAAAAGCCAACAAACTCTGGCTAGGCTTAAAAATGCCCTCGGGCAGATAGCCTAGTACCTACCTATGAACCTATGAACCTATGATTGGGTGGCTTACATAAGTACAAACATGACTGCAATGAGATCCCTTGACTTTTGTAATTCAAATGCACTGGAACAGCTAGTCTGCACCACAACAAGGGACACAAATATCCTAGACCTAGTATTTACCAGCATGGGGGACTGCTTCACTACCCCTATTGTGCTTGTCTCCCCAGTTAAGTCAGGATATAAATCTGTCTTATTTGAAGTAAAGATCTGACATAACACTCCCACAGAAGCTGTTTAACCGCAAAGGGAAAACACAGCTGTCTGCTGACATTATAGTGAATGGCATCATTCGCATGGTACCTGAAGAAATTGCCAACCTGCTGGCTGACAGATTAGGTGACAATTCCAAGCACCTGTTCCAACCAGCCATACCCTATAGCATTCCTAATACTTGTCCTCTACCATATATCCCTAAAGATCAGGTTAGCCAAGTGCTCTCCAAGGCCAAAAATACAGCCTCTAAGGGACCCGATAACATCCCAGGCTGCATACTAACCACTGTCTCTTTAACCACAGCCTGAGCACTGGTTTTGTGCCTGAGGAGTGGAGAACAGCAACATTAATTCCCTTGCACAAAGGGGATCCATCAACTGACTGTGGAAACTATAGACCCATTAACCTGACCAACTTTATCTGTAAGCCCATGGAAAGAATCATTATGGACCTTATCAACCAGGACATAGGCAACCTTCAAACTCCTGATCCAACCCAGTCTGGTTTTGTCAAGTGTAGATCTTCCTTATTAAACCTAGTGAACTTCTTTGAGAAAGTCACCAAAGCTCTGGATGAGGGTAAAGCAGTACACACTGCCTATCTTGATTTTGCCAAGGTGTTCATAGGTTCATAGGTTCATACTAGGCTATCTGCCCTAGGGCATTTATAAGCCTAGCCAGAATGTTTTTGGCTTTCGCCACCCATTGTAAATTTATTTTGCTATGCCCTTTTTCGAGGTTAGTATACTGTGCCTCTGTCTAACAGTGACACAGAAGTGATACCTGGGGTAAACCTACGATCTCCCATCCACTCATCAAGATTCCTCTTGAAGAGAGTCAATGAGGGACTCTGCCTAACCTGGACTGGGATTTTATTCCAGAGTGAAGGGAGCCTCTGGGTTATGAATCTGTCCCTCCAGCATGTCCTATTTATTTCAGTGCTGAGGTTCAAGTCTCTCGAGCGTAGCTCGATGGGATTTGGATTTTCTGAGATGCAGCATGTCCATTAATTCCGGGTTGGACATGGCTTTATCGTCAGGCACAGATCGCCTCTGAACAGGCGGTATGCCACTGAGTAGAGCTGGAGTTTCTTTAACTGGGCAGCATATGGCATCTGTTTGAGCCCTTTGATCCTCTTGGTGAGGTACTCTTGGGGTCTTTCCAGTTGCTGCAGGTGTCTGGTAAGGTACATCCCAAAAGGGGCATTGTACTCAATTATGGGCCTGATGAGGGATGAGTAAAGAGGCACGATGACCTCCCCTGATCTAGATGTGAATCCCTTCATGATTAGGTGGGCTATATAAAATGTTTTTCTAACCACTTTGGCCACGTGGTTGTCAAATGACAGATTGCTATCAACTTAGGTCCCCAGGTCCCTAATTACTTCTTCTGTACTTAATGGATTACCACCTATGTGGTAATTTGTGGGCACTTTGTTTTGCCAAAGGGATGACTATACACTTTTTGGCATTTAGCTTGAGGCCATGGCTCTGGCACCAGTTGTCTGTTTCTATGAGGCCCTTTTGGAGGATGCTTGTGTCGGCTGGAGAGTTGATTATGGCACCCAGTTTGCAGTCATCTGCGAACATGGTCAGCCACAGTCCTTCCGTGTTAGCCTGTACCTCCGAGAAATATATACCGAACAAGAGAGGTCCCAGGACTGAGCCTTGTGGGACACCACTTGTAACTGGTTTGGAGTCTGACATGGCTCCAGCAATTCTAACCATGTGGGTTCTGTCCTTGAGCCAGTTTGCAATCCATCTAGTGACATAGGGGTTTATATTTAAGCTGGTGAGCTTATCTATAATGCCCGAGTGGGGTATTGTATTGAAGGCTTTTGCAAGGTCCAGGTAGGCTGTGTGGACCACCTTCCCCTCGTCAATGGCCTTGGTGACTGTTTCAAAGAAATCAACCAGGTTTAAGAGGCAGGATCTGCCCTTAACAAAGCCGAACTGGGTAGAATCCAGTGTCTGTAGGTCCACAATATCTTTATTTATGAGGTCCATGCATGATGATCCCTTCCATAGCTTTGCAGACCAAGCTAGTTAGGCTTATGGGGCGATAGTTTCCAGGATCCGTTGAGGCACCACCTTTATGGAGAGGGACCACTGTTGCTGTACGCCACTCTTTGGGTACATATCCTGTAGTAAGGCTGAGATTGAACAGTAGTTTTATGTTTGGGTTTAGCTCTTCTTGGAGTTCATGTAGGATGCAGCCTGGGACACCGTCTGATCCCATTGATGCTGTGTTTTTTGCTTTGGAGAGGGCGGCTCTTACCTGAGCATCTGAGATGTCAGGGGGCAGCACTCTGCTGGGATAGATATTTGCCCTTTTGGTGGGGGTTTGCGCTGAACCTGTCAGCTAGGATGTTGGCAATGTCTGTGGGTTCAGTGTATTTTTTGTCATTTTGGACTAATTCTGAGCATATCTGGGAATTCCCACCCAGGTTCCTAACATAATTAAAGAAAGCCTTGTGATTATCCTTAGTGTCCTGTGCAATTTTTCTCTCGAAGCTGGCCTTAGACAATTTTATGAGTGCCCGTAGTTTTTTTCTAATACTGATCAGTGATGCCTTCCCTTTTTGGGATTTTGCTCTATCATTTAGTAGCTTCCTCCTTCTATTGTATAGTTTGTTTATGGCTGGGGTCCACCAGACAGGATGTCTGCCTTTGGAGGATTGGGTCTTGGTTTTATTTGGGATTGCATGATCCATGCATTCCTGAAGGTGTTCATAGAATGCATTTATAAAGGATTCTGTGGTCTGGGCCGTATTTTCCACAGGCCCAGGGGGTTTGAAGGATTCCACCTCGGTTTTGAGGAGTGTGAAATTTGCTTTAGAGAAGTTTTTCACTGTGGTTTTCTGGGCAGGAGGTGGGGGTCGGGATGTGAATATCCAGTGAGATTAGTTTATGGTCTGATCTTACCAGTGAGGGATACACTTCTGGTCTGGAGCATAGAGTCCCCATGTTGGTGATGATCAGGTCCAGTATATTTTCCCCTCTTGTGGGAGTGGTAACAAGTTGTTCCATAGCATTTGAATTTATAAATTCTAGGAACCTTTGGGCTAGGGTGTTGGAGCTAGAGTAATGCTCCCAGTCTATGTTTGGGTAGTTGAAGTCGCCCAATATAATGGTGTTTGGAGAGACCTTCATATTTTCCAGTGTTCTCAGAAAGGCCGAGTGGGGTTCCTGGGTTTGGGAGGGTGGTCTGTAGCAGGCTATAAACTGGAAGGCAGTTTTACCCACTGTTAGTTGCACATGGATAGTCTCTGATGCTTCGTGCTTTGCCTCCAACCTGGAGGTCTGGGTATCTTTGATGAATATCGATACTCCCCCTCCTTTTGTGGTTCGGTCCAAGTTTTGGGGCCGAAAAGCATGGTATGAGGTATAACCTGGTAGTGCTGGGGTGCTCTCAGGAGCCCTGAACCAGGTTTCTGTTACTGCACAGATATCGATGTTCTCCATGCTAAGGAGAGTTTCGAGTGCATGCATCTTGAGGTTTAGACTTCTGGCGTTGAGTAGCATTACTCTTAGTTTCTTATCCCTTGTGATACCTATGGAGGTGGGTTTGTCTTTTGAGCCTTGCCTAAAAAAGGCACTATGGGGGTAGCAAGAGCCTTTGCCAATATCTGAAAGCCCAGGGGTGACAGGTGCAAGCCTTCCCTAGCGAAGCATCGTGGCTTGTCGAGCATATCATCCCAAGCTGACAGGCATTGGATCCCCTTTGAATGACACCAGTACTTAAGCCAATTGTTGAAATTGATAATCTTGTCTTCATATTGTGGCATCATTCTTGGTGAGGGTAAGATGCTACTCAAGGTCAGGGTCATACCGGCCTGGGCTACATGCTCAGAGAGCTGCTTTATGTCTCTTTTCATGTAGTCCAGGGAGGTACGTCTCAGGTCATTCACACCAGCATGCTGAATCATATTTGTACTTGCCTTGGAGTGACCTGAGTGCTTGTGTTATGTGGCGGATCCTAGCGCCCGACAGGCTGCTCACCGTGACCCTCTCCTTGTTCAGCCTGGTGAGCGGGATGTCAGTGTGCCTGACGATAGAGTCACCTATTACAAGTGTATCAGGTGTGTTGTTTAGTCTTAAGGGCTGTGACTGTTCGGCACACTGGCTTTGTGAGATATGTGTTGCACATGTTTTGTTTTGGGGTAGCGGTTGCTTGGGTGTCTGCTTTGGAGGTCTCTGCTGCTTAGGCAGATCTTTATTTAGAGCCTCTGAGTATGTTTTGTGTGATTATGTGTTTGGTTTGCTGTCGTGGTAGGTCTATGTGAGACTGGAATTGTAGTGAGTGTGGTTTCCTTCTCCTCCTGACTGGTTATGCCAATACTGAGTTGAGAGAGCTTAGCCTCCAGTTTGGCTATATGGTTGCATCTCTCACATGTGTTGGAATTTGTTGGGAGGAGGAGAGGGTTGTTTGTGTACATGAGGCAGTTGTAACATTGCCTCAAGATTCCCAGATTCACCAGCTGGACCGGAGAGGAGATTGACAACTGACCTTTGGACATGCTAGAATAATATTGGGAATTCCTTAATAATTGAAAACAAGGGCCAGTGGGGAGTGAGGGTGTAGTGCTTTTAATTTTTAGTGCTGACTTATATAATTGCTTTAGCTCGCAAGTGCCAGGTAACTTAAGTGCAATGTGTTACAGGTAACTTAAATGCAAAAACGACAAACAGTAACTTTCTTTCAAGTGAAACAAGGAAATAAGTACAGTAAGCAATGCAGATATCACTAGTGATCCACAGAAGCGCTGAGAAGCCGTGTATTAGGTGGAATTAGCGTTCCAGGGAAATAACAAGCAAACAAACAACAAGCATATAAACAAAGCTAGATTCAACAGGCCTGGATCTAGTGTCTGACACAGTTTCCCACTCAGGAATCATTAAGAAACTCTACCATCTGAGTATTAACCCATCTGTCACTAGATGAGTAGCAAACTGACTCAGTGATAGAATGCAAATAGGGGAATCCACCTCCACCAGTAGAACAGTTACCAGTGATGCTCCACAAGGATCTATACTGGGCCTCTACTGTTTGGAATTTATTTTTCTGAAGTCCAGTCAAAAGTTGCTGGCCTGTGGCTTACGAAGTTTGCAGGTGACTTTAAACTGGGAACAATCATTGAGTCCCCCTATGACATCATCAAATTACAGAAGGGATTGACACAGACAAACAATTGGTGTCAGGGCCATGGACTGAAATAAACACAAAAAATTCCTCATTATCCCCTTTAGCAGAGTAGCCCCTGCTAGTTACTGTATAGACAGCATGCCTCTAAGCTCAAACATAGTGGTGTGTGACTTTGGAATGCAGGTTGATAGCAATTTAAACTTCGATCATCATGTGTCCACAGTAGTATGGAACGCCTTCTACACTGCCCATCCCATAAATAAGGGCATTGCATCCAAGACCAGTGAGGTCATTACTCAACTGTACTCAGCCCTTTTCAGACTACTGATGGAGTACAATGCTCCCTTCTGTATGTACATCACCAGACACCAGGAGCAGCTGGAGAGACAACAGAGGTTTCTAACCAAGAGAATTCAGGGCCTTCAAGACATGACCTACATGGAAAGACTGAAAACCCTATCACTGTACTCTGTTTCATACAGGCTGCTGAGAGGTAACCTGTGCCTGGCCTACAGAGTAGTCTCTGAACCTGCCCTAATGGAAATACTGCATATCTGCAAATCAAATGGGACAAGAGTCACTTGCTCCAGAGATCTCAACCTGGCCTGTAACATTAACAGAACTTGCACAAGAGAGAGAGAGATAAGTCTCCCAGAGACTGCTGCCCCTCTGGAATACGCAATGTGAAACAGAGCTCCTCAATGACCCTATTTAAGCAAAGCCTTGACAGTTATGGATGGGAAACTGCAAATTCACCCTGGGGTTGGCACTTATCGCCCTCATGGACAGGTGCACTTGGTGTTGATCATAGTATCTCTCTGCAAACAATGACCATCTAACTATGGTCAGCTAGGATACTCTGGTCTTTTACATTGCTAGGCTTGTAAAGACCCTATGGCCATTAGTCTAGTAACCTCCTATGAACCTATGGACAGGGGCAGACAGTACTGTTCACAGTATTGCTCTAGAAATGACCATTTAACTATGGTCAAATAGGGTACTCAGGTTTTTTATATGTGGCTAGCCTTTTAATGGCACTAGGGCCATTAGCTTAGAGACCTCCTATGAATTTATTGAGTATCCAGAAAGTGCACTTTGGAAGCTGCCATTCAACAGCAAAAATATATAAGTTTTAATTTCTGATAAAATAAGGAGGAATTCAGAAAACATTGTGTTGCTGCAATGAAGAGATTGCATGGTTGGGAGTCAGTTGTGGGTAGTGTAGATGCATCCTGAAAAAGATTGCAGTGAGTTGGGGTCTTACTGTCACCTACTCCAAACCGTATTGAGTGCAGCGTGTGTGTGACTCTATAACCACAACAACAGAGGGCAAAGTCCAATGCAGGTGACTGGACACAGAGTAGTGCTTGTATGGTACTCTGTGTCTGACCAGAGTAATGCTTGTACATTAAAGTAATATCTTGTGTTAATGAGTCATAGATAAATTCACGGTAATGCACATGCCACCAACATGCAACATTTACAGAGAAAATGCAGGTTGAAAGTGGCAGAAAGGGGAGCAGAGTACATTGTTAACAGGATCATGTTATGAAACATACATAAAGAAAATTAAAACAACTATGTACAGTGGTACATATTTCTTCAGTAACACACAGTTAATAGATGAGGCCTGAGAGTACTAAATACCAACATGCCATGCTGGAATGAACTCCAAGCTCATCATACTTTTGTGCCTTGCTGCAGCTAGTGAAAAACTGAAAGCTGATATTCAGTAAATGAACAAACTTGACAGGTATAGTCAAGATGTAATAGCATACACATTTGCTTTTTTAAATCATAGATACTCACAGAGCCATCTAAAATTGCCACTGGCTATAACATGCATGCGATAAGCATATAGTGGATGCATGCATAGTAATGGTATCTTATCAAGAATAAATATACATGTGACTTAATCATCATGTGGACCCATTTACATACATCCAATAGCAATAAATTTACACAAGCAGTTTTAAAAGAAAATGATAATTGACTGTGTAGTTGGTGTCATTCTATGGGAATCCAGTATGTGTAATCTTAGGATGAGATGGCTAAAAAGGCTTTCTGTTTTTTTTCAGAGATAGTCTACCACTCTGTTAACAAGAATTCTGCTTTCTGGTTAAAGGCTTTGCTGATTCCATAGTGCCTTTTTAGGTAAAGTCCATGTGAAGGAAATTCCAGCCTACTTGATTTGAATTAGGAACACATTAATGTGGTTCTTCTCAATGCAAGGAGTCTTATAACGTCCAAGGAAGCTAGGGAAGTCTTAGCAGTCTATACATTCCTTGAGAGTGAGATTCCAGTGGCAGGGAGGGGGACAGTTTGCAGTTTCTATGCAGCAGCCCACTATCTCAGTAGGTGGACCACCCCCTCCTGCTTGACTGGTCACTGAATTCTACAATTGTTCCCTTCAAAGAGACTTCAGCTCTCAGGTATGAGTGTACCATGCCAGCAATCTTCCAAGGCTGTAATCTATTGGGGGAACATGCAGTGCTCCTCCTGGTTGTCAAAGGCCATCATTTGTTGGGGGAACATGTGTCTGGTGTCATTCCCGTGTTCCTTACTCTGCTCCTATAGGCACCCAAGTTACTGATCAAACTCAAGACTCCTGTGGAGTTATCAAGGCCGCATGCCATGGAGATGGCTGGGAAGAAATGTTTATGTTCAGCAATGTAACACTAATGAGTTCTACAAAAGAGCTATGGGTTTTTCATAAAAGTAATAGAGTAGGCAAAAACACACATAATGTCTTTCCTTGCAAGACATTATGCAATAGTGGCTGAGAAATTTTTGATAATTTTATCCTGTTTTCTTATTATGCAGCTACTTTCGGAAAATGAAAAAAAATGGTTTGGCTGTCAGCACATGTCAAGCACAACAACCTTTCAATTTAATTATTCACTGATGGGGTGGTGAACCAATTGCTTTTCTTAATTTTATTTTAGTGTTTACAAAAGTCCAACAAACTGTGATTTATATAAATATCTTCATGGAATTATTTCTTTCAGTCAATTGTTTTCAGATTTTGTTTATTTTGACTGCATACAACATCATTCTAAGTATCCATCGATCCATCCATCCATCATCTATCCATCCATCCCCAACCTATTTTTCCCACATGGGATCAGGGTGTCACTTCAACAGTGGCAATTATCTAGAGCCAATATTCACACTTTTGGGTGGCTAGCCTTGTAACAGTTGTCCTTTCATACCAAACACATGTACATACTCACACATAAGGCCATCTTAGAGTCTCTAATCTACCTACTGGTCAGAATTTTAAGTAGGGTGTAAGGCTTATCTCTGACACACTAATGGCTGACACTCAGATGCATTACAAATATGCAGTTCTAGGGATTTGCAATTTAAAGGTAAAATTGAAATAGCACAGATTTCTCCATTCTGCAAGTTACAGCAGAGATGAGGACATAAAGGTGAACTCATCCATGCTGAAGGATGCAGAATACACGAGTGTTGATTGCAAAATACTCCTATAGCTTTTTAAGGACTATAGACATTTATAAAATGAAGAAGTAATGATATGTGCATTTGTGGGCTCATGATATCCATCTAGTCTACTTAGTTATTAACAATTTATATGTTTTTGTCTGTATTTCATGTTGCCTATCTCTTACCACTGAAGTTAACAACTATATTATGTTTAAAAGGCATTATATGACAGTAAACTTAATTATCAGATACTAATTTAGACTATGCAATGGATACCAGTTGCAAAGAGTTTCATTCTAATGCAGGATATGATGAAGTGACTCCCCCTTTTTGCTCACACATGACCATGTTAGCAATTATATTAAGACTGGAATACAGCGTGTTTAGTTCAGAATGGTGTCCATGTACCTTCAACAGTCTTGAAAAAAAAGTCTGAGATAAATGTGCATTACTGGCAACCTGACTGTTATTGTGAATGCTTGTATGTATGACCCCTGCCTCCAGGAACATTGTATAAGTATGTCTCTCATACCTTATAAGCTTATTTAACAAGCTGGTTATGGCAACAGCAGAAGAGTTCATGTCCAAGGTTATATGCCCCTTTTGCATGACCAGAAGGTTGCCGAAGCAGTACAAAGTGAAAACCAACAGGATAATCTAATACAAAGCTCAGTGGAGCAATGTTTGTCATTGCAGAAATCAGTTTCTCTTTGTGCAGATGGGAACTGGGGAAGTTTCAAGGTAATTTTATAGGGAAAATGTCAATTTGAGGTGCCTGCATCTATACAAAGCACTGCTAAAACCCACTGTATGATGAGCAGTGTCACACAAACACTTAATAAAGGCAAAGACAACTGATGAAATGCACAAAATATTCTTGTAATCAGTCTGGGGGTCACATTCAAATTTATTTATCTGTAATTCCAAACTCATACCAGACCAGGCTATCCTATACTGCCACTATTATCCAGTCCCTAGTCTCTGTAATGCAGAATTACAAAAGTTAAATCTCAGAGATGAGGAACCAAGTTACAAACAGCGTCTAAACCAGGAAATACTTGAATAAATATAGGTTCATAGGTTCATAGGATGGTACTGGGCTATCTGCCCGAAGGCATATATTAGCCCAGCCACATTGTGCGGTATTCACCACCCCTTTAGTAGTTCCCTAGACCCTTGTACTAGCAGCTAGTACCCTTGGCCCCTATCTAGTAGTGCTGTTGGTGTGATTCCCAGTGTGAACTTTCTGTTACCCATCCACTCATCAAGGTTCCTCTTGAAGAGTGATAGTGAGGGGCTCTGTCTTATGTAGATTGGGACCCTGTTCCATAGTAGTGGAAGTCTCTGCGAAAAGAATCTATCCCTCCAGCATGTTGTATTCATTGTTGTGTTGAGGTTTAAATCCCTAGAGCATGTAGCTTGAGTAGATTTGGTTTTGCTAAGATGAAGCATGTTCAACAATTCTGGGTTGGACATGGCTCTGTACATTAGACAGAGATCACCTCTGAGAAAGCGGTATGCAACAGAGAACAGTCTTAGCTTTTTCAATCGTGCTGCATAGGGCAACTGTTTGAGGCCAGTAATCCTCTTGGTTAGGTACCTCTGTGGTCACTCCAGCTGCTGGAGATGTCTAGCCAGGTACATTCCAATTGGTGCATTGTACTCAATAATGGGTCTGATGAGGGAAGAGTAGAGGGGCACCATTACATCCTTAGATCTTGATGTGAACCCTTTTGTGATCAGATGGGTCACATAGAAGGATTTTCTAATCACTTTGGCAACATGGTTATCAAAGGAAAGCTGACTATTTACTTGTGTCACTAGATCTCTTATTTCTTCTTCAGATTTCAGGGGATTACCTCCTATGTTGTAGTTTGCAGGTACTCTGTTTTTTCCAGAGGGGATTACTACGCATTTTTTTGCATTTAGCTTGAGACTTTGGCTTTGACCCACCATGCATCAGTCTCATTTAGGCCCTTCTGGAGGATCTCCCTGTCGGCCGGAGTCTCTATTATAGCAACCAGTTTGCAGTCATCCGCAAACTTAGTCAGCCACAGCCCTTCCGTGCTTGCCTGTACTTCTGAGAAGTATATGCCAAACAGGAGGGGCCCCAGGACAGAGCCCTGAGGTGCACCACTCGTTACTGGTCTGGATTCGGACATAGATCCCGCTACTCTTACTTTATGGGATCTGTCTGAGAGCCAGTTTGCGATCCATCTTGTGACGTAAGGGTTTATGCCCAGGCTGGTGAGCTTATCAATAATACCTGAATGGGGAATGGTGTCAAATGCTTTAGCAAGGTCAAGGTAAGCCATGTGTACCTCCTTTCCCTTAGCTATAGCCTGAGTAACTGTCTCAAAGAAATCCACCAGGTTCAGGAGGCATGATCTGCCCTTGACGAAGCCGAACTGTGTGGGGTCCAGCGACTGGAGGTTCCCAATCTCTCCATTTATGAGTTCCATAATGATTCACTCCATAGCCTTACAGATCAGACTGGTCAGGCTTATTGGTCGGTAGTTCCCAGGGTCAGATGTGGCCTCACCATTGTGTAGCGGGACCACCGTTGCCGTGCGCCATTCTATGGGCACATATCCTGTGGAGAGGCTGAGACTGAACAGGGTATTAAGATGCGGGGTTAATTCTTTTTGGAGCTCGTGTATGACACAGCCTGGGACACCATCTGGTCCCATGGAGGCAGTGTTTTTAGCTTTAGATAGAGCCTTGTTAACCAACGTATCAGTAATAATTGGACTTACACAATCCCCTGGAATCACTAAAAACACCAAAAGCAAGCAAGTCCAACTCCTCAGGAACTTAAAATTCGTGAACGTATTTTAATAAGAACGTTTTCGCTCCCACAAAGTAAGAGCTTCATCAGACAATGAAAGAAAAGCGCCATTGCACTTTTAAATACCACAACCATGATGTCATATCCTTAACAATGATAAAAATAACCCCTGGAATGGTAAAAGGCCCTGTAGGTGGTGGGGGGAAGGGAGAAATTTGCACTGAACCTGTCAGCCAAGATGTTGGCAATGTCAGAAGGGTCAGTGTATTTTGTTCCATTTTGTACTAGCTCAGAACAGACCTGAGCATTGCCATTTAGGTTTTTGACGTAGCCATAGAAGGCCTTATGGTTATCCTTGGCATCCTTGGCAACTTTCATTTCAAAATTAGCTTTAGTTGACTGGATGAGGGCCCTCAATTTCTTACTAATGCTGATCAGGGATGATTTTTCTACTTGAGATTTGGCCTTTTTTGTATAAGTCTCCTCCTTTTATTGTAAAGTTTGCTTATGGCCGGGGTCCACCAGACTGGTTTCTTCTTGCTTGAGGAAGGAGTCTTGGTTTTATTTGGGATAGCACAGTCCATGCAGTCCTGAAGATGCATGTAGAGTGCCTTGGTGTAGGATTCCGCATCCTGGATATCATTATCCTTCTGCAAGGGAATAGTGAAGCTTTCCACTTCAAATGCAAGTAGTTTGAAGTTTGCTTTGGAAAGGTTTTTGACTATGCTTTCTTTGACTGGGGGAGGTGGAGGGGTGAGGATGTCCAGGGTTATCACTTTGTGGTCAGATCTGACCAAGAAGGGAGTGATAACGGGTGTGGTACAATGGGCGCCCATATTTGTGATGATTAAATCCAATATGTTGTCCCCTCTAGTGGGGGAACACACTAGTTGTTCAAGGGCGTTTGAATTTATAAATTCTATGAATCGCTGAGCATAGGAGTTGGAACATTGGTAGTTCGCCCAGTCTATGCCATGGTAGTTGAAATCACCCAAGATTATGGTGTTGGGTAGGACCTTTATATTTTCCAATGTCTCAAGGAATGCAGAGTGAGCATCTTGGGACATGGTGGGTGATCTATAACTGGCTACGACTTGAATGTGGTTTTGCCTGTTGATAGTTGCACATGGATGATCTCTGGGGCATCATGCTGCGCTACTAACCTGGAGATATGGGTATCCTTGATGAATATGGATACACCTTCGCCCTTTGTACTGTGGCCGGACGGTATGATATGAATTGTAACCTGGCACTGCTGGGGTGCTCTCTTGAGCCTTAAACCAGGTTTCCGTCACTCAAACAGTGCAGCAACTAAAGCAGGAAACACTCTAATAAAAAATTACTCAAACAGTGCAGGAGCAAGCAATGAGGTCAGAGAAATGCAAGAGCACCTTACAATGATAAATTACAGCAACATATGGCAAATAATATGAAAATATAGCAACAGTATAGTCAAAAGAAGTTACATAAGGGCTAAATGAAGTATTTATTCTGTGCTTGGATAGGCCTAGACAGAAACCAAACTTTCTGGATTTCCTTACACTGAACATTTAACATTTGTAAATGTAGTAATGAAACTACAATGTAAATAAGAAACTGCTCCTCTGAATAGATAAGTGTCTTCGCTTACTCATAATGTTTGCAGTTGTATGTAAATCATGTTCATTTCCTACCATGACATCATTTTCTGGGTGTTTTTATACAGAAAAAAAAATGAGTTAGTTGTTGTTGTATCTTTCGGCTTTTCCCAGTTAGGGGTCGCCACAGCGGAACTCCAGTCCGCTAATGATTGGCTGTAGATTTTCATGGTGCCGAGTTGCCAGCTCGACCTTTAAAGAAGGCACGCCCATTATGTCTTTCGGAATCGGAACGCCACTCGACCCGAAAGACATGCGTGAATGAAAAAATGAGGAAGTAGTGAAATTAAAATCTGAGAGAGCTGATTATAATCTTGTTTTTTTTTTTTTGCTAAAATTGCAACATTATCATTGCAGATACGAAATGAAATTAGTTGTAAAACAAAGATGCCTCTGAAAGTTACCATTACATTTTAAGAAAGAAACATTGGATGCAGATATCTATGGGATAATTAGCAAGTCAGCTTGAAATATATGACAAGTAACATAATAGAAATAAGAAAACATGAGCAAATTGTTAAATTACTTAATTTAAAATAGTGTTGTTTATTAGTTGTAGGACACATTTCTATTATGATTATACACAAACTAGTGTGGCTGGTTAGGGCTCATCCACTGAAATCACTACACTAAATAAGAAAACTCGTGGCAAGTCCTCAGGAAATCCTAAGATTGTTAGGGGCCCTGGACCCAGTACAAAATACACACAATATTTCAGATGTAATGGGATCCTATCTCGCCTACATTCATAACTGATAGGTTCGGAGCCGATCCGTCGGCTCCGACTCGGACACTGTACACTAGAACGAAGTCTCTCATTGGCTGGGCTACCCCTTATCCCATAATGCACCAGACCTGCTTCCCCAGATCTCGTTTGCCATTTTTCAAGCCGGACGTGGTCTCGACTTGGCTGGAGCTAAGTGTTTTATCTTGACCTTTTGGTCTTTTTTGACTAGGGTTTCTGTCAGAATTTAAACAAACAGCTGTTTTAACAGCTTTGTGAGCGTTTGTGGTCAGTTTGGTGTGAAATTTAATTTTATTCATTTTCATGCTACTAGTGGACTGGGCAAGGCCCGTTTTAAGTTAGAGGGCCTTTGCCCTTATTGTGTATTTATCAAATTTTCTTTTAGTGTGACTGAAATAGTTTTCGGGCTAAGCCCGTTTAAGTTAGAGGGCTTTAGCCCATGTAGTTCCTTCTCTGTGTGTTTGATCTGTTGTGTCGGGCTAAGCCCGTTTAAGTTAGAGGGCTTTAGCCCATACATTTGTTATTGTTTTTTTTCCTTGTGGTTAGTTACCTGTTTTTTCCTCTGAAAATGTCTAAAGAGCAAAAGTCAGGTTTCAAAAAGTGTACAAAATGTAATTATAAAATGTCTATTACAGACAGCCATGCTGTCTGCGTGTACTGTTTAGGGCCAAAACATTTACAGGATAATTGCAGTGTGTGTCACGCTTTTTCCTCCAGAGTTCTCCAGGAGAGAAAAAATAAATTGATACTTAGAGGTTTGATTAAGCCTTCATTTGAAGAAGCTTAGGCTTCATCTCCAGCTTCAAAAAAGAAGAGATCATCGGCTCCGACCAGTCCGTCGGGCCCGACACCCAAGAAGCATAGATCATCGTCTCCGACCAGTCCGTCGGACCCGACAGCTAAGAAACAAGGGTCGACTTCTTCTTCCTTGGCTCCAATGGCGTCGGAGCTGATGGCGAAGGGTCTGCCTCCGTGCTTCTTTCCTCGGCTCCATTGGTGTCAGAGCCGCAGGTTAGTGCATCGAGAGGCCAATCACCTACCTTGGCTCCATTGGTCTCGGAGCCGTTGGAGGTGTGCAGCTCAGACTCTTCCCCCTCGGCTCCGGAGCCTCCTTCGGTGCCAACACTGTTGCAAACGGTTCCGGTCTCAGCTCCGATAGTGCTGGAACCCTTTCGGAGCTGATCCCCTGCTTTGTCGGAGCCGAGACAGAAGTCTTCTCGGCCCCAATCTGTTTCCTCCAAATCCTCTAGGTTATCGGATTCGGATTTGGATAGGGTTATCCAGAGGCTGTTCCAGTCCCCAGCTTTTACTAAAATGATCTCAGCTCCAGCCCATGCGGCTTCAGAGCCTACTCCACATCCCATGCATTTGATTCCTCCTCCGACCCCCTTGGAGCCATTGGAGTCAGTGCAGGTAGAACGGAGTGGAATTGTCCAGTCAGAGCAGGGACCCCCTTGGAGTTTTGCTGCTCCGACTTTCATTCCTACCCTGTCCTCGGTGTCAGGGTTTGGTACCGGGTCTTCCTCGGCGGGGGCCGAGGGCAACACTGTGGAGCTCGCCTCTTCGATGCCAAGTCTTACCCTCGGAGCATCGGCCGCAGGTATTCCCGGTACCGCCGTGGTCTCTCAGCAAGTGCCCGCTGCAGAGTCTGGAGGTCCTGCTTTTGAGGCCATGAGGAGTGCACTGGCCATGACCTTGCCGATTCAGCAGGTTTCTACCTCACCGTCCCAAGTTTTGGGTACTGGTGCCTCTGGAGTCATTCTTTCCCATGACAGTGGGGCCCCAGAGCCTGAGGATACCCCCTTGGGGGGGTTCCCTTCTTCCGGGGGGTCCTTCTGAATCTGCTTTGGATGAACCCCCAAGGAAGAAACTGTGTAAGAGGAAGCACGTTGATTCCTAAGATGAATCCGTCACTTCAGATACTGACCTCGATGATGCGGAGGGGTCCCCTAAATCGTCCTCGGATAACGTCTCTTTCTCAGGTATCCTTGAGATCTTGAGACAGAGAGGCGATTGGCAATCCAAAGCCCCTACCGCTGAGGAGTCAGTTTTCCTCAAGGCCTTCGGGGCCCAGCCCTCCTCCTCCTGGGTGTCTCCACCCTTCGACAAGCTATTGGACCTAATCTCTCGGAGGGTGTGGGAACATCCTGATACGGCGGAACCAGTGCCTGCCAGGCCCAATAAGTTTCTTTCAGCCCCTCCCCAGAAAGAATTCCTCACTAAGGGTGTTGCGGTTGATGCTATGGTGGTGGCATCTGCCACTCAGCAGGACGTGGCAGAGGCTTCAACGTCTATTCATCCTCCTAATAAGGATTCTAAGAGCATGGATAGGTACGGGAAGCGTACCCTGAACTATCTTTGTCATTTTACAAGGCTCCAAAGGGACCTCCTCAAGGAGTTAGGAGAGTCCCTTGCGGGTAACCTTCCTGAGGTGTTAGCACAGACCGTAAGCGCCCAGATGACTACTCTAACTTCTATTGTCAACTCGTCCATAAGGCTCATTTCCTATGCAGCCGAAGGGGTGAGTAGAGCAGCGGGTACAGGAGTGGCTCTTAGGAGACAAGCCTGGTTACGCTTGTGTCCACTCGCGGAGGCCTTTAAGTCTTCCTTCGCCGATGCCCCCTTTGATGGGTCTTCTTTGTTTGGACCCAAGGTGAAGGACACTCTTACTCGGTGCGAGCAGGAGGGCAAGACCTTGACTGCCATTGGGGCCCATTTTTCCGCTCCCTCTAGACCTTACCCCAAGGCCCAGAGAGGAGTGAAAATGTGGTTCAGGAAATCCCAAAAGTTCTTCTCTACTCCACTGAGTGATCCCCCCTCCAGAGGCAGGGGGGGGGAATTCAGGAAGACACTGCCCTAGAGGTGGCAGAGGCCCCCGTAATTCTGGAGACCGTGACTCCTTTCATGATTCCTCCTACCCTCAACGTCCCTAGGATGTGGCCTGGCTGTGCTTCTCTGGAGCCGGTCGGGGGTCATTTTGCGAAACACCCACAGGCTTGGGAATCGATAACCAAGGATCAGTGGGTGCTTCAGATTCTAACCAGAGGCTACCTCATCCCCTTCTTCAAGCCCCCTCCTCCTACAATGAGAATCCCGGACGTGCCACCCAGTCAATGGGATCTGGCAGCCGTAGAAGTTTCAAAGCTGCTAAGCAAAGGGGTCATCCAGCCCGTCCCCGCTGACCAGATCGGATCAGGAACTTACTCGAGATTATTTTTTGTGCCAAAAAAGACAGGGGGTGTAAGGCCCATTTTGGACCTCAGCCTTTTGAATCATTTTGTAAAGAAGTCCAAATTCCGGATAGTCACCCTTCAGTCCATTCTCCAGTTATTGGAGAAGGATGTCTGGATGTGCTCCATAGACCTCAAGGACGCTTACTATCAAATATTGGTACGTCAGGAGTCCAGGAGTCATTTACGCTTCCGCCTAGGAACCAGTCAATTCCAGTTTTGTGCACTGCCCTTTGGTCTCACCACAGCCCCCAGGGTGTTTACCAAGTGTCTGGCAGTGGTGACAGCTCACTTGAGAAGTCTTGGATTCCAGGTGTTTCCCTATCTCGACGACTGGCTCCTCACTGCCACCTCCAAGCATCTACTGATTCAAGCGCTGATGGCCACAGTAACCTTGGGTCTCTCGCTGGGAATCACTTTCAATTGGGAAAAATCTGTGCTGCGGCCATCTCAGCGTATCACCTTTATAGGCGCAGAGTTAGACACAAAAAGGATGCAGGCATTTTTGCCATCAGAGAGAATTCAGGTTCTAAAATCACAGGTTCTAAATTTGTTACCCAAATCTCGAGTTCCTGCCAGACAGATTCTTCAGCTATTGGGTTCAATGGCTGCAACTATCCTCCTAGTACCATTAGACAGGTTGAACATGCGAGTGCTGCAATGGCTATTATCGGTTCAATGGTCATACCAAGAACTTCCCCTGGACCACTTAGTTCTGGTTACGGACAGCTGTCATCGGGACCTCCATTGGTGGCTTTGTCGGTCCAACCTGGACCGGGGGTGTCCCTTTGCCCTTCAGCCCCCTGTTGCCACAGTGACCACGGACGCCTCCCAGATAGGGTGGGGGGGGTCATTATCTGGACAGGTCTGTCCAAGGCACTTGGCAGGATTGCGAAGTGCACCTTCACATCAATATCCTGGAAATGAGAGCGGTGCTTTGTTTTACAAGCACTTCATCATGCTCTCCCCCAAGGTACTATTGCGATTCTATCCGACAACATGTCGGTAGTTTGGCACATAAACAAGCAGGGCGGAACCAGGTCCTACCCCCTTTGCAGGGAGGCCATGAGAGTATGGCACTGGGCCATAGCCTCTCGACATTTCTTAGTAGCCACACACATTCCGGGAAAAGCCAATGTGATTGCAGACATGCTCAGCAGGACTCTCCTGTTGCCCCACGAGTGGTCCCTCAACGACTGAGTGGCTGCACAGATCTTCGCCAAATGGGGCCTCCCTTGTTGCGACTTGTTCGCCAACCCCAACAATGCGAAGTGCAGAGAGTTCTTCACTCTGACACCCTCTCAGGGACAGTCTCCCAGGGACGCTCTAGCCCACAATTGGCCCCCAGCTCTGCTTTATGCCTTCCCTCCGATTCCCCTTCTCCCGAGGGTGATTCAGAAGGCTCTTCATGTCGGGTGTCAAATGATTTTGGTCGCCCCACATTGGCCCATCAGGTTTGGTTCCCATTTCTCCAGAAGTATACGGTACAGGGCCCCTGGATTCTGGACCCAGTGCCAGACCTGTTACCCAATCCGTTGGGACTCTCTCATCCGTCCCTTCGGTCGCTGCGACTGGCTGCTTGGTTACTCCACTTCCATCCTTAGTTAGAGACCTTTCTCTTTCTTCAGAAGTGATGCACATCTTGTCTTCTTCCCACAAGCCGTCTACCGTTAAGCTGTATTCCAGCAAATGGAAAAGGTGTGTTTGTTGGGCCCAGCAGCGAGGCATTGATCCTCTTACAGCCTCAGTTCCGCAGGTCTTGGAATTTCTAGCTTCATTGTTTCATTCTGGCTCTTCAGTCTCCACACTTAAAGTTCAACTGGCGGCTATATCTAATTTCCATGTTGCTATAGAGCCTTCTTTAATGGCTAACAAACTTTGCAAGTCCTTTCTTAAGGGAGCCTGGCTTCTCAGACCTCCTATGGCTCATCCCGTGCCCCCTTGGGACTTAAATTTGGTTTTGGCCTCCTTAACTGCCCGTCCCTTTGAGCCAGCGGCCACTTGTGATGTTAAATTCCTGTCCTGGAAAACTGCTTTTCTAGTGGCAATAACTTCTGCTAAGCGTGTTTCAGAGCTTCAGGCTCTCTGTTCTTCCCCTCCTCATTTGATCTTTCACAAAGACAGAGTTTCCCTTAGATTGAATCCTTCCTTTTTGCCTAAGGTAGCATCCTCTTTATGTATTCAGCAATCATTGGAGCTCCCAGTTTTCTTTCCAAATTTTTCTAATGGAGCAGAATATACCTTCCACCAGTTGGATGTTCACAGGCAACTGCGGTTTTACTTTGATAGGACCTCTCAGACTCGAAAATCTGACCAACTGTTTGTGTCGTTTGCGGAGAATAGGTTAGGTCTTCCAGTTGCCAAAGCCACCATTGCCAAATGGATTAAGGATTGCATCTCTTTCATTTATTCCCAGTCAGGCAGAGAGTTGCCTTTCCCAATCAAAGCTCATTCTACCAGGGCTATGGCCACCTCTATAGCCTTTCATTCCAAAGTTTCAACAGATAATATTTGTGCGGCTGCTACTTGGTCTTCTCCGCACACCTTCATTTCTCATTACAAGCTTGATGTGGCTTCCCGAGGCAGAGCTTCATTTGGTTCCGCAGTTCTCAGGAGTGTGTTCCAGTGAACCACCCGGGGTTTTAGGTGCTAGGGACGCTGTCCCATCAGTTATGAATGTAGGTGAGATAGGATCCCATTACATCTTTTAGTTATGTACTTACCATAACTTTGGATGTATGGGATCCATCTCGCCTACATTCATACATACCCACCCTCCTTCCCCCTACCTTTTGGATTTGGAGGAAACATTGGTCTTGCTGAGCTCTTCTCTGGAAGGTTTTTAGTTGCTTACAGTTATTGGTATTTTTTTCTGTACCTGTATGTATGTATGAAAGCGAACAAACAAGATCTGGGGAAGCAGGTGTGGTGCATTATGGGATAAGGGGTAGCCCAGCCAATGAGAGACTTCGTTCTAGTGTATAGTGGCCGAGTCGGAGCCGACGGATCAGCTCCAAGCCCATCAGTTATGAATGTAGGCGAGATGGATCCCATACATCCAAAGTTATGGTAAGTACATAACTAAAAGTTATGGTCACAGCTGCTTTTTGCAATTTATAATTTCCCAACGTTTTAAATAAGCGCTTGAGTGAGGTTTGGACAGTGGTGGTGCTGCGATAGCATTGTCGCCTCACAGCTAGATGCGTTGTCCGTTTGATTCTCAGTTAGAGCGTCTTCTGTGTGGCAACATGCATGAATGGGCGTTCCTTCATTGAAGATTGTGCGTTAGGCCCGGCAAGCCAGCACTTAAAACTCTACTGCCAATCATTAGCGGACCGGAGTTCCACTGTGGCGACCCCTAACCGGGAAAAGCCGAAAGACACAAACAATAATATATACTTTTTTTTTTTTTTGTTATGAGACACTTTAAAAGTAGTATTTCAGTGAACACTGAGTGGCAACTCTATTTGTGACAGAAATTCTAAAATTAGCATTTCATAGTGAACAGGATTGCAATTACATTCACGAACTTTCAAGACCAGAGTAAAATTAAAGGTAAAACTGCATTTTACATGTTAACATATTTTAGAAAGTTCAGAACGTTCACAAAACATTGTACCAGTATGCTGACTGTTAGTTATGTGAAATAACTGTAGGATTTCTTTGGCTGAGCATTATAAGTTACATCAGATTTTTAACCTGGTTTTATTGAGTGAGTTATAGAAACTATCAGTTAGAGAAACTTTTGTTCATCGGGTAATAATGTCTGTATTTAGAACCATTATTCTAGACACAGTCTTTCTTCTGCGGACACTCTTATCTTATCTTGGATTGCTTGTTTACAGTTCCTTTGAAATGTTATACAGTTCTCTGTTTTATATATTGAAGGAGCGTAAAATCTGGAGATAACTAATTTACATTCCATTCATTGGTACATTTTCCAATTGCTAAATGTTTTGGATTCTGTAGTTGCACACTTTTCAGTTATAATAAGCTATTCATCAATATAAGCAGCCATCTCTTTATCTAAGTCGATTCTTGATTATATTCCCAAATATCATAATATCATAATTCAAAATGAATCCCGAGTCATCTGCAGTCAGGGTTTAACAAATAAATGTTTGAGTACTTCCTGGCTTTTGACCAACAATTGACAAAGATGGTAAGGAAATCATTCTGTGTTACTAAATTTATAAGCTAGGGCATGGCATACAGGTCCAAGGAAGTCATCGCATTTAGCCCTCATCAGACCCATCGCTGATCACATGTACATGTACATGTATGCACCTGGCCAAGCACATGCAACTGCTGGAATGTTCACAAAAATTCTCACAAACGTTATACAGTGTAACATCTCTTATGTGGATTGCTTCAATGCTCTGTCCATATACTCTGTCTCCTAGAGACTGTTGAGGGGCAGTCCATGACTGGCATACAAGACACCATTGGAACCTGCACTGATGGACATTTTGCATACCCACAAAATGAAGAGCAGCAGAACTACCTGATTGTGGGACTTAATTCTTCATTGTGACATAAATAGGACATGTTGGAGGGACAGATTGTGCCTCAGAGAATACCCTTTCTCTGGAAAAGGCTTCCCATCAATGTGATACAGAGGATTTCCCTAACCTATTCAAGCATAATTTGAGCCTGTGAATGAGAAATCAGAAATTCCCCTGGCATCTGTGTCTCTAACGGAAAAGAGGTAGTCTGTGAGTGCTTGACCACCCATGCCCTATTTTACATATACCCCTTAAAACAACCTCTAAGGCACCAAAACTTGTTGGATATATTTGGATACTAGGTATTAGGCTTTAAAAGGTCCTTGTGAGCATTAGCCTAGTATACAGCTATTAACCTATTTCCTCAAGCAGTGACTGTACATAGTGCCTACTTATCATTTATAAGATATACATACAAATGTAAACAAATTCAGTGGGGCTATACTATGGAGCTTGGTGTGTTATTAAGTCAAGGTAATGACAATTCTTGTAAGGGGAGACTAGTTTTTTAAATATATATTAGGTTTGCAAGCAGCTTTATTTTTAGTCATGTGACTTCTATATTAGTTTTTTGCAAGGCATATGCTGCAACACCAGTGGCAGATGGGACTACCCCTGGGGCAGGATTGATTATTGGTTTATTAATAAAGGGCTTCCTTATAAATTCTTTACTGCTGAAGAACATAGCTTAAACCTCTTCTATTCTATTAAGATTTTAAGCAGTGATTTATTTTTATATATACCTTTAAGAAAGCTACAAGTTCTTTTGGAACACTTCATTATCAGTTAACTATGTATCCAATCATTTTAATTGTTAACTTTTTCTTAGTAGCATACCTATAAATATTTCATCTTGGAATCTCAACAGCATTCAACCTTCTACAAAGTCAAGGCTTTTTTTGGCAATTTCTGTATGATAGGAATGTGGATGTCTGCCATGTACAAATAATACACGACAGATGTGTAATTTTAATAAATTTTGATAAATGAAAATAATTGAATAACATTTGATGCAACCAGTAGTTGGGGGATTATTTTCTTTAAGAAATCTGGATTAATTTATTATTAGTGGAGAACTAAAACACCCTAGTATATGTATTTTCATAGAATGCATTCATAAACCAGACAGGCCTTCCAAGCCATTACAGTGGCAGTGTGCAAGGGGTAGCACACCTGCCTTTAATGCAGAAGGCTGTGGGTTCTCTTCCCACACCAAGAAGATTGACTGTAGTGCTGTGGAAGGATTTTCTATCATTAAAACAGATTTAGGTACACTGGGAGATGTTTCATTTGACTGTTAGATTTATTACTGTTAGCTGCTTATCTAGAACACTCTTAAAAATACTAATAATGTAACTGTGATTAAATATAAAGATGTTTCTGGAACTAGGGTTATGACTAATTTCTGTTTATAGCATGAAGTAAAATTCTAATATAAATTTGCTTTTTATTTCTCACCCTTCTCTTTAATACTTTTCTGGAGCTCTGTTTCTTAGTTCATGTTGTATATGCCTTCTTTTACTTGCTTTCTACTTATAGCAGCTCCTCTGCTTATGTTTTTCTGACTCCTTTCTGAAAATATTCCCCTTTATATTTTCTTGCATTCTCTCATGCACAGTTGCTAGATTATTTGTGACCTTTATGTTTTAGATATTGCATTTGCAGTATCCCTCACACAGAATGCAAATGTGTATTCTCACTGCACCTTTTCTGCTAAGTCTGTGTCTGTAGTTTTATAGTCTCAGAGGGCAGGTGTTTCACGTGAGAGGTACTAGAAACTACAACAACATTCTCTTTGAACACCCAGTACTAATGTGTTTCAGCTTTTCCCAGTTAGGGGTCACCACAGCAAAACTTTAGTCCGCTAATGATTGGCAGTGGATTTTTTACAGTGCCAAGGTGCCAGCCTGATGTCCAACCTTCAAAGAAGGCACACCCATTCATGCACACACTTACCTGCATGTCTTTAAACATTACTCAACTGTGGGGAGGACATGCAGACTCCACAAAGAAGGAGCTCCAACCAAGAATCAAACCAGAGATCCTCTTGCTGTGAGGCGACAACGCTAACTGCTGCACCACCACAGACTTGCGTTCTTCAATCACCCAGTAATAAGGTGTTAAATTATCTATAGTTTCTTTAGACACAGAACAGGCAGTGCATGAAATTCTCACCCATACAAAATAAGACAATCTACATCTCTTGCATATTTTAATACCAGTAGCAAGGAAAATTCAAAAATTACCTCTGGTAAGCATATATAAGAAATAAACAAGCAAGGATTTACTTAAAGACTGTGGAGATTCAGCATCTCAAATGTACTTTTAAACTTCTCAATAAATAAAATACAAAAAAATGCCACTAAACACTTCTCAGATCTCTTCTTCAGACTGATTTTAAAACCTTTCTCTCAGTTTATATATACATGCAATGCAAGTAAATCATATATAAGCACAGAGAGAAATGTTAGGCATTCAAGAAATGTGCATTCCTTGTTCCTGATCACGTTTCAGTATATTACAAAGGAAATAACGATGACTAGTTGGCATTTAGAGACAACAAATGGCAAGCATGCTTAAATGCAGGTATTTATCCAGTACTGAATAGCTCTATTAATTATATGTGCTATTAAACAGAACAGGAAGTGTTCTGCAAAATAAATAAACAATTATCATTGGTCAATAGGACTTGTCATTTGATCACGGGGCTAAAAAACAAAAAACAAAAAAGATGAACAGACTTATGAAACTAACTCCTTTATTGGTAAGCACTTTCGTTGGCATAAAATAAGCCAACTTCTTCAGACCATAAAAATACATACAACCATATAAAAACCAAGACTTGATCACGGAGCTGTGTTTTCTTAGTATTTTGGTAAAACTTTGCCAGCTTAAATTTTAAAATATGTCCAGATAGTTATTTCAGAAGAAAAAAAAAAAACAGATGACACTAATAGTCTGACACAAGCTTTTTATAATCTCTTTTAAGCTTTCACTTAGCTATATGACTTCATTGAGGTAATGAAAAATGAACTTAGGCAGACTTTTCTTTATAATTTCTTTGCATATTTCCATCTTTAAATGCAATACTCTTGCCGGTGTACTATACACATGGAGTTATATATTTGAAGATAACTTTTTGAATAATGATTTCAGTCTGTCCTTTATTACTTGACAACGTATATTAAAAATAGTTTTGAGCAGACTGGGATTGGTTCCATATTCCATTAGCTTACATTTGACTTTCCTGAGAAAAGATCTGCAGCTCAGGCAAGCTACCTGGTTAACAAAACTGAAAGAAATAAATAATGCAACATTATGCACTGTCAAGGGAAGCACGACACTTGTCTCTGACCTCACATATTAAACTCAGCTTGAATGTTTTACAAGAGGCCAGTCACTTATATACACAGCGACAACTGTCTTTCTCTTTGTTGCTTCACCACCTCATGGCATGAGACATAACGAAAGATGAAGCTTTTATTTTTCTAAGTATTGATCAGCTTTTCCTCACAGAGATATGTGGTCTATTGTTGTGGGTCTTAAACATCAGCTACGTAGCCTGTTTTAGTTCCCCAAGAGATGGGTAAAGTCTGCCTTTATCTCTGTAATAATTTTAATTATGTGAAATAATTATTGCATTTGCACTATATTTTCTTTTTATTATTTGACTTATATGTGTAAAAAATGGGGTTTATCATGTACTTCTAAAAGTAACATAACATTAGATTATAGTATTTTGTTAGCTACTTTGTCCATTGTTTAATACATACATGCTAAATGTGTTACATTTAGAGTCAGATGGGGTGGAACGAAAAAGGCAAAGTTATTGTAATTCTGATATGCATAAGATACTTGAGCAGACTTAGAAATGATGGAAAATGAAAATGTGAATAGCCGATCTAATGATATTTAATAGATTAATCACAATTATATCAGTCCATTAGAAGCAAAGCCACAGACTATCATATCATATTGGGAGAATGACTGCAATCCTGTAATATTACAGGAAGGACACAATCTTTTCCCACTAAATGCTCTGCTTGGTTCCCAGTGACTTTTTCCTATATTAGAATTAAATATGGATAACTGGTGCCTGGAGTGATAGTCCCACTGCTATACCTCTCAACTGCTCAGATTTTCACAGAATGTCCAGACTTTTGCCTCATCTTTACAAAATTTGAGATTTTCTTGCAACCCATTTAGCACTGAAGTCACAAAATAGTGCTAAATAATGACAGACATTTGAGTTTCAGACTTCAGAACATATGAAATAATACAAAAACTGTTACTCTAGCAACTTTCTAAGTATATAGGAGCAATATTTAAAATCTGTGCTTATTTTTGGGACTTTGTCCCCCCCATTTCTTGTGATGAGAGGTTGAGAGGTTTGCCCACTGCAGTGAGCAGAGTATTGCAAAGAATGAGCTTTCTATGTGTGGCATCCATTAACACAACACATCACATCCACAACAAAGGGAAGAAGTGCATTGGCTACTGAAAGCATTGCCATCAGTCCAGTTATTACACGGTACATTTGCTTGTGAATTTGTCACCTGCAACTCCTTTATGTGTATAGTATATAAGCAGCCTGTGAGTCATATCTAAGCATAGGCATTACAGTTCTTTATCTGACATTCTGCAGTGCTGGACTACAAACTGTGCAGTTCTTTGTAAATGCATACTCTACATGTTAATAGTAATGAACAGCACAGTGTTCACCTGAGAACCAGGTATAAATGTGATCACATTACAGCACTTCACCTTAGACGAGTTCCTCGCCATAGATCAGTTTCAGTTCATCTGCCACTGTTAAACCACATTCTTAACATTATGCCTTCTCCTGGGAAATGCCATCCTTCAAACACGTCATCTTTCTTCTCCCTTCCTCTAGCTGCTTCCAGCAGAATTATGTGAGACTGTACTGCTGTTTGCTTTTCAGGGACTCTTTTATTTTTTCTTGTCTTTTTTTAACATTCATTTAGCACTCTTTTGAAAAAAATAAAACTTGGATATATTAGCCCTGCAGTTCATTCAGCATTCTTGTGCTGTTATATTGGAAAGTGCATATTCTATTGTAAGTAGTGACCATACACTAATATGCTGTACTTCACTGTACACAAACTACAGTGGAGAACATATTTAACTGCTGACAGTGGCTTGTGTGCAGCAGAAGGGGTCTACATTTCAAATGTAGCAATCACTTGTCACGAGTCTCCCTAGTATCACATGGAGTCACATTTTGAATGTCTGTGCCTGGTAAAGTTATGACCAATATAGTTAGCTCTGTGGTATTTATAAAGTCAAAGAATCTGTATGTTATGTGTTAATGAACATGCTTGCACCCTGGTTATCTTATTACATATACTGGGGGGATGAGGCTTTCTACTACTGGCAGCACAGTTATGTTGTTCACAGGGTAAGTGTGTGTGTGTGTGTGTGTGTGTGTGTGTGTGTGTGTGTGTGTGTGTGTGTGTGTGTATGCACATGTGTGTGTGTGTGTGTGTGTATGAATGTCTGTGTGTGCGCACGCATGCATGTTATGTGTGTATATGTGCAAGCGTGTGTTTGTGTGCGCGCGTGCGCGTGTGTGTCTGTATGCATGTGTGTTTGTGCATGTGAGTGTGTGTGCATTTCAATGTGTGCATTTGTGTTTGTGTGTGTCTGCATGCATGTGTGTTTGTGCATGTGAGTGTGTGTGCATGTCAATGTGTGCATTTGTGTTTGTGTGTGTGTGTGTGTGTGTGTGTGTGTGTGTGTGTGTGTGTGTGTGTGTGTGTGTGTGTGTGCATTTATTTCTGATTTTTTCTTTTTTTCATTTTGTCTTTCTTATAATATACAGTAAGGATCCCTCACACAAAAATGTTTTTCTTTGTGTCTCTGTACAGATGAGTGCATGTGTGTACTGTGCTTCTGTGTATATGTTTGCATGTGTATGTGTGTGTGTGTGTGGGGGGTATATGAGTATGCATTCATATGTTCTGTTGCTACAAAATGTCTTGGTAAATGAACATGTTCAAAATGCCCATTGCTGATATTCCAGGATAGTACTATATATTCATCAAACAAAATTTTTTACAGTGCTTATCGTCAATCAGTGGAACAAAACTTATTAACAATAATTATAATGATTATTTTTAAGCACTATAAATAAAATTATTAAGCAATAACATTAGAATAGTATAAAACACTAAAATAAATAAGGATGGGATTCCAAGATGACCTCTGAGTTCGGGATCTGCTCTGTGGCATTGACAGATATCAGATCCAGCAATTTGGGCACCTCCTGGGGATGCCTCTTGGGTGCCTGCCATGGCACAGGTGACTGCAATTCAGGTCATGTTGGAATGATTATATATTTATCATGCTGAGAAGATGAGGAGATCTCACAAGATAACATGGAGGCTGTGAGAAGATGTGAGATTCTCACAAGATGACATGGAGGCTTTGAGAAAATGTGGGATCCTCACAAGATAACATGGAGGCTGTGAGAAGATGTGGGATTCTCACAAGATGACATGGAGGCTGTGAGAAGATGTAGGGATCTTACAGAATACCATGGAGACTGTGAGAAGTTGTAGGGATCTCACAAGATACATTGTAGGCTGTGAGAAGATGTGGGAGCCTCACAAAATAACATGGAGGCTGTAAGAAGATGTGGGGATCTCACAAGATAACATGGAGGCTGTGAGAAGATGTGGGGGTCTCACAGGATAACATGGGTGCTGTGAGAAGTTTTGAGGATCTCACAAGATAACATGGAGGCTGTGAGAAGATGTGAGATTCTCATAAGATAACATGGAGGCTGTGAGAAAATGTGGGGATCTCACAAGGTAACATGAAGGTTGTGATAAGATGTGGAGTCTCACAAGATTACATGAAGGTTGTGAGAAGATGTGGGGATCTCACAGGATAACATAGAGGCTGTGAGAAGATGTAAGGATCTCATAAGATAAACATGGAGGCCATGAGAAGATGTGGGTATCTCACAGGATAACATGGAGGCTGTGAGAAGATGTGGGGATCTCACAGGATAACATGGAGGCTGTGAGGAGTTGTGGGGATCTCACAGGATAACATGGAGGCTGTGAGAAGATGTGGGATTCTCACAAGATAACATGGAGGCTGTGAGAAGATGCAAGGATCTCGCAAGATAACACAGAGGCTATTGCTTGGAAAGATGCAGTCTTGTTTATGCTGCTCAACATGTGATCACATCATTTGCAGCAAGGCAAGCAATATAGAAAATAGATATAAGGATGGAAGAATGAAATAGTTGGATATAAATCTATAAAATCCAATATGTAGAACATTGAATTACATTGAAATAATGTAATTATTATTTTATTATCAAATTGCTTGCTTTGCTATATTCGGGGAGTGCAGGAATGGATCCCTGCTGTAGCACAAATAACAAAGTAGGGAAATTATTGTAGGACAGAATGCCAGCCGCCTACTACTGGACACAGAGATACTTATGTCATATGTGGCACTTCACATGTCACATGTGTACTTATCAGCAGATAGGAGGATGCCCATTTCAGCTCAGCGTGTCTTTGTTTTACAGGAGAAAACTGGACCATGCAGTCAAAATTGATCTGGATACCAGGAAGACATGCAAACTCAGCATAGAAAACACCAAAAAAAAGACTTAAATAACCATGCTCTATGACCCAGCAACTCTAACCTCTGCATCTGACACCTGAAATTATATATACATTAGCACGTCTTTTACTATGACATTATCAGTATGTGGGCAAAATGTATAGAACTAGCTTATTTATCAACTTAAAATGGCTGCAAAACATTTTCCAGAAGTGGAACTAGGGCAAAGAATTATACAAAAACTGTGCACTGATCACAACACAGTAAAAAAAAAATTATCACATCACAGCAAAAAAAAAAAAAAAAAAGCTACTGGCATGAAATGCATTGTATATTTAATAAACATCTAACATTGCAAATGAATTACTGATTATTCATTACACAGAGCTGAAGACGTACTTTTGCGTGAGATACAAGAATAGGTTATTAGGGTTACCACCTGTCCCACTTTGTGAGGGACAGTCCCTCTTTGGGCAGTTGTGTCCTGAAAAAAAATTGCAAAAATGGCAGATGTCCTGAAATTTTAGGACAAAATTATTTCCTATATTTTATGTAATAGTTACATAAAACAGTTATTCTGTATCTGAAACACCTAAATGTTATAAGAAACAGAATAAGCAACTAAAATGCTACGAGAATAAGCTTTAATTTAGGCAAAAAAGTGAGGTTCTGTCCTTTGTACTGGCTGTGGGTATGTTTCGGCCTGCAAAATCTGATGTTTGTGCCAAAAATGTCCCACTTTGTGCATTTGAAAAGGTGGCAACCCTATAGGTTATTAAGATTGCTTACTTCTTTAAGCGAGCTAGTGCTAATGGGAGTGTGCATGTGTGCGTGCATGTGTGTGTGTGTGTGTGTGTGTGTGTGTGTGTGTGTGTGTGTGTGTGTGTGTGTGTGTGTGTGTGTGTGTGAGATGTGATCCCTTGCACAGGTCAAGACTGCTCTTCTGTAAATTCATTTGGTCGCAGGACCTTTGTGTGTCACTCTTCAGTTGGCTATACACATTTTACTTTTGCTTGGATATGTACATAACATAGTGTAAGAATAAACACATATTATATTTTTACTTCCTTTGGTAGTACCAACTGCATTTTCCTTCTGCTTGGACTAACTTCTTTTGACACCAGAAGCTGTATGTTCTTTCTACGCTGCATTTACACTGCCTGCATTGTTCTGTTTATCCACATGGTCTTCAGAGAGAACCATTGGCAATTATGGTCCAACTTAATCTCTCTCCAGTCTTTCGGCTTTTCCCGGTTAGGGGTCGCCACAGCGGAACTCCGGTCCGCTCATGATTGGCAGTGGATTTTTATGATGCCGAGTTGCCAGCCCGACACCCAACCTTCAAGGAAGGTCCAACTTAATAAAAAGTCAAATAAAGGTTTTGTTTATGCAGTTGCATTTCTTCCAAAAAACTTATTTTATTTTAATGTAGTACAATCTTGAATCATGGTATTGCATTTATTTAGTTTGCTTTTATCCTGCAATGAAACTCCACCATTTTTCAGTGTCATTTATTTCTTTGGTTTTGGTTCAAGATAACGTCATTAAGCCCAATTTAGTTGTACAACTTCATAAAAAATTCCCAGAAAGATAGAAGTTGCACATGCAATATTTCAAGTTGTGTATATCTGTGAATGTGCATAATTATAAACTAGAATGCATGCACTCTACAATGGACTTTCATGTTGCAGGTGCCCAGGCAAGTGGGTATTTAATACCCTCAAAGAAAGAAATTGAAAGGAAAGTGCTCTATTTAAAAATACAGCTTAGATCTGTGTTATGTAATACATGCGTTTTTTATTAGAAGTCAATGGTTTCAGGAGTCAGTTGTATATGTGACTGATCTTAGAAACAAGAGTACAAGACTTCAGGTATGTTCATGTATCTGATTTCTTTAATTAGTGAAAGGATAACATTTGAAATTAAAAATGATTAGCTCACAGGCAGACTGTTAAGAGAAGAAATTGATGTGTGTAGAAACTGGTTTTAGAAAAAGAAACCAACTTATGTACAGGAAGTCAACTATCTAATAATTACCTAAACAGCATGACTGAAGAGGTCTTGGTTTGTAGAAGACTAATGCAGCTAATAAGACACATTAGTAAAAGGAAATACAGATCTATTAAACATAATAAGTGCAATAACAAAAATGTTTGCAAGATGGCGCCTAGTTATAAATGAACAGGCAAAAATCACACCCATTGCAAGAAATGTAGCAGGCATCAAATCGCATTGTAAAACAATTAACACTGTCAGGCTTTAAGGAAAACATAACCATTTACTAAGGGTCTCTAAAATGTGAAATAAGGCAAGTCAGCTAAATGTAAATGAAACAGAGGTAAATGGACAAAAAAAGATACTTGTTAGATTAGTGAACTGCAAACCGCAAACACTGTGGGCATTTTAATTAGTGGTGGAGTTATTAGTGACCACAGAAATGATGGCATGAATGCAGGTCAGTTCTCACCCTTCCCAGCTCCAGAAATGTTACATCTGCTTCATCTGCTTATCATCCTATTAAACACACGCACACACACACACACACACACACACACACACACACACACACACACACACACACACACACACAATTGGCTTCAAATATCATTGGTACTTCTCTGTTTCCTTTCTCATTATTACATAATTAGAGCTAACTAATAAGAAATATAGTATCCACTTATTTCCTTTTATTAACTCAACATTTTAGTCTGTCTACTTCATACCATATCTGTTTTCTGCCCTCTAATAAGTATCAAAATTGCACATTTTCTCTTCGCATCATAACTGTTTCTGCTGCTACTAAAATCCTTTCTAATAAAATATCACCACATACTTTCATCTCAGTATGCATCTCCTGCTACAGGTTACTCAGCACACTATGAGATCAGGAGTAGCTCTACTAATATATCTTCATGCCTTTGTAAGCTTTCAACTTATCTTTATTTAACAACAAAATCCTTTACTTCCAGCCTCTGCAGCATTTGTAACAAAATTACAGAATTACATGCCTGGATTTCATAGTATAACCCTGATATTCTTGCCATCACAGACATCTGGGTTAAGCCTAACATCAAATACTCTGAACTATTCCCTCCAGGCCATAACATTATCAGAGCTGATAGGTCACATAAGAAAGTGGTGGAGTAGCTTTAATTTATGCATGTTCATGGACTGCATTCACACCATATCCCAGCATTACAAAACGTTGAAATGCTGCTTAAGCTTGAGAATAAAAAAACAGCTATATTTTGTTACAGTCTATCCCAACTGGAAAAATATATTAACTTAAAAAGAAATTGGCTCCTGGACAACTAATAACATACCCTATGAAAAAAAAAACATACTAGGAGCTGCAAATATTGACTGGCAGATTCTTATAGGTTCATAGGTAGGTACTAGGCTATCGGCCCAAGGGCCTAAGTAAGCCTAGCCAACAAGGTTCCCTGGCTTATGCCACCCAAGAAAGTTATTTTCCTGTGCCCCTGTCAAGCAGAGCCACCAAAGTGATCCCTGGGGTGTATTTCCTATTTCCCATCCACTTATCAAGATTTTTTTGAAGAGTGCTAATGAGGAACTTTGCTTGACATAGAAGGGTAGCTTGTTCCAGAGTATGGGAAGTCTCTGGGACAGGAATCTATCCCTCCAGCATGTTCTGTTTATTGTGGTGACAAGGTTTAGGTCCCTAGAGTGTGTAGCTCAGAGGGATTGGGATTTCTTTAGGTGTAGCATGTCCAACAGCTCTGGGTTTGACATAGCTTTATATGTTAGGCAGAGATCACCTCGGAGTATGCAATATGCTACAGTTTAAAGCTGGAGATTTTTGAGACGGTCAGTGTAGGGCATTTGTTTGAGGCCAGTAATCTTCTTTGTGAGGTACTTATGTAGCCTCTCCAGCTGCTGCAGATGTCTTGTGAGGTACATTCCAAAAGGGGCGGTGTACTCTATAATGGGTCTAATCAGTGTCGAGTAGAGGGGAACAATGACCTCTTTTTTCCTAGATGAGAACCCTTTTGTGATGAGGTGTGCCACTGTGGTGATGTGTTTATCAAAGGAGAGACTACTGTCAACCTGGGTCCCCAGGTCTCTTATCACACATTTGGCATTAAGTAGACTGCCGCCTATGTGGTAGTTCATGGGTACAGAGTTTTTACCAAACGGGATGACAATGCACTTTTTGGCACTGAGCTTGAGGCCAAGGCTCTGACACCAGACATCTGTCTAGGTGAGGCCCTTCTGCAGGATATCCACATAAATTGGGGACTCAACTATGGCTCCGAGTTTGCAGTCATCTGCGAACTTCATTAGCCAAAGGCCTTTTGTGTCAGCCTGTACTTTAGAGAAGTAGATACCAAACAGGAGAGGTCCCAGGACTGAACCCTGTGGTACTCCACTTGTCACTGGTTTGAAGTCAGATTTGGAGTCTGCAACTTTTACAGTGTGGGTTCTGTCAGTGAGCCAAATGGCAATCCATCTTGTGATGTAGGGGTTTATACCTAGTTTAGTGAGTTTACTATAATTCCAGAATGGAGGATGGTGTCAAAAGCCTTGGCGAGGTCACGATAGGCTGTGTGAACCATCTTACCATCGTCTACAGCTTCGGTGGCTGTCTCAAAGAAGTTAATCAGGTTCAGGAGGCTTGATCTGCCTTTCACAAACCTGAACTGGGTGGGGTCCAGAGTTTGGAGGTTACCAGTGTCTTTGTTTATGAGTTCCATGATGATACGTTCCATGGCTTTACAGACCAGGCTCATCAGACTAATAGGGCGATAGCTCCCGGGATCAGTGGTGGCTCCCCCTTTGTGGAGTGGGATAACTGTTGCTGTGTGCCATTCAGTGGGCACAAAGCCTGATGTGAGACTATGACTGAACATGGTGCTTAGGTGGGGAGCCAGTTCATTCTGAAGTGCATGTAAAACGCAGCCTGGGATGTTGTCTGGTCCCATGGATGCTATTTATTTGGCTTTAGAGTGTGCAGCTTGTACCTGCGTAGTTGTGATTACAGGGACCCTGCATTCTTCCTGTATAGATATGGGCCCTTTAGGGGGTGAGAGGGGGGTATAGTTAACACTGAACCTATCTGCCAGGACGTTGGCAATATCAGTTGGTTCTGCAATTTTCATGCCATTGTGCTGTAACTCAGAGAAGATCTGGGTGTTGCCATTGAGATTCTTGACATAGCTATAGAATGCTTTGTGGTTGTCCCTAGAATCAGTATCAATTTTGTTTTTGTAGCTAGCATTGGATGATCTTATAAGGGATCTCAGCTTCTTACTGAGGCTGACCAGGGAACTCCTCTACTCATGGGAGTTTACTCTCTTTTGCAACAGTTTCTTCCTTCTGTTGTAGAGTTTTTTAAGACAGGGGACTACTAAATTGGCTTCCTTTTTTGGAGGATAGCGTCTTGGTTCTGTTTGGGATAGCACGATCCATGCACTCGTGTAAGTGCTTATAGCGTGCATCTGTGTAAGATTCAGCAGTCATAACTGTATTTTCCATCTGCGTGGGTGTCATGATGTTCGCCACCTCTGTCTTAAGAAGCATGAAGTTGGCTTTGGAGAAATGTTTTACAGTGATTTCCTTAATGGGGCTGGGGGCGGGATGC
The DNA here is from genome assembly GCF_019279795.1 of Protopterus annectens. Taxonomy (NCBI): domain Eukaryota; kingdom Metazoa; phylum Chordata; order Ceratodontiformes; family Protopteridae; genus Protopterus; species Protopterus annectens. The sequence continues at coordinate 816,765,353 of NC_056749.1, read as the reverse complement.
GGATATCTAGGGTGATCAGCTTATGGTCAGATCTGAAAAACGAGGAGTTGACTTCAGGTGTGGAACACCGGTCACTCATGTTGGTAATGACTAGGTCTAGGATATTGTTGCCCCTGTTGGGGGTGTGGATAAGTTGATCCAGGGCATTGGAATTTATGAATTCCAAAAAATGTTAAGTGAAGGAGTTGATACATGAGTAGTTTTCCCAGTTAATGGTGGGGTAGTTGAAATTGCCCATTATTAGGGTGTTTGGTTGAAGCCTAATATTTTCCAGTATATCAAGAAAAGAGGAGTGGGAATCCTGGGGCATGGTGGGGGGATCTGTAGCAAGCTACAATTTGAATTGCAGTTTTTCCCAGAGTTAATTGCACTTGGATAACCTCGGATGCATTATGCTGAGCAACTAGCCTGGAGGTGTGGATATCCTTAATGAATATGGACACACCTCCGCCTTTGGTGTTCCAGCCTAGGTTAGGTGGCCGAAAAGTGTGGTATGAGTTATAGCCTGGTAATGCAGGTGTGCTCTCTGGAGCCTTGAACCAAGTCTCAGTCACTGCACAGATGTCGATGTTCTCCATTTTAAGGAGTGCCTTGAGGGAGGGCATTTTGAGGTTTAGACTTCTAGCATTGAGTAGCATTACCCTCAGTTTCTGCTTGCCTGTTCCTGTTACGGTGGTGAATTTGTCATTTGAACCTTGCCTAAAAAAGGCACTATAGGGGCAGCAAGAACCTTAGCCAGTATCAGGAATCCCAGGAGTGACAGATGCCAGCCATCTCTGGCAAAGCATTGTGGTCTGTCAACCATGTCATCCCAGGCAGACAGATACTGGATCCCCTTAGAATGACACCAGAAGCTTAGCTAATTGTTGAAGTCAATCATTTTGTCCTTGTACTGCGGTATCATTCTAGGCGATGGCGGGATGCTACTTAGGGCTAGGATCATACCTGCCTGGGCTACAAGATAGGAGAGCTCTTCCATGTCTCTTTTCATGTAGTTCAAGGAGGTACATCTCAGGTCATCCACACCAACATGGACAATGACAGAGTCATATTTGTACTTGTTGTGGAGTGACCTGAGTGTGTGGGTTATGTGCTGAATCCTGGCACTGACAAGCAGCTGACAGTAATCTTCTCCTTGTTTAGCCTGGTGAATGGGACATCAGTGTGCCTGACTATAGAGTCACCTATGACTAGTGTGTTGGGTACGTTGTTTTACCTTATGGGCTGTAGTTGACACACTGGCACACTGAGTCTGTAGGCTATGTGTCATTTGGGTTGTGTTGGGGGGTGGGGGTTGCTTGCGTTTCTGCTTTGGAGGTCTCTGTTGCTTGAGCAGATTATTATTGAGAGCCTCCACAAATGTTTTTGTGTTTCTATGTGTGGATTTTGGTGGTGTAGGTTTAGTGGGACTATGTGATGAGTGTGGTGTGGTGCATGTGTTTGCCTTCTCGTCTTGACTGTCAAGTTCAGTCTTGGTTGGAGAGACCTTTACCTCCAGTTTGGCTAGATAAGTGCATCTCTCACAGGTTGTGGTGTTGGGCGGTAGGAGGAGAGGGTTGTCTGTATACATGAGGCAATTGCTACATTGCCCTAAGATGCCCAGATTCATCAGATAGACAGGAGAGAACACTGGTAGCTGATCCTTGGGCATGCCTGAATAAAAAAAACACTTTCCTCTAGACAAGTGAGGAAAGTGAGTATAACAGCTGTTTTTCTCTACGCAAGTGAGGAAAGTAAGTACAAAACCGTTTTCCTCTAGGTAAAGAGGAAGGTTGAGTGCTGTAGTAATTTGTAGCTTATTTAGTACTAACAACAAGTTCTGAACAAGTGCTGAGCACGAATAAGCAAATGCAATTGCTAAAACTAAGAATCTGTACCTGGATCTTGTGGTAGATAGGATACCTAGTGCTTATCACTCCCAGTGATAAGCTAGAATGCTTCCCTCTAACACAGAAAGACTTGGGGAGGGGGCTCAGAAGCTTATAAAATGTCCTGGATACAACAACTCTGTATCTGGACTAGAGTAGTTACAGGAAAGGTGGGAAACAAGTGCAAATGTGGGCTTTTAAACCAGAAAGTGTAAAGAGATGGAAAAACTGCCCAAATGGCCAATAAACTACAATTTCTGGGCCAAAAAACACTCTTGTGGTAGATAGGCTACCTAGTGCTTATCACTTCCACTGATAAGCTAGAAGGCTTCCCTCCAACACAGAAAGGCTTGGGGGACTCAGAAGCTTACAAACAGTCCTGGATACATCAAATCTGTATCTGGACTAGGCTAGTTACAGGAAATGTGGGAAACAAGTGAAGATGTGTGCTTTTAAACCAAAAAGTTGAAGGAGATGGAAAAACTGCCCAAACAGACAATAAACTACAATCTCTGGGCCAGAAACCACTCCTGTGGTACATAGGCTACCTAGTGCTTACCACTTCCACTGATAAGCTTAGTCAGTAAGCTTATGTCAGAGTTTCCCTCAGCTAGTATAAACCTTAATGGTTACACTTAATTTATCAAGACACCCATTAGATTTAATAATTCCAACAATGAAGGTGTAATTCTAAACTTGATATTTGTATGTGAACCTAGCAAATTTAAAGCCTGTGGAACCTCTCCAAACTCAGTTATTGACCACCTTCCAGCCTGTCGCTCGTCCCTCTCTAGTATCGATGACGAACAGGCAAGGTCGTTCATTTATATGTTTTATTACATGGAAACAAATCAGGATGGATAGCAGCATTACAAAATACAAACTTAGCTGAAAGGGCAAATGGTGCAGTGGTTAAGGTGTATGCCTTTCAACCAGAAGGTGCAAGGTTTGATTCTCACCACTGGAACGAGCTTAAAAACAAACTGATTAACAGGCAGACTACACACACATGCATGCATTTACATCTCAACAGCTTACTACAAAATGGCAGTCAGGCTCGCACATGCTCAGCATTTGTACACTTGTACGAGCCCCTAGAAAGCTTCTTAAAGTTGTACATACATATTGATCTACATTCTCCCTCTTAAATAGATTGCGCTCAATGAAATGACATTGGAATAAGACATGCAATAAGATAGACATCAGAAACAAACAATATTCATTGCCAAGTTGCCATGTATCTGTAACATGGTCTGGGAATATGACTTAATCTAGTAATATAGGTATCAGAACTGGGTTTAGCAACAGGGACAGTATTTGGTGAACAACATGTATCAGGAACTTCAGGATTCATCTCAGAACAGGGATATTAACTGGAACGTTCTCAGGAATTGGAATGCTGGATAACTCACGCTGAGATAAAGAGTCTTTTTCACAGGCTAAGTGCTGTGGTACAGCCTCAGATGCTGGCATCAAATGTTTCCAATTACGCCTAAACTCTACTCCTTGTGATTCCACAGTGTATGATCTCAGCTCTGGAAAAATACTTTTCATGACTTCAATCCGATTATAACCTTTGCATATTTGCATTCTCACTGTATCTCCTTCTTGTAATGGATTAAGCAGTTTGCTGGATTTGTCATAATAGCACTTCTGGGATATGTGTTTCTTTAAAAGATAGGCTTTCATTGATCTGTTATTCTTAACAGTCAGAATGAATAAACTACTGCTGACTGGTAATGTGGATCTGGTTTGTCTCGACAGAAGTCTGTGGGCAGGGTAACCAAGATGTTTATCACAAAGAATATTTCCGAGACTCAAGAGATTCAGGAAAACATCATTATTGTCTTGTTTCAACTTCTCTAGTAACTGTTTCATACTTTGAACTACACGTTCTGCCAAACCATTTGACTGTGGGTACTCGGGACTATTCGTAACATGGATAAATTCCCACTCTTTGGCAAATCATTTGAACTGCTGGCTAGTAAACTGTGGGCCATTGTCAGAAATAACTTTGTACGGACTACTGTGGACTGCACAATAATGCTTTATCTTAGTAATGAAAGTACTGGACTGTAGATTAGGAAGTAGGTCAATCTCAAACCAATTGGAATAAGATCTACTAACACCAAATAATGTTGACCATTCCATTAGAAAATGTCAGTGGCTACTGTCGACCAAGGTAGTTCAGGAATCTGGTTTAGATGAAGTGGTTCCTTCTGTTGATGTGGCTTTGTACTATTACATTCAGAACAAGCTGAAAGTACTCTCTCTCGATGTCTTGTGACATAAAATGCCAAAATACTAGTCCTCTCACCCTCCTTTCAGTAGAATCAGTTACTGGGTGGCAACTGTGCAATATACTCTTGTCCCAAGGACTTTGGAACAATCACTTTTGGAACTTTCATGACAATACCATTGTCAGACAAAATCTCATCTCTGTAAGGAAAATAAGGTTGTACTTCTTGAGGTAAACTAGATTGCTTTGACAGCCATCCTTGATTGATAAAGTGATTGAACTTCTGTAAAACAGGATCTGAGGCTGTATGATTTCTGGGTTCATCAAGGTGTATGGAAGAAAAGTTTTTCACTTCCATAACTTCAAAATCAAGATTTTCATTCTCATGCTGTTTAGCTGAATTTCTGGGTGATCTGGATAATGTATCAGCAAGATAAAGAAGTTTGCCTTTTGCATAGACAAGATTGGAATGGTACTTCTGCAACCTCAACATCATGCTTTGCAATCTGGCAGGAGCTGTATGCATAGGCTTTCTCAAAACTGTGACTAGAGGCTGATGATCTGTTTTGTTCTGGATAGGTCTACCATAAATATAACTGTGGAACTTTGAACATGCAAACACAATTGACAAGAGTTCCTTCTCTATCTGTGCATAGTACATTTCAGTTTCTGTTAGAGATCTGGATGCATAGGCAACAGGTTGACCCTCTTGATGAATGACTGCACCAAGACCAAATTTCAAAGCATCACAAGAAAGAACAACTGGTTTGTGAACATCATAGTATCTGAGAGTTGGTGGACTGGCAATTCTCTGTTTCAGTAAATCAAAGGCTGTCTGGTGCTGTTCCAACCATGTCCAGGATACATCTTTACGTGTCAGTTCTCTAAGTGGTGCTGCTAGCTGGCTTAAGTCTAAAATGAACTTGCCTAGACAGTTAACCATGCCAAGAAAATGTTGAAGGGCTTGAATATTGTCTGGGGCTCGCATAACAAGAATAACTGTTTGCTTGGAAGGATCTGGTCATAAGTCTGAACTGGTAACCAAATGACCAAAATAAGTGACTTCACGTAACTTGAACTTGCACTTCTGAGGATTCAGCTTAAGATTTACTTGACATGCTCTTCCAGAACTTTCTTGAGGTTTCTGTCATGCTCAGCGTCACCATTACCTCCTACTAGAATATCATCTATTATAACAGCCCAAGGATATTCAGGAAAAAATTTTTGCTCCATTGCACATTGAAAGAATTCACTGGCAGAATTTATCCCAAATGGCATTCTCAAAAATCTGTACCTGCCAAAAGGAGTACTGAATGTAGTTAGCAATGAAGATTTCTTGCCACGGAAAATTGGCCAAAATGAACTTGTTGCATCTAAGACGGAAAACAACAGTGGAATTTGGCATCAGAGCTGCAACATCTTCATGATGAGGTATTTTTGGGACTTTTAATCGCATGGATAAATACAAATTCTGATATCATCTGAGCTTTTCTTATGTGCTACCACTATGGAGGCTACCCGTTCAGTTGGTTCTTCAACTGGACAAATGACACCTTATTGCACCATTTTAATCTAGCTCGGCTTTGACTCTGTTCTGCATAGCTACTAGAACTTTCCAAGCTGGCCTGACAACTGGACTAACATCTGGGTCTAACTTCATGGAGTACACAACTGGAAGATTGCCTAGTTTGTCTTTGAAAAGATCAGCATAGGTAGAAAAAATATACTGGGCGAAATTAAAGTAGTTTTTTTTTCAAACTAACATGGTGGACTTCCTTATTAAATGAAACAGTCCCATTTTCAAACTGTCTTTGAACCCTAATAATGACTGGATGTGCCTTATGATCACATAAAATAACAAGTTGTAGTTTCTCCCAGCAGAGTAACATGAAAGTATTACTGAACCTTCAGTTTGAATCTCTTCACCACCATAAGCAACAAGCTTTGCACACTTTGACAAATCAAGCTTGTCACTAGCAGGTACGCTAGCAAATGTTAATGCAGACATAACATTGCACTTTCAACCTGTGTCACCTCTGAGCTCTATGGGCTTCCCATTTATCCGAGCAATACAAAATACTTCATTCTTTGCCCATAAATCGACTGCATTGACTGTTTCCTGAAGCACAGACACACCATCAACATAAAAAGTAGGGTCATACCTCCCAACTGTACCGAATTACTCAGCTGTTACTGAGTTTTGGGGTCCAAGTAATGGGGTCCCACAATTCCCTAGTGGCACCCTTTCATTTCCAAATTTTTCCCAGCTTTTTTTTTTTTTTTTTTTCACTTTTTTGAGCTGAGCTGTTCACTGTTTGAATGGATGTGCATGCATTTCCAGCTGTCTGCTGCTTTCAAATGGATCTGTGAGTGGGAAGGACTGGTGAAAACACTTGCGAGTGGGAAGGAAACATTTTTTATTATATTCTCGGTACTGCAGAGCTTGAGCGAGAATGAAAGGACTATGAGCGTGGGTACTACAGAACTACGTGAATGGAAAGGGCTGAGATTTACAGAACTACGTGAACGGATTCAACATATTTCAGGTATCTGAACATGGTGTGTGTGTGTGTGTGTGTGTGTGTGTGTGTGTGTGTGTGTGTGTGTGTGTGTGTGTGTGTGTGTGTGTGTGTGCATGTAAATGCCCCAGGTGAATATACCTGCTGGCTAGAGGGACTCAGGCTCAAACCCTGTATGTTGGGTACAGGTAAAAAGTGTCTAAAGTCCCTAGCCAACACCACTTCTGAATTTATGCCTCATATTTTGAGCTGTTCCTCATACAATCTGTGGTTTTCAGGATTTTTGTGGCAAATCACTGAAGGATTGGCTTCACTAAATAATTACAGGCATTTGAATTTCAGACTTCATATTCTTCAGAAAATAAATGATAACACAAATCCTTTTATTCTAGCAATTTTCTAAGTTTATAAGATCAGTATTGCTTTTCAGGATTGTGACAAATCACTGAAGGATTGACTTCACTAAATAATGACAGCCATTTGAATTTCAGGCTTCATATTCTTCAGAAATTGAATGGTAACACAAATCATTTATTCTAGCAATTTTCTAAGTTTATAACATCAGTATTTGAAATGTGTCCCTACTTTGGGGCTGTATCCCCCATTATTGGCTTTGTCCAGATCTTTTTGTGCTAAGAGGTTGAGAGCTATGGTGAGAACTGAGAAATGAATTCATTAAATGATAGCCATTTAAGTTTCAGTCTTCCTATCTTTCAGGAAAGTGCTAATTTGGCATAATGGTATGTTGTTCTGACTGTAGTGCACAGAATCTTGGGTTTAAGACTTGGCAATGAAATGCATGGTAGTAACACAACATTTTATTCTACCAACTTTCCAAAATTATACAAGCAATGTTTAAAATGTGTCCCTGGTTTTTGGCCTTTTGCCCCCCCCCCAAAAAAAAAATGAAACTGAAAATAAGTGCGAGAAGCTGTGCAAGATGCCTATGGCTTACACTACTGTCATTATATATATAAATATATATATATATATATATATATATATATATATATATATATATATATATATATGTGTGTGTGTGTGTGTGTGTGTGTGTGTGTGTGTATGTATAGATATTGTGTGGGTGTGAAAGTAGACATTTATGATTTTATGATGGAAATGTTTTGAACTGGGCAGTTTTCTCATTATTGGTTCATGCGTTTTGTTTCATTGCCTACTGGAAGAATGTCCAAACAATAAATTTAAAATGCGCTCTAAGTCTAACAAGTGTGCTGTATTATAAAAGGAATATAATTTAAGGATCTATATTAGATCAGCGAATGCTTAAAAAAGTGAACGCTGATTGATCGACCTTATGTAAGCAAAAGCTTACAATCTCGAACTGTCAGATCTGCGATTTTTTTTCTAGGGAAAAAAATCGCTGATCCAAAACACATACACACAACACAAGCACACCAAACAAACAGAATTCAACACACATACACCTAAAATCTGACACCTAATACTAAACTATGCACACACCACTAACTATCCACTTACCTTAACCCAAACCCTAACCCTAAGGTCCGTCACTATCGCACACTCAACTCATAACGTTCGCTAAAATAAGGTCGATCAATCAGAATTCACTTGTTTAAGCATTCGCTGATCTAATATAAACCCTAATTTAATAAAGTCAGGAAGTTGTATCAAAGAACACATGTATGTTTCTTATTTTGTGCGCAAGGGGCCAATGATTTGAAAACAGCTCAAGGGTAATCTTTATCCACCACTGGCCAAATACATTTTCTTTGGATGTGATATAGCTTTCAATGATGTTTCAATGAATGTGAGTTTCAAGGGCAGAGAAGTTTTAATGCCAAGTCTATTTTCATTGTGAGACAGTGTTGCTTTGTTTAGCAGATGTCTATTAGTGTTTGTGCATTGTGGTATAAGATGTAAAAATAAAATCTAAATAATCATTGTAGAAGTAAAGCAGTATTCACAAATTAGTGTTTATGGTAAATGGGGTAAAATAGCCAGGTAATGGGACATTGGAATGGCTGCAGGGAGACTCTGGTCCCATATTTTGGTTGTCTGTTGCTCAGTTTGTGTTTGAAAGTTGGTATCTCACAATTCCATTGGAGTGGTTGGGGTTATATAATTATGTATGCAAATTTTACGTTAATCAGCATACAGATTTGTACCTATTTTTCATGTGCCTTGCCGAGATTTTTGATGTTTCCAGGTTGAGAGGTATGAGTAGGGTCATTGCTTTCTAACTGGTCAGCTTGTCTCTTTGAATGTTCCCTTTAAATAAAAGAAATTGTGCCTTTTGATTTATAAAACCATTTGAAATGATTCCACTTATTGCGCTTGTGACATTGCTTACCAAAAGCTAAACATTTTTACCTTTTAGGCTCATGACTTTTTCCACATTTACAACAGTTGGCAGTAGTTGGCAATTAAAACTGGGTGTGGGCTCATTCTTTGAGTTTTCTGACTCACTCTTATGCTTCATTGAGACTCTATGTGCTCTGGAATTTGCTAGAAAGGTATGGGGTTTCCCACTGACTGTTGCATGGTTTACAGTTACTGCCATGTGCTTCAGCCTGTTTCTTTAACCATGTGCTGCATACTATCAACACGGGCATTAGAAGTTACTGGAAGCATGCATCTGTCATTTGTAAGCATATTTGTATGCTTTTCTGTAAGCTCATATATCTGACAAATCTCAATGGCCTTATTCAAAGTTAAATCACTGTCACAAAGCAAAATTTTTTTCACAGCATCATCTTTAATACCACACACAATTCTGTCTTTTATCAACTCATCCCTTAAATCACTAAATCTGCATATTTTAGCCTTGTTTCTCAAATCAGTTATATATGCTGCATAAGTTTCCCCAGGCTTTTGATCCCTTCTGTAAAATAAGTGCCTTTCCATTGTAACATTCATTTGGGGGTTACACATTTCTCTACATTTACGTTTTAAGTACTCTGTGTCTTCTCTCAACTCAGCTGGTACAACTATATGACAGCTTTCCCCCTCTCCTGCAAAGATAGCAGGTGCATACAAAAATGAATGCTCCCTTTCTATGGCTTCTGAACCAGTTAAATTAAGCAGAATAAATGCCTTTGTACAGCCATCTTTATCAGAAAATGCGACCCATATGAAAATATTTTACTCTTGCTCAAACAGTCTCCATTTCTCTGCAATATTATTGTCAAATACAAGTGGAGCTGGTCTATGAATTTCTTCAGTCATGCCAACAAATTATGCAATAACACACTGAAAATATGTCCCTTGTAATTCTGTACAAGCTGCTATATGTGCCTGTAATAACACTCAAATACACAAGAAACTCTTCTAAATAATGTACTTTGCAAAATATGACTCCTTCATTGATGCACTAAAAGCCTTTAATTGATCCACCCTAAAAACCCTCCCACTTCATGAGGCAATCAATAAATTTAATGCCTTATTCTTAAACAACCTTAACAGGAAAAACCTTCTCCACATAAAAAGAGTGAACATTAACCATGCACCATGGTTCACTACCTAAACAAAAACTACAATTTCGAACAGAGGCAAAGTTAGGAAGAATGATATAAACTTAAAACTCTTTACAACATGGATGTGTGCAGAGAGTAATGCAGTATGGGTAAAAAGTTTACCTAGATAAAAATAATATTATAGCATTCTGCAACTTATAACAGAAAAGTTATCTCATACAATTCTGGACATTAATACATAACCAGGCTCAGATAAGGAACACACCCCTTTTCATAATAGCTCTTCAATAGAAATTGCTGCCTTATTCAATAATTACTTCATAGAAAGCATTACCTGCCTAACTAAAACTCTTCACATCATCCATTGCTTCTACCTCCCCCACAGTAACACACAATCTTAGTATTTCTAATATAACTGAAAATGTATTTATTTATTTGACATTTGTTTATGGGGGTGGTCTGGCTGGGTCTACAGAACTCACTTTCAGCAGAGGCCCGGGGAGAAAAGCTCCACATACAGTACAATACAAATACATTATACTCAAAAAGCAATACAACTGACATGGGGAGTAGTATAGGAAAATAAGTTAATAGAACTTAAACTAGGTTACAAGATATACTACACAGCTAAATAATTCTAGAATTCTGGAAAATTTGCTCCACTGCAGCTGAAAACTCCCACCTGAATACCTATACCAATGCATCTCGTCTTACCAATGTATCAATAGTTATAAACAATGTACTCTCACCAGGGAAAATATCCTAGATCATCATTTTTCATGAAGATGACATCTCTGCTGGCATCTCTACCTTCTCGCCTATTGCAGTGTTATCACCTCTCTGAAACATTCTTGAAAGAGATATTCATAACTAAGGGTAATGCTGCTAAACGCCAGAAGTCTTAACCTCAAGATGCACGCACTCAAAGCTCTCCTCAGTATGGAGAACATCGATATCTGTGCAGAGACAGAAACCTGGTTCAAGGCTCCAGAAAGCACTCCAGCACTACCAGGTTATACCTCATATCATGCTTTTCGGCCCCAAAACCCGGACCGAACCACAAAAGGAGGGGGAGTTTCCATATTTATCAAGGATATCCACACCTCAAGGTTAGTGGCATTGCACGAAGTATCGGAGACCATCCATGTGCAACTGACAGTGGGCAAGACTGCTTTTCAGTTTATAGCATCCTACAGACCACCCTCTCAAAGTCAGGAATCCCACTCGGCTTTCCTGAAAACATTGGAGAACATGAAGATCTCTCCAAACACCATTATATCGGGTGACTTCAACTACCCAAACATAGACTGGGAGCATTACTCAAGCCCCAGCACCCTAGCCCAAAGGTTCCTGAAATTAATAAACTCAAATGCTATGGAATAACTAGTCACTACTCCCACAAGAGGGGATAACATACTAGACCTGATCATTACCAACATGGGGACTCTATGCTCCATACCAGAAGTATATCCCTCATTGGTAAGATCAGACCATAAATTAATTTCACTGGATATCCAGATCCCGACCCCACCCCCAGCCCAGAAAACCACAGTGAAAAACTTCTCAAAAGTGAACTTCACACTTCTCAAAACTGAAGTGGAATCTTTCAAGGCCCCAGGGCCAATGGAAACTATGGCCCAAACTGCAGAATCCTATAAAAGCGCATTCTACAGACATCTCCAGGAATGCATGGATCATGCTATCCCAAGCAAAATCAAGACCCAATCATCCAAAGGCAGGCATCCATTCAGGTGGACCCCAGCCATAAATAAACTGTACAACAGAAGGAGGAAGCTACTACATGATAGAGCAAAATCCCTAAAAGGGAAGGCATCTTTGATCAGTACTAGCAAAAAATTACGATCCCTCATAAAATCCTCCAAGGCCAGCTTCGAGAGAATAATTGCACAGGACACTAAGGACAATCATAAGGCTTTTTTCAGTTATGTTAGGAACCTGGGATGTAACTCCCAGACTTGTTCTGAGTTGATTCTAAACGACAAAAAATACACTGAACCCACAGACATTGCCAATATCCTGGCAGACAGGTTCAGTGCAAACTCCCCCCCCCCCTCACCCCAAAAGAGCAAGTATCTATCCCGGCAGAGTGCAGCCTCCCAAACATCTCTGATGTTCAGGTGAAGGCCGCCCTCTCCAAAGCAAAAAACACTGCTTCCATGGGACCAGATGGCGTCTCTGGTTGCGCCCTACATGAACTCCAAGAATAACTAATCCCTCAAGTAAATCTGCTGTACAATCTCAGCCTCACTACAGGATATGTGCCCAAAGAATGACATACAGCAACAGTGGTCCCACTCCACAAAGGTGGCGCCTCTACGGACCCTGGAAACTATCGCCCCATAAGCCTGACTAGCCTAGTCTGCAAGGCTATGGAGATGATCATCATGGAACTCATAAACAAAGACATTGGGGACCTACAGACACTAGATCCTACCCAATTTGGCTTCATCAAGGGCAGATCTTGCCTTTTGAACCTGGTCGACTTCTTCGAAACAGTCACCAAGGCCATAGATGATGGGAAGGTAGTCCACACAGCCTATCTGGACCTCGCAAAGACATTTGACACAATACCCCACTCGGGCATCATTGATGAGCTATCCAGCCTAAATATAAACCCCTATGTCACAATATGAGTCGCAAACTAGCTCAAAGACAGAACCCACAGAGTCAGAGTTGCTGGAGCCATGTCAGACTCAAAACCGGTCACAAGTAGCATCCCACAAGGTTCTGTCCTGGGACCTCTCTTATTCGGTATTTACTTTTCTGAAGTACAGGCCAACGTGGGAGGACTATGGCTCACCAAGTTCACAGATGACTGCAAACTGGGTGCCATAATCGACTCTCCAGCTGACACAAACATCCTTTAGAAAGGTCTCACAGAGAAGGATAACTGGTGCCAGAGCCATGGTCTAAATCTAAATGCCAAAAAGTGTATAGTCATACCCTTTGGCAAAAACAATGTGCCCACAAATTACCACATAGGTGGTAACCCATTAAGTACAGAGAAAGTAATTAGGGATCTGGGGACCAAAGTTGATAGCAATCTCTCCTTTGACAGCCACATTGCCAAAATGGTTAGAAAGACCTTCTACATAGCCCACCTCATCATGAAAGGATTCACATCTAGATCAAGAGAGGTAATCGTGCCCCTTTATTCATCCCTCATCAGGCCCATCATAGAATACAATGCCCACTTTGGGATGTACCTTACCTGACACCTGCAGCAATTAGAAAGATCCCAAAAGTACCTCACCAGGAGGATCAAGGGACTCAAACAGATTCCATATGCTGCTCGGTTAAAAAAACTCCAGCTCTACTCAGTTGCATACCGCCTACTTCGAGGCGATCTATGCCTGACATATAAAGCTATGCCCAACCCAGAATTAATGGACATGCTCCACCTCAGTAAATCTAAATCCCTTAGAGCCACGCGCTCGAGGGACTTGAACCTCAGCACAGAAATAAATAGAACATGCTGGAGGGACAGATTCATAACCCAGAGGCTCCCTTCGCTCTGGAATAGAATTCCAATTCATGTTAGGCAGAGTACCTCACTGACTCTCTTATAGGTTCATAGGTTCATAGGCTAGTACTAGGCTAACTGCCCTTGCGAGCCATTTTAAGCCAAGCCAGTTATCCCCTATGAGATTCAAACCCTGTACCTTGTGTTTGTAAGGCAAACACCTTAACCATTAGGCCACCTTCCCAACCCCCCTAGAAGAAGAATATTGATGATTGGATGGGGGATCGTAGGTTTGTCCCGGGGATTACTTCCGTGTCACTATTAGACAGAGGCACAGTAAACTAAACTTTAAAAAGGGCACAGTATACTCAAATCAAGGGGTGGCATAAGCCAAACACAATCGGGCTAGGCTTATAAATGCCCCAGGGCAGATAGCCTAGTATGAACCTATGAACCTATAAAGAGCTCCACCACTACCTCCTAAAGGAATGTCTCTTAACATCCACCGAACATGGCTTCTGCCCAACACACAGCACAACTACTGCTCCCTTATCATTTACTGACACTGTAAACAAATACAGGGACTTAAGCAAATTGGGTTCTTCCCTATTCCTTGACCTTTCTAAAGCCTTTGATACAATTTCTGAACTTGAACTATCCCTTCTTCAGTACTGTGCTTCAATAGCTATTTAACTGACAGGCTCCAGATTTCTGCTGTGACTGTATAAAGACCTCCACTAAGAATTGGCTGTTACCCCAGTCAGCCATTCCCGTAAACACATATCAAATAAATAAAAAATACATATTTATAGTGTTGACATCAGACACAAGGGCTAAATGCAATACCTTGACTGAATCTGCATTCAGAAAGCTGACTGAACATAGCAAAGGGTGTAAGTATATATATAAAACTACATATTATGAGTTCAAGCTGTGTCCCTGAAAGCTGAGTTAGAGCAATTAAATATTGTAGTACAAAATGTTTCTGAAGAGCTTGGGTTGATTAAAGAGCTTTTTGCTATGCTGATACAAAATTACTCAAAAAAACAAAACAAAACAAAAAAAAAAACTTTAGTACAAGTACGAGTGGTCAGAGTGCTAAAGAGGACCTGAGTGGGAACGTGTACATTTGAGAAGTGTATTTGCTACATATCCAACACACGTATTTGGAAAGCCATTCTGCTAGCACTCAGTCTGTCAGTTACTGTTTTACATGCCTAGATATGTAGCCTTAGTGCAAAATAAATGTATGTAATTGATAATAATGCCGGTTTGTCAAGTATCAAAGTGTTTTGGTTATTAGTACTTCACTGTAGCTGCATAAACATAAGTTACAAAGTGATGAATATCTGTAACAAGGTACTGATGGTATTTTGCTGAAATAGTTATTTCAAACTGAATTGTCTGCAAGGTAAATATTACATTGCATTTCTTCTGAAGCAAAACCAGTGTTTCTTTCTCCAATAGTTATTATATCACTTAGAGGTTGGTCTAATTAAGAATCAAGGTATTTGCAATCTGTGTGAGTCATATTGAATCAAACACGATGTACTTAGTGGGTCAGTAAAATGGTAGCAGCAATGGAGTAAGACAAATTAAATATCTGCATAGAGCATCGTGACCTACATAAGTGGATGTGAAGGAACAGCTATTGATTAAGAGAAACACAGTAGTAGCAACAATGCCTAATGCAAAGCCCTTCTCTATTTTAGATGCTGATCAGAGATTGTCACAAATTAAGCTAGGTAAAGCTAATTCCAGGTTATGCATATTGTTTTACCAGACTTACCAGATAAAGAGTTCCTAGGTTAACATTTAGGATCTCAGCAGTTCCTGAAGTGCTCTGGAGAGCTGTAATAAATGCAGTTGAATAAATAGATGGCATGTAACATGATAATATTAATAATACTGATAATATTCTAGTCTTGGATGCTTCAAAGTATGGTCTTGACTAACATCTGTCAAAATGCCTGAATAGACTGAATCAGGAAGGCTTAAAGCTAAACAAAAGCAAATGAAAAAGCAGCATATCTAGTCTCATGCATTTGGGACATATTTTGTTTACTTAGTGGCTTAAATCTGATGTTGGCAAAGCAAGAACAATTATAAATATGAAAAAGTTCTACAATAAATAATGTCTTCTGTGTTTCCTAGCTATTGCGCAAGATCTCTTTTAAGTTTACCATTAACTTGTCAGCAATAAAAATGACACTCAGGAAGTAACCAGAACATGATGCTGCATGGTTTTGATCAACAGAGCAAGGGAAACATGTTGAAGTATTTAAACATCACATCTGGTTACTACAGCACCTAAAATCAATTTCTATGATACATCAGACCTATTACTTTGCAGTTAGATATGTCAAAACAATTAGTTCAGAGTATAACATTTCACATTATAATCTATGTGTTTATCTGTGGGTAAGAAAAATCTGGCTCTGTACTTATTTTACTATTTTAATACCTATTGCTCTAGTTTCTAATCAAGGCAAAAATTAAAACAACTAGCATATACTATATTGGATTTGTGTAAAAATAAAATGTATTACCTCAAATTCATCAATGCCAATGCTTTGGATCAACTGGTTTGCACCCTCACAAGAAGTGAACATATCTTGGACCTAGTTCTAACCAACATGAGTAGCCACTGTAGGACCCCTACAGTATCATCCTCCTTGGTAAGATCCGACCATAAAGCAATCACTTTCAAAGTCACCGTCACCCCATACACCACCCCTTGCCAGGGTTGAACAAAAAAGCTTTTCCAAAGCTGACTACACCCTCCTGAGAACAGGTATAAGCAGCTTCACAGCCACCATTCCTTCAGCTGAATCAAGCACTAATACCCAAGTCTACACCAAAAAACTATATGTGCACCTATATAGCTGCATGGGCTCAGCAATACCTGACAGGACCAAATCATCATCCTCAAAGAAGAGTAAAGCTGTCTGGTGGACAGCAGCAATAAAGAGCCTCTATAATAAAAGGAAATAAATTGTTATCCAGGACCAAGAAGGAGCAGGTGCCAAGTTGGAAGCATTCTCTCCTTTGTCTGAACAAGCAAATAAGGTCACTTGTGAAATCCTCTAAGGCTAACTTAGAGTCCAGATTGGTCACATCAACTAAGGACAATCAGAAGGCCTTCTTCGCATATATCCGCAATCTCAAAGGTAACTCCCAAATCTGCTCTGAAGTGGTGGTCAAGAATACCACATACACAAACACCATAGATATAGCCAACCTGCTGGCAGACAAGTTAAGTAAAAACTTCACCATCTTGTCCACCCCCACCAGTAAACCAGGACATCCCTAGTACCTGACCCCTCCCCTCATCACCAGAGAGCAGATTATTAATGCCCTCGCAAAGGCAAAAACTACAACCTCCATGGGACCTGACAACATACCTGGCTGTGTCCTACATGAACTCAGGTAAGAACTCTCAGCACTACTAGGCAACCTATTCAATGAAAGCTTGTTAACTGGCTTTGTCCCAGCAGAATAGAGGACAGACACTGTCATCCCTCTACACAAAGGTAGAACATCCACCTACCAGGCAGTTATAGGCTAATCAGCCTAACTAGCCTGATCTGCAAGGCCATGGAACACATTATCATGGACCTTATAAACAAGGACAATGGCAAACCTTCAGATGCTTGATCCCACACAGTTTGGTTTTGTCAAAGGGAGATCCTGCCTGTTAAACCTGGATACCTTCTTCAAAACAGTCACCAAAGCCATGGATGAGGACAAGACAGTACACACCGACTATCTTGACCTAGCCAAAGCCTTCAACACTATTCCCCACTTGGGCATATAGATAAACTCTCCCAGCTAGGCATCAACCCATATGTTACCATATTGATAGCAAACTGGCTCACTGATAGAAGACACTCAGTCAAAATAGGGGAAGCCACTTCTAATAGGAGACCGGTAATGAGCAGTGTACCCAAAGGATTGGTCTTGGGGCCTCTACTGTTTGGGATATACTTTTCTGAGGTGCAAGTGAAAACCAGTGGGCCATGGCTGACCAAGTTTGCAGATGACTATAAGCTGGGCATTGTCATAAATTCCCCTAGAGATGTGAACATCCTCCAAGAGGGCCTTAACCAAACTAATGACTGGTGCCAGAAGCAAGGCCTCAAACTGAATTCCAAGAAATGCATCATCATCCCCTTTGGGGAAAATGGTGTCCCCAATAATTATCACATTAATAACAATGCACTACACATGCAATCAGTCGTGAGGGACTTGGGCACCCAGGATGATAGCAACCTGACTTTTGACCACCATGTTGTCTCCATTGTACAGAAGGCTTTCTATATGGCCCACCTCATAAGTAAGGGTATTTCATCTGGGAGCAAGGAGGTCATAACATCCCTGTACTCCTCCCTTATCAGACCCATTACCAAATACAATGCCCCCTTCAGCATGTAGCCTGCCAAGCACACTCAGCAGATGGAGAGACCACAGAGGTTCCTGACCAGGAAAATCCAGGGTCTCAAATACCTATCCTATACAAATAGGCTAAAAGCCTTGTCCCTCTACTCAGTCTCGTATAGACTGCTCAGAGGTGACCTGTGTCTGGCATTCAAGGCTGTCTCAGACACAGCCTTGATGTAGTTGCTGCATATCTATAAGTCAAACTCCGCTCTCGCAACCCACATGCAATTTCCCAACCTGGTCTTTCCCTCCCCTCATTGTGAATGGATCTGCCTGTGTGAGTTATCTGGGCCCTGGATTAACAAGATGCAGTATCACAGACTTTGGTTCCTTTTTAAGAGTGTATAACAGTCCCCCAGCACTAAGAAATATGAAGTCAGGGAAAGCAGCAGGCTCAGGTGAGGTCACAACAGATATGATAAAATACTGGGTGAGATAGGGGAGAAATGGCTCCTGAGGGTACTAATAGCAGTGTGGAGAGAAAGGCATATCCCAAATGTCTGGAGAATAAGCATACTCATGCCATTGTACAAGAACAAAGGGGAAATCCACAACTGTTGGCAGTACAGAGGCATCACACTCTTATCACATTGCATGATAGTTCTGGAGAGGATGGCTGATAAATGGATATGCAGAGTAATAGAATGTAAGATGGGAGATGAGCAGTTTGGATTCAGATCAGAATGCAGCACAATTGACCCAATGTTTGCATTGAGACAGATAATTGAGAAGAAGCTAGAGATGAGGAAAGAGTCCAAGTGGGCATTCCTAGACATGGAGAAAGCATATGACAAGGTCCAAGAAAGCTGATCTGGGCAGTACTGCGGTGGTTTGAAGTCCCAGAAACATTGGTAGAATTAGTGCAGGCTATGTACGAGGACCCAATGACTCAAGTATGAACAGTGTTCGGCCTCATAGAGGGGTTCCCAGTGGGTGTGGGTGTACATCAGGATTCAGCTCTGAGCCCACTGCTGTTCATACTGGTGATGGACTACATCAGCAAACAGGTTGGAGGGGACAGATCAACAAAGTTGCTGTATGCAGATGATGTGTCAGTACAGGCAGACTCTGAGATAAAAAAGGATAGTAAAATGAAATGCAAATCTGAAGGCACATGGGATGAAACTCAGCACAGATAAGATGGCAGTATGGCAGCAAATTGGGGAAATCAGAAGAAGCTGAGAATAGAGATAGAAGGGAAGATAGTGGAACAGGTAAACAGCTTCAAGTATCTGGGAGGAGTACTTGAGGAGAAGGGTAGTCTGAATGAAGAAGTCAAAGCTTGAATCAGAGGGGCTACAGTCAACTGACATAGAGTATCAGGTGTAGTTTATGACAGAAGAATACCAAAGAAGCTGAAAAGTAAGGTGTACAAGACAGTGGTGTGACCGGTACTACTGTATGGTACAGAAACCTGGGCAGTAAAGGCAGAACAGTTGAAGAAGCTAGAGGTGATGGAAATGAAGTGCCTGAGAAAGGTGGTAGGATGCACACTGCGGGACAGACGAAGAAATGAGGACATAAGAGCAGAAGCCAAAATACCTCCAATTGCAGAAAAGATCAAAGAGAACAGATTACGGTGGTTTGGGCACATGTGCAGAAAAACAGAAGACAATCTGGTGAGGAAGATTTGGGACAAACAAGAAGAAGGTAAGAGGAAGCAAGGACGTCCAGCAAAAGATGTAAATGGATTGTGTGAAAGAAGATCTGCGATAGTCAGTCATGAATGTTGAAGAAGGCAGGAGTGTGTCACTGAATTGAGAGAGTATGCGACAGTTAACATGATACCCTGACCCCATGTAGAAAAATGGGAAAAAGGGGGCTGATAATGATGATAATAGTCCCCCAGTAAAGTTCTTACAGAGGCTGTCAGTATTTTTTTGCTGGCAGCTAATAAGTGCCCAAGAAAGCAGTACGAATAAAACTGAATATCTGGAAATTTGAATTTTTATACACGTTTGTCTGATATATAACTAATGTGAAATGATGTGAAGGTTTCACATTTTATTTGTTCTAGCTCTTCTATAATGGGCTCAAGCTGTTGTCACATACTTACAGTAACAGTAAAGTTTTATTTCACATCCTGTGAGTTTCTTCCCCTTTCAAACCGCTTGGCTTTTTAACAGAACAGGATAATATCCATTTAATATCTGTATCCTTGAAGTCCATTCCATGCAAAATAGCCTGGATACCTTCTAATTGAAATGGTGTCCATCAGATGAGCCCCTTATTTTCTGCTAGGAAATAAGTATCATATTGCATGCTTCAAGCAGTCTGCTTTTCAGTGTCTCTGTTATACACTGACGGATCACATATCAATCATATATCAAGAGAGTAACATGAATAATACATGGAAATATATGCAGAGATGATTAATACATGCAGTCACTACACATTAATAATGGCACTATACAAGCAATACACAATGGCATGAATAATAACAGCAAATACAGTAATAAGAACTGTGAGTAATAATCATAGCTATCAATATAAGGGTGGAGCCTCCTCCGCTCGTTAGTAATGTGTGCTAACCCTAACCCTAATGCTGCCCCTTCCTGTAACACTATCATTATTCAGACAAATTTGCAGCTAGTGTTACAGGGGGTTTTAGTGTTAATATTGAGAGAGGAAATAGTTTTCCTCTCTCAATATTACTGTTTTTGGTTTTACTTGTGTTTGCTATTGTGTATGATTAAACTAATTTTTTCAGTATTCTACATTTGACACTAGGATAGTTCTGTCATACACAACTGATCCACACACACACAAATATATACATATATATATATATATATATATACATATATATATATATATATATATAGATATATATATACAGTATATATATGGATAAGACAATGACATGTGAATGGGTGTGTACGAAGCAGGACTTGTGTGGAAGTACAGTAATATGTAGGGTAATATTTAGCCAAGTTATCTGCCTGGGAGTTTTATTAATCTACTTGCCAAGATAAAACAATTTCAAAATCAGGACTATTTTACTAAAAACATGCACAAAAATAGAGAAATATCATAAAAATGATAAAAATTAGCAAAAATACAGAGCACATTCCACAGTGGCTTCTAAAGGGAAAGACCAGACCAATTAGGGATGCGTCAGATGCCCACCTTCGGCATGAAGCCTCCCATCACCTATGGTTGGTCTATTATTTCCCTATAATCCCTACCTTGTTATGTACTTTTCTTGCCTAAAAATAAAAAGCAAATAATCTGCAGAAAGGAAAATAGTCATAATATGTCTACCTTTTTTTAGATCTTTTGCTTTTGAAGTTACAAATGTTGATATTTTGTTGTGTATATATATATATATATATATATATATATATATATATATATATATATATAGTTGCATTTGTGCGGAAGGCTGTAGATTCTATTCCCACACCCAGTAGATTAATTACTCATACTGCAATGCAGCATAATGGAGGAGCTGCACTCTTTAATGTCTCATCTTTTGGAGGAGACATTAAACTGAGGCCCATCTGCTTGAGTTAGTGGTAGGATATAAAAGATCTCACAGTACCCAACTTCCCCTAATAGTATAAATACCACCTCAGATCACCTCTGAAGAGAGTTTACAAGAATACTGGGACTAACTTGGTCAACAAGTATAATTAAAAAAAAAAAAAAAACTATATATAGATATATATATATATATATATATATATATATATATATATATATATATATATATATATATATATATATATATATATATATATATATATATATATATATATATATATATACACACACACACACACACACACACACACACACACACACACACACACACACACACAGAGCTGGGAGTGCAAACACACATGTATGTACATTGCCTGGAGGACTGGGGTTATGGATTCTTGCTTCTTTCAAAAAATATGTTTCATGACTTTGGGAATGCCATTATTTTGATTAGCGACTCTACATAATGTTAGATGTCTTGGGGTGTCAAGTAGTCTCATTGCAACAAGACATACAGGGGGTTCAATAAAGCCTACACAGTTGTTTTTCACCATGTGTGTGTTGTGGCATGATGTACATATGACCACGGAAAGTTTTTGATACAGAAAGCACCATGTAGCATATCACCATGCAAAGTAAACACCATGACATGTTAATTGCTGCATAAGCAGCTGAATTGCATGCTAATTAACTAATCCAAAATGGTTTAGCTATTAGGCAAGCTATAAAGCATCCACGTAGACTCAATGCTGATTTTTCCTGTGGATTACAAAACTTTTGGAATCCAGACACAGAAAAGAGTCTACACAGACAGAATGTTAGGGGCTGCTGCTGCTTTAATTCATTTGTATGTATTATAGGCTGAAGCCAAAGCTGCTGCTGCTGCTAGTAGACCTAGGCCAAGATGGAGAAGAGTTGTCAGCCCCCATTTAACTTTTCACAACCTACATGAAGTGGAAATTGTAGAGTGCTACAGGATGGATAGGGACACACTGCAGGAATTCTGTGACCTTTGTCGTCCTCATCTCAGAGCCAGGGCCAGCCAAAGGGAACCCATCCCAGCGGAGGCAAATGTATGTGTAACACTTTGAATTTTGGCTACAGCTACCTTTCAGAAACCAACAAGGGGACATGCTGGGGGTGTCACGGGTATCAGTATCCAGGAATTTCCACCAGTTCCTGAATGCTATGTTCCAACATGCCAATGACCACATATATTTTCCCCATAGTTTTGAAGATAGGACCAGAAATATTCAGGCGTTCTAACATGTACCACACTACCCTGAAGTACTAAGTGCCATAGATTGCACACATGTAGAAATTAAGGCACCACCTGGGGAACAGGGCAGGCTCTACATTAACAAAAAGAGCTACCATTCTATCAACTGCCAAGGCATGTGTAATGCCAAGGGAATCATCTTGAACATGTGTGCTGGCAATCCTGGCAGTTACCATGACTCACATATCTGGCGCACCTCTCAAATGCACCAGATGTTTGCTAAGGGGGATATATCAAAGGGGCATTTACAGGGGAATGCAGACTATGCACTGGAATCATGGCTGATAACATCCATCAGAAATGCACAAACACCCAAGGAAAAATATCATAATGAGGCACACACTCAAACCAGAAATATCATATATCGTGTCTGGGCTGTTGATGTTATGGTTCTGGTGCTTAGATACATCTAAGGGAGCCCTACTGTACAATCCATGGACATGTGCAGAAATATTCACAGTATGTGCCATGCTACACAACATAATCCTGAGGAAACAGCTGCAGCAGGATCAGCAAGGGGAAGGAGCACAACTCCTACCGCCAATGCCAAAGTCAGCACAGAGACAGGCAGATGAGGAGTGATGGGGGGGATTCACCAGTTGCTGTGGATTTACACAGACATAGGCATGCTCAGTACTCCCTTACATTGGCTATGAGACAACTCATAGCACTCTTACTCACCAGCTAGCAGCCTACAACCTTCTTCCTACTCACATACATATAGTAATATTGATGCCAGGCAACTCACACAACCTTTACATTCCCATGTATTGGCTGTGTAAAGCTTGTATCAGACAGAGTCAGTCCCGAACTAAAACTGTGTTAACTGCTGCATTTACAAGGAAAGTCTTGAACCTGGAGTGTATTGTTCACTAATATGACTGTGTGGCATACCCTGGTATTTCATTACTTAGTACGGTAAGCTAGTAAAAGGTGGGAGATCTGAAAAGAATTTAGCTTGCCATGTGACATCAGAGACTTATTTGACTTGTATGTGTCCATTACTAAGTAGTAGGCCTCGGGCATCAAAGATTCACACAGTCATACCTCTCAAAAGTACTAATGATCACTGCATGCCCTCAGTTTAGCTCCATACATTTGTACTGGAAAATCATTAAAGAGAGAAGTTAGAAAGTAATGATACACATTGTGGTTTCTGACTTCATAAACATCACAAGATTATTCGGTTCCCTATTAAATCAGCAAACAGTTAAAATAGCGAATGCTGTTTAATCTAACCTTTTTGTTCGAAACAGCAAAATCCCGGATGCACGGAACAGCGATTTTTTTCCCAAGGAAAAAAAATCACTGGGCCATTTTTGGGACTTTGCCATTCCTCCACTATGGTGCAATATCAGAGTTGGTATATTTAAGTAGGGGGGGTGTGGGGGCACAGCCCACCACATCGGGGGTGTTGGGGAGAAGCCTCCCCCCCATTTTATTTTTGTGGGGTTTTTTTTTTTTTTTTTTATGGAGCAGCGATTTTTTTTTTCTCTGAAATCGCTATTCCGTTAGTTCTGCATTTTGCCGTTTTGACATTTTAGGGTCGATTATACAGCGTTCGCTATTTTAAGTGTTTGCTGTTATAATATTAACCCGATTATTCACTATAAAACTGTGAAATTTTGATGCTATCAACTGTCTAACTTTCCAAGGCCAATATAAGTAAAAGGTACAATTAACAGTTCAACACGACAAATGCAAATATACTAAACACTAAGTTAGCTATGCATCCTGAGCATCAGACACAAAGCTTTTTCATCCTTTAATCCAAAAGATAAACAAAGGGGATATAGCACCATTATCATCACTTGCACAGGGTGTTGTGTGTGTGTGTGGGAAGGGGGGCTGGAAGCCTACACTGACAAAAAAGGTCGATGAGTGTATGTGAGTAAGAAAGAGAAGAAGGCAGATATGTGGATAAACCAACAAATGGCCAGTGAGACAAAATGAGTAACTGTTGTGTGGGTCTGTATGCGTTTTTCAGGTGAAATTAGTGTGCGACTGTCTGTATAAATACAGCCAAGCTCTGTGCTAGCTCTACATCTTGATATGTCAGACAGGTGTGAGCCATGTATGGTAGAGGTGGCAGTTCATCGTTGTACCCAACCATGAGAACTGGCTCTGCCAGGAGTTGCTCTGGCATCTCCACACCTAAGGCCAGATGCAGTGCTGCTACCTGAGCATGACTGATGTCTGCTGCTTGAGCTCCCTTCACAGGGACACCCATGAGCATGACACCATGGCCTGCTACATCTGGATGTGGACAGCACCCTCACAGATGGAGCATTGGAGGTACTGCAACTATGGGAGTGTGATCGGGCATGGCCACATCGGCAGACAGTAGATCATGTGGCTGACCTATGTCCATGAGGATGCTGTTCCCCTCCCAGCAGACATTCCATCACAGCCACTGCATGTTCTATGACAGACACCCCTTGTTCCAATGTATCATTTATCCAATCCAGTGAATTGGGAACATGGTGGAGGCAGTCATGCATGTCAAAATGTGCCACATGCACAACCCTGAGCATGTTCCTGTGCCTACACAATGGCCTTAAACATACATTGAGTGGTATGGGAAGAGACACCTGCAACAAAGGGAAGAGGGACAGCAGGCAAACTCTGAGCACCCCTATCAATCCTCCTTCATGGCACCTTTCCCACACTTTGTCTATGGCCAGACTCAACAAGCACTGAAGCCTCAGTAGCTACACTTCCCTGACCAATGTCCTTGGCCTCCACCTGTTCAATATTGTGGGCTTACTAGACAGGGGAGGCATAGGCCTACTGGCTGTGTCTGACAGAAATGCAGGGAATGGTTGTATGTCAACTTCAGCATCAGATTCAACCTCTGCACTCCTTGAATGTGGCTCATTTTGGCCACCAACATCGTCAGAGGCTATGGATAAACTGATATCAGGTGCCACAGGGCCCACAATCCCACTTTCATGATCATCTGTGATTAAAAAGCAAGAAACAGAGGAATAAATTAATACCTGCACTGCTATTGTGTAATATATGCTAACAAAGTAACAGTGCAGCCACTATTGCAGACAGTACAGCAATACACACAACAGGTCTGAGATCAACATCACACACTACAATATTTCTTTAAATTGCTCAGCAGTACTGGCATAAAAATGTTTGCCTTACCATCTACAGATGAGATACTCCCCTGTAGCTCCTCCTGGGATGTCCTTGCTGTCTCTGAAACTGTTCATAGGTTCATAGGTTCATACTAGGCTATCTGCCCTAGGGCATTTATAAGCCTAGCCAGAGTGTGTTTGGCTTTCGCCACCCATTTTAAATGAATTTTGCTATGCCCTTTTTCGAGGTTAGTATACTGTGCCTCTGTCTAACAGTGACACAGAAGTGATACCCGGGGTAAACCTACGATCTCCCATCCACTCATCAAGATTCCTCTTGAAGAGAGTCAGTGAGGGACTCTGCCTAACCTGGACTGGGATTTTATTCCAGAGTGAAGTGAGCCTCTGGGTTATGAATCTGTCCCTCCAGCATGTCCTATTTATTTCAGTGCTGAGGTTCAAGTCTCTCGAGTGCGAAGCTTGATGGGATTTGGATTTTCTGAGGTGCAGCATGTTCATTAATTCCGGGTTGGACATGGCTTTATATGTCAGGCACAGATCGTCTCTGAGCAGGTGGTATGCCACTGAGTAGAGCTGGAGTTTCTTTAACCGGGCAGCATATGGCATCTGTTTGAGCCCTTTAATCCTCTTGGTGAGGTACTTTTGGGGTCTTTCCAGTTGCTGCAGGTGTCTGGTAACGTACATCCCAAAAGGGGCATTGTACTCAATTATGGGCCTGATGAGGGATGAGTAAAGAGGCACGATGACCTCCCCTGATCTAGATGTGAATCCCTTCATGATTAGGTGGGCTATATAAAATGTTTTTCTAACCACTTTGGCCACGTGGTTTTCAAATGAGCGATTGCTATCAACTTGGGTCCCCGGGTCCCTAATTACTTCTTCCATACTTAATGGATTACCACCTATGTGGTAATTTGTGGGCACTTTGTTTTTGCCAAAGGGGATGACTATACACTTTTAGACGTTTAGCTTGAGGCCATGGCTCTGGCACCAGTTGTCTGTTTCTATGAGGCCCTTGTGTAGGATGCTTGTGTCGGCTGGAGAGTCGATTATGGCGCCTAGTTTGCAGTCATCTGTGAACTTGGTCAGCCACAGTCCTTCTGTGTTGGCCTGTAGCTCCGAGAAATATATACCGAACAAGAGAGGTCCCAGGACTGAGCCTTGTGGGATGCCACTTGTAACTGGTTTGGAGTCTGACATGGCTCCAGCAATTCTAACCATGTGGGTTCTATCCTTGAGCCAGTTTGCAACACATCTAGTGACATAGGGGTTTATATTTAAGCTGGTGAGCTTATCTATAATGCCCGAGTGGAGTATTGCATCAAAGGCTTTTGCGAGGTTCAGGTAGGCTGTGTGGACTACCTTCCCCTCATCAATGGCCTTGGTGACTGTTTTAAAGAAATTGACCAGGTTTAAGAGGCAGGATCTGCCCTTAACAAAGCCAAACTGGGTAGGATCCAGTGTCTGTAGGTCCCCAATATCTTTATTTATGAGGTCCATGATGATCCTTTCCATAGCTTTGCAGACCAAGCTAGTCAGGCTTATGGGGCGATAGTTTCCAGGATCCATTGAGGCACCACCTTTGTGGAGAGGGACCACTGTTGCTGTACACCACTCTTTGGGTACATATCCTGTAGTAAGGCTGAGATTGAACAGTAGTTTTATGTTTGGGTTTAGCTTTTCTTGGAGTTCATGTAGGACGCAGCCCGGGACACCGTCTGGTCCCATTGATGCTGTGTTTTTTGCTTTGGAGAGGGCAGCTCTTACCTGAGCATCTGAGATGTCAGGGGGCAGCACTCTGCTGGGATAGATATTTGCCCTTTTGGTGGGGAGTTTGCACTGAACCTGTCAGCTAGGATGTTGGCAATGTCTGTGGGTTTGGTGTATTTTTTATCATTTTGGACTAATTCTGAGCAAATCTGGGAATTTCCACCCAGGTTCCTAACATAACTAAAGAAAGCCTTGTGATTATCCTTAGTGTCCTGTACAATTTTTCTCTCGAAGCTGGCCTTAGACGATTTTATGAGTGCCCGTAGTTTTTTGCTAATACTGATCAGAGATGCCTTCCCTTTTTGGCATTTTGCTCTATCATGTAGTAGCTTCTTCCTTCTATTGTATAGTTTGTTTATGGCTGGGGTCCACCAGACAGGACGCCTGCCTTTGGAGGATTGGGTCTTGGTTTTATTTGGAATTGCATGATCCATGCATTCCTGAAGGTGTACTTTGAATGCGTTTATAAAGGATTCTGCGGTCTGGGCCATATTTTCCACAGGCCCGGGGGCTTTGAATGATTCCACCTCAGTTTTGAGGAGTGTGAAATTTGCTTTAGAGAAGTTTTTCACTGTTGCTCCAACATTCAGCACATACTGTACTGCACTCACCTAGGAGCTGTGAGGATCCCTGATATTGGCCAGGAACTGTTCCTTGGGTGTTATTCATAATTCCCAAGCAGGCATTCCCCCGATAACCATCTGGTCATGGTGCACTGCAGCTGCTCTCCTCTGAGCAGATGTAATCATATCGGTGGCCCTGTGATGCCGTATTTTCACAGGAGGACAGCATTTCTGATACCATGGAGAACTATATTCCATGTGGACAGGATGTTCGAAGGGAAGTGATGTAATTTCCACATCTCAGGCATCTAGAAGCATTAGTGTGGATGGATTATTGGTTGGTGAGCATGAAAATGCTCGTTTGGTCAATTCTGGAGTGCCAGAAGAAGTTAGAGTGACTGGTAATGTTCCTGGTTCAAGAAATATGATACATGACAATGACGTTATGAATGCTGACTTTGATTTTAATGCCTGGCTGATGCATGGAGTTGCCACTGGTATTCAGGCTCCCCAACATGAACAGCTTATCTACCAAGGTACTATTTACACTTTAAAAGACAAACTGGTTAAATACAAGTCAATGACATTGGACAATTGGTTTTTGGAGCAGTGCTTAGAGAAAAATATGCACCAAAGGAATTGAGACTTACCAAATTCCCTAACAATGTATTTGAAGGACCTGCTTTTTTAATGATTATTGGAAGTATTTTATGAATGTGGTCTTGCTGTTTTATGTATTATTGTTAAAAATAACCTTTTAGTTATGGATACTTTGCACAAGGAAACTGCAGAACTTAATGCTAGGGTGGAAGCGGATTTATTGCATTCTGTCAATGAGTTTAGAGTCGAATATTTTAACATGTTCAAAGATGTGGATAAGATGACAGAAAAAAAACAAGGAAAATTAACAAATTGCAGATGGATGAGAAGGACTACCTGAGTGGGAAAGCGTATTCAGTTTTTTTACCTAAACGTCCCAGTCCTGAGCATAGGTTACAGGAGGGTCCATCTGGGGAAGTAGATAATTTGGATAATGAACAGGGGAATTACACTAATAATTTCCCTGAACAAGAAGAACAGAGAGTGTTCCCTTTAGGCCAATGCCCGGTGAGGAGGTCCCTGAGGTTACAGAATCAAACTCCACCTACGTATACCTATGTCCAAGCTGCCAGATGGAACCATTATTTGAATCAGGGGGGATAGAGGGGCAGGGGCAGGAGGTATTAAATGGGGGTCACATAGGTGATATAACAGCTGATGGATCTGTTTATTTCTACAATGATTTTTATATTTTCAGTTACAGTGAGATAGAGCCCTCTGTTACCCATTTTGAATTATTTCAAAAGGGTTTTACTTTTGTTCCCTGTAGATCTGGGTTAGTGGCCAAAATGGTGTTGGACACTAAACTTTTTGTGAGAAATCTTAACCTGAATGTCTTTTTTGGGGATTGTAGTATTTCCCAACACAATAATCCATTAATGAGAAGGAGTACTTTTCAGCAACCTACACACCCTGTTCTTGCCATCTTTGAGGCCTTAGTGGAGAGAGACATTTGTAAATGTTTTAACACCCTAAATAAGAAACGTTATGTTTGTGGAAATTTATCTAAGGAAGAGGGAATTGCATTTTGGTATCAGCAGGGATAGTAGAATTAGGATTATGACAAGGGGGGTGGGGTTGACCTCATGCAGGAATGGATTTACACTGGTAAAATGTTAGAGATACTCCATGGGGATGGTAAATACCAGGAGGTATCTAGGGGTAAGATTAACATGGCTTACAAGAATTTGGATTTGATCCTGGAGGACAACCTGCTTCAAGGTGCCACTGATAGACAGCTATATGAGTTTTTGTGGGTACCTGAGCTAGTGATTTCTGGCATTTTTGGGATTCCCAAAGCTCACAAAGATGCCCAACCCCCCCCCCCCCTTGAGACCTATTGTCTCTTCTTCCAGCTCTGAGACACAGCCTTTGGCCTTAGACATAGATAACAAATTGAAACCCTTTTATGGATTGTTTCATCACATTTTAATAGATTCCTGGGACTTTTTGAACAAGTTTAAGAAAGTGGATTTTAATGTGGAAGTTCGCCTTTTTTAGGCAAACTTCAAAGGACAAAACCACCACCATAACAGGTACAAGCATGCAAAATCTGAAGGTAATGCTACTCAATGCTAGAAGTCTAAACCTCAAAATGCACTCTCTCGAGGCACTCCTAAAAATGGAGAACATTGATATCTGTGCAGTAACTGAGACCTGGTTCAAGGCTCCAGAGAGCACCCCTGCAATACCAGGCTACAACTCTTACCACACTTTTCGGCCACCAAACCAGGACCGAAACACTAAAGGTGGAGGAGTGTCAATATTCACCAAGGATATTCACACCACCAGGCTAGTTGGCCAACACAATGTGTCTGAAATTCTCCAAGTGCAACTAACACTAGGTAAGACTGCAATCCAAATTGTAGCTTGCTACAGATCCCCACCATACCCCAAGATTCTCACTACACCTTTCTAAACATACTGGAAAATATTAAGATAGAACCAAACACCCCAATACTGGGTGATTTTAACTACCCTGCCATTAACTGGGAAAACTACTCATGTCCCAACACCTTTGCGCAACGGTTCTTGGAATTCATAAATTCCAACGCCCTGGATCAACTAATCCATAGTCCCACCAGGGGCTCCAATATCCTAGACCTGGTCATTACCAACATGGGAAATCAATGCTCCATACCTATGGTCACCCCCTCGTTAGTCAGGTCTGACCATAAGCTAATCACCCTTAACATCCACATTCCACCCCCACCCCCCAGTAAAGAAACCACCATAAAAAACTTCTCGAAAGCCAACTTCATGCTACTCAAGTCAGAAGTGACAAACTTCATGACACCCATGCAGACGGGAACTGAAAGTTCAACTGCTGAATCCTACACTACGGCACTGTACGAGCACATCCACTCATGCATGAATCGTGCCATCCCAAATAGAACCAAAATGCTCTCATCCAAAATAGGAAGCCAATCTGGTGGTCCCCTGGCATAAACAAGCTTTACAACAAAAGGAAGAAACTTTGCAGAAAAGAGGAAAATCCCAGGATGCAAAAAACTCCCTTACTAGCCTCAGTAAGAAACTGAGATGCCTCATAAAATCCTCCAAAGCTAGTTACGAAAATAAAATTGCCAAAGATTCCAAAGACAACCACAAAGCATTCTATAATTATGTCAAGAATCTAAATGGCAATGCTCAGATCTGCTCTGAGCTAAAACAGAATGGCATTAAATATACTGATCCGAAGGATATTGCCAATATCCTGGCAGATCGATTCAGTGCCAACTTCACCTCACTCTCACCCCCTAAATGGCCCATCTCAATACCAGAAGATTGCCAAATTCCAGTAATAACGGCCACACAGGTACAAAACGCACTCTCTAAAGCCAAGAATACAGCATCCATGGGACCAGATGACATCCCGGGCTGTGTACTACATGAACTACAATATGAACTGGCACCTCACCTAAGTGTCATGTTTAATCATAGCCTCACCTCAGGTTTCGTGCCCACTGAGTGGCGCAGAGCTATAGTTATCCCAATCCACAAGGGGATCCACCTTGGATCCCGGAAACTACCGTCCCATCAGTCTGACAAGCCTTATCTGCAAGGCCATGGAGTGTATTATCAAGGAACTTATAAACAAAGACATTGGCAACCTTCAAACACTGGACCCCACCCAGTTTGGGTTTGTGAAGGGCCGATCTTGTCTCCTGAACCTGATTGACTTCTTTGAATCAGTCTCCAGAGCCATGGACAAGGGTAAGGTGGTCCACACAGCCTATCTAGACCTTGCCAAGGCCTTTGACACCATCCCCCACTCTGGAATCATAGATAAATTTACTAAGTTGGGCATTAATCCCTATGTCACCCAATGGGTTGCTAAATGGCTTACTGATAGAACCCACACTATAAAAGTAGCCGACTCCAAATCCAGCTCCAGACAAGTGACAAGTGGAGTACCTCAGGGTTCAGTCCTGGGGCCGCTCTTGTTTGGCATCTACTTCTCTGAAGTACAGGTCAACACTAAGGGACTCTGGCTAACAAAGTTTGCAGATGACTGCAAACTGGGAGCCATTATTGAATCCCCAAATGATGTGGATACTCTACAAAAGGGCCTTACAGAAACAGATGCTTGGTGCCAGAGCCATGGGCTCAAGCTCAATGCCAAGAAATGTATTGTTATCCCCTTTGGGAAAAAACATGTATCCATGAATTACCATATAGGTGGCAGTACACTAAACACAGAAAGTGTGATAAGAGACTTAGGGACACAGGTGGACAGTGGTCTCACCTTCGATAACCACATTGCCACAACAGTCAGGAAATCCTTCTATGTGGCACACCTCATCACGAAGGGCTTTTCATCCAGAAAAAAGGAGGTCATTGTCCCACTGTACTCATCCCTCATTAGACCCATTATAGAATACAATGCCCCATTTGGTATGTACCTCTCAAGACATCTGCAACAACTGGAAAGGCCTCAGAAATACCTCACTAAAAGAATCACAGGCCTAAAGCAGATGCCCTATGCTGACCACCTTAAAAAACTCCAGCTATACTCTGTTGCATATCGTCTACTCAGAGGCGATCTCTGCTTAACATACAAGGCCATGTCAAACCCAGAGCTGTTGGACATGCTACACTTAAAGAAATCCCAATCCCTCAGAGCTACATGCTCCAGGGATCTAAACCTTGTCATCACAATAAACAAAACATGTTGGAGGGATAGCTTCCTGACCCAGAGACTCCCCAGACTCTGGAATAGATTGCCCATACATGTCAAGCAGAGTGCCTCTTTGGACCTCTTCAAGAGGAACCTTGACGATTGGATGGGAGAAAGGAAATTCACCCCAGGGATCACGTCAGTCGCCCTGCTAGACAGGGGTCCAGGAAAGTAAATAATGTGGGAAGAAATATTCAGGGAATTGTTATGGCTAGGCTTGTATAGGCCCTAGGGCTGATAGCCTAGTACTAACCTAAGAAACTATGAACCTATGACTATAACTTCCTTACGATATATATTAAGGACTTGTTCAGTGTGATTCCCCAGGACACTGGATTAGCCTGGTTTGAGGAGATCATTGTGGGCTTTGACTTTCTTTACCCATTGGACTTTTGGTTAGTTCTCAAGAATATGGAACTCGTCCTCAGGAACAATTTTCTGTTTTTCCAGGGAGCATATTGCAAACAGATGGGGGGTAGCTATGGGAGCCTCCTGTGCCCCCATTGTCACTAATATAGTTCTACTATATTGGGAGCAGCATTGTTTATTTACCTCTCCCTTTTATGAGCATATTAGAGTTATTTCCTTTATCTGAATGATATTTTTATTGTGTGTTGGGGACCCAAGGAGATTATTGAACCCTTTTTAGATGTTATTAACCACTCTACTAATTTTTTAGAATTTACATCCAGTGTGACGGAAGAAGTGGTTCACTTTTTGGATATGCAAATTAGGAAAGATTTAAGGTACAATAAATGTTTCCTCTTTGTATCGTAAAACATATTTTTCTTATTCTTATCTTCATTTTAAGAGTGAACATCCTTATTCCTAGAAAAGGAACACTGTCAAGGATCAGATTTTCAGAGCAACTCACATGACCTCATTGAGGGAAGAACTGATACCTGAACTAAAGTTTATTGGTGAACTTTTTGTTAGACATGTTTTCCCTAAAGCTCTGGTTATCTCCCCTGACTGATCAGATGTTACATGAGTGGGGAGTGAGATATATGCTCATTCTGTCCTTTGAGAATGGGGGATAGTTTCTGGTTCTATTGGGTCAATGATCATACAGATGGATGGGAGGGACACTAGTATGCCTAATAGTCTTGATGTCTTCTCTTGGAAATTGAGGTTTAGTTTTTGAAGCGGACTGAATTTTAAGAATATTTTTGAAAGTCGTAAAGTTGATTCAACTTCCCGAGTAAAGATAGGCACACACAAATGTGGAAGGTGCCCCCAATGACCCTATGTAGACAATTTGGATCAACTCTATTTGATGGGTCTAGTTGGGCTGTTAATGGCTAAGGGGTATTTTAATTGTCATTCTAAAGAGGTGGTATACCTTGCCTATTGTTTCTCATGTTTTGCATTTTATATTGGTAAACTAGAAATAACTTTGAGACAGAGAATTTATGAACACCTCTATGAGATCTCTAGGAAAAGAGAAACCGATGCATTATTTAAACATACTTTGTTATGTGAGGACTATTATTTTAAATTTTGGGTGTTGGAGCAGGTAAAATGTTTTGAGAGAGGGGGAGACTGGGAAACCAGCAACTTAAGTTAGATGCCTGCTCAGCCCCTGGGTTGAATGAACACTATTCCATCCTACCAGCCTTAAAGAAAAGAACCTTAAAATAAGGCTATATTATGGGATGTTTACAGTTTCTGTGGTTATTGAAGCTTTCTTATGTGCACATTTTTTGTGTGCATTTTTTATGTGCGCATGTTTTTATGTGTGCATTCTTATATTGTCATCCTGACCACAGTATAACAACATTTTCACTGCTGTATTTTTTCACTGCTGCATTCTTTACTGTTGCATTCACTGTTGCACCTTGTTAAGTTAGTCAATTAAGTATTGACCAATGGAGTATTGTTATGTTAAGTGGTTTGACTATTTAATTGTTAATCAATTAGTGCTGGGTTATTCTGATGAAGTTCCCTTGTGAAATGAAAGTGCTAAATCTGGAACATTGAAGAACTTGTTTTTACCTTGGTAGTTCATGGATTTTTGGACTTTCCTGGTGACCAGTTTGCCTGACTGTTTTTTTTCAGTTATTTGTACTTTGTACACTCAGTTATTTTCCACCTTCTTTGTTTCTTGGGCCTGTGATGCACCTGCTCGTATGCCCTGCCATGGCAACCCACGTCATTGACATCATCCACAACCTGCCACCATCTACCCATCCTACATGCCATATCTAATTAAAAATGACAAAAAACTATTTTACCCAACAATTATCTAGTCAAAGAAATAACCCAAAATAATTCTGGAAATCAGTCTCTTCTCTCCTTAATCCTGGGACTACACAAAATCCAGCACCATCTCCTGATAAAAACCCACAACAAATAGCGCACAATTTCAACTCCCTCTTTATCGATGGCATCCTTAAACTTGTCAAAGAACCCCCACCAATATCAAACAAATCCTCCAACAATATAATAAGCAACTCAAACCTAGTTCATGAGAATTCCAGCTTACATCTCTCACTCCACAAAGAAACCACTAACAATACCTCAGTAACACCAATATTCTTCCTAAAACCAGTACCCACCTCTCTAGTATTTAAATTGCTAACTAAGACCATGCTCCTTTTCTGCTGATAACCTCCCCTCTGAATACTTAAAACTCGGGGACGATGTGATAGCCCACCTCATCAGTATTCTCTTTAACCGATCCATCTCCGAATACACAGTCCCTCAAATTTGGAAGAAATCCACCATAACCCCATTTCATAAAGGTGGGAATACTAATTATTTAATACCCATTTTAATTCTCTCATCATTATCTATTTATTTATTTTAATTTATTTTACATTTGTTGACTGGGATGTTCCGACTGGATACATATCCATTTTCAGCGGAGGCCCGGGGAGAAAAGCTCCACAGAGGAAAAGGATACACATTCATTTACATATAGATAAATACACTTACTAATGCAAATACACAAAATACAAATACACAAAAAATACTTCACATTGTTTTAGATACAATTGGCTACAACATGAATAGATTACAGTTCAAAATACAGTATAGTTGTTGTCTAGGTTACTATTTCCCATCCCTTGTATAGTCAAGCCAAGCAATGGGGAGCTTGACTTCATTAGTACCAGTGGAGGTGGAATTTAGTGGGTGTGAGTTTACAAATTCTTTAGACTAAGAAAAAAGAAAAACCACCTAGTAATACAGGTGGAGAAAGCTACTTATTGAGTGTCAGAGAGAACTAGTCTGGGTTATTACATGGGCACAGCCAATGTTTTTTAAAAAATTGTTTAAGATTATTTTTGAATTGACAAAGGGATGTAGTAAGTCTTAAGTTATTGGGGAGGGAATTCCAGACTTTTCCTATAGAGTTGGCAAAAAGGGCTTCACCACCAGAGTTGTTGGATTTGATGGTTTGGACCAGGAATCTATGTGAGGAGCGAAGACAGCTAAGATTAGAGTATGGAATCAGAAGATTATGCAAGGAGGGGGTTTTATCCGGTTGCTTAATAATTTTAAACACTTCAGTGAGTTGGTTTAGTTTGAGAAGATTGGGTAGTTCTAGCCAGTCAAGTTTCCTTAGGTTAATGCAGTGATGAGTTCTGTAAGGACCTCCTACTACAAATCTGGCGATGTGATTGTAGGCAGCAGAGAGTTTGTTGATCTCACTTTTGTTAAGGAATGAAAGCACAGGAGAGGCATACAATAAAGTGGAGAGTAAATGCGTGCGAGAGATCGTTAGTTTGGCAGTGGGGGTTAGAAAGTTTTTAATTCTATACAAGGATCCAAGTTTCTTATTTACAGTCTTTATGGTTTGACTGATATGCATATCAAATCTAAGCCTACTATCAATAGTGACTCCTAATAGTTTAGTGTTGGTAACAGGCTCAATCATGGTACCATTACTATCAATAGTGACAGTGTTGGTAACAGGCTCGATCATGGTACCATTACTATCAATAGTGACTCCTAATAGTGTAGTGTTGGTAACAGGCTCAATCATGGTACCATTAATAGATTGAACAAGGAAGGGACTATTATTGGATTGGGGTGTAAGTTGGACTGATGGACTAACTGAGGTGGGAAAAAATACTAGTAACTTGTTTTTTTTTGGATTTAGAATGAGTTTCCGCTCCGAGAGCCACTTTTCAACTATAGCAAAACAGTTTTGGGTTGTTACTTGTAGGTCGGGGAGGGAGACATCAGAGCAGATCAAAGTGGAGTCGTCTGCATATTGGATGCAGGTGGCCTTAGGGATGACTGAGTGAAGATCATTTATGAATACGGAAAAGAGAAGAGGACCAAGTATGGAGCCCTGGGGGACCCCTATGGTATTCTGTAGCAGTTGAGAGAGCTTATTTTCCCATCGAACTGCCTGTTGTCTTCCAGAGAGGTAAGCTTTGAACCAGCTAAGGGCCGGATAATCAAGGTGTAAGGTTTCAAGAGTGTGGAGCAGTAGTTGGTGATTGACCATGTCAAAGGCTTTTGACAAGTCAAGAAAGAGGGCTGAAGATTTTTTTTGTTATTGCGGTTCTTATTGACTGAGTCAGTAAAAGAGAGGAGGGCGGTGGTCGTACTATGGTGGGGTCTGAAACCGTGCTGAGATTTGGACAGTAGATTGTTTAGGGTGAGATGGTGAAGGAGTTGTTTATGAACACATCTTTCCAAGATTTTGGCTATTGGAGACAGTATTGCTATAGGTCTATAATTCGATGGGTCAGTGGAGGAGCCACCCTTATGAAGTGGGATGACATGGGCTATCTTCCAAATGGAGGGGATAGTGGCCTCAGTTATAGTTTGGTTAATTAGAATTGAGATGGGATAGGCTATGGCATCTGCTGCTATTTGTAGGTATTCAGCTGGGAGTCGGTCGGCCGACAGGGTGGTTGGTTTAGGTTTCTTCAGTAGTGATCTAATATAGGAGGTGGAAGCTGGCTGGAGAGTAAAGAAGGGTAGAGATTCATCATTAACCTTAGTTGGGGGGGAGGAAGGATGGGGAAGTTGATTAGCCAGGGTCTGAATGGTCTCAGTGAAAAAGGAGTTAAAAGTATTGGCAACCTCTTCTGGGTTTTTACCAATAAGTGTTTCTGGGGTGGGAGTAGACGCTTTCCCTGAGTGGAGGAGGTTGTTTAAGCCTGCCCAAAACTTCTTTGGATTGTTCTGGTGCTTATCTTGGAGGTGACAGAAATAGTTATTTTTATCTAGGGTAGTGTCTTTTTTCATTGCATTTCTAAGTTGCTGGAATTTAATGCAATCTTGAGGTGCCTTAGTAGTTCGCCATTTGTCCCAGGCCTGATCTCTAAGTTTGATTTTGGATTTGGTTTCTCTAGTTAGCCATGGTGCTATCCGAGTCTTGGTTTGGATGAGTCTGTTAGGTGCATGAGAGTCAAGAATGTTGAGGAATGTGTCAGTAAAAAATGTCACACTCTCATCAAGGGGCAGGGTTTTTAGCTTGGACTAGTTACAGGATCTAAGTTCAGTTAGGAATAGTGTTGGAACAAATTTCTTCTTACTTCTAACAAGTCTATATATAGGAAGGTTTATGCTGGTAAATTTGTTTTTTATTATGTAGGTGACGTGATGGTCACTAAGATCATTCGGGAGGGTCCCAGTAGTATATTTATGTGCGTCTTTATTAGTAAGAATCCAATCAATTATACTTTCTTTTTGGTGAGCAGTTCAGATTCTTGTAGGGGAGACAATATTTTGGGAGAAGCATGTAGATTAATGGGCATGGGATTAGTCTGTGCGGAGCATTGGGTCCAGTCAATATTAACATTCCCTAGTACAATGGTCTCCTGAGGGTAGTTTGAGGCTATCCAATTTAGTGTTATCTCCATAGTTTCTAAGTTATTCCCTGGCAGAATGTAAATTACAATAAGATTAATACTTTTTTGGTTATTTAAGCATATTTTTAGGGCAATTAACTCTGCATTAGCTACCTTAGGTGGCTTATCTAAAATACTGGAAATGTGTGTGCACACTCAGCTACTAAAACACCTCTCTGAAAATAATCTCCTCGTTCCTACCCAACATTGCTTTCATCCTGCACACAGTATTACTACAGCCGCACTTTCTTTCACTGATACTGTGAACAAAACTCTGGACTCTGGTCTATTGACAACACTGGTCTTATTAGACCTATCCACAGCTTTTGACACAGTATCACATACTAAACTACTCCAACAACTAGCAACATTAGGATGCTTTGAACATACTCTTACCTGGTTTGCAAACTACCTGAACAGCAGATAACAATCTGTCAGGTGGCATTACAATCAATGTGATTATCTGGTTCATAGGTTCATAAGTAGGTACTAGGCTATCTGTCCAAGGGCATTTATAAGCCTAGCCAGAGTGTGTTGGCTTTCGGCACCCCATTGATTAATTAACTGATCCTCTGTCAAACAGAGCCAATGAAGTGATTCCAGGGGTGCATTTTCTGTTAGCCATCCATTCATCAAAGTTTCGCTTGAGGAGTGTACTGAGGGGCTCTGCCTGATGTAATTTGGAATTTTATTAATAAAATAGGAGTCCCCTAGGGGTCCATTCTTGGACCCTTGCTTTTTAATGTATTTATAAATAATCTCCACGCAGTCTCCCTACAAAGTTCACTCATCCAACACGCTGATGATTCTACTATCATATCTTCTTCTTCTAGCAACCTCCCAGATCTCCTGAAAGTAACACAAAATGCCTCCTCAACCATAGAAACCTGGCTATATGAAGCACAACTACTACAAAACCCTAACAAATCTAAGCTACTACTATTTTCATCTAAACCACCACCACGGGATTTCAAAATTTACTCCCATAACAAGACTAAAATCGAAGTAGTGGAGACATCAAAATGACCTGCCATTATTATAGATGACAAATTATCCTTCAGACAACATATTCTTAATACAATAAAAAGACACATTTTAAACTAGGCAAACTCTACAGATATAAACTCTATATGGCTAAATCCAAAAAAAATAAAATAAAACTGGCTAAAACCCTCCTACTCCCTTCCCTCCTTTATGGTCCCCCCCAGCTTTACCAACCTTCATACATCTCTATATAATAAGCTCCAATCATGCTATTACAAAATTGCAAAATTTGCCTCTGGCCTACAAACCATACATACCACTGCCAGGCCACAAAGGAATTTAAATGGCTTGAGTTCCCTGACTACCTTCATTACACTCAACTAACTCTTGTTCATGAACTTGCATACATCCCAGAAAACTGCCCCTCACTTCACTCTAACTTACAATCTTATATCCCGTCCCATCTTCAGTCTACTAATATGCATCTTCTAAGAGTATCCAAACCCAATAAGAGGGCTGGATGAAGCTTGTACTTGTACTCCATAGCAAAAGTGTGGAATGCCCTACCCCCCTCTATTATACAACTTGATTCCATAAAAACCTTCAAATTCACCCTAAAAAGCCATTTTCTTAACAATCAAATCCATCCTTGTGAAGGAAGTATAGACCACCATAAACACATTCTAAGAATTTGCTGACCAGGATGAGTCTTTTTGATTTAAAATAATACTTTGTTGACCTTTCTACATCAACTAAAGTACTGTGTGCCAATCACTGTCTTGTATTTATAATCATTCTCAGCCTAAATCCTAAATTTTCCATGTATTGAATTGCATAAAGGAATTGTTTATTCTGAATGCATCTACTGTATTTTTCCCTCCATACAATGAATGTCATTAATAATACTGTATATGTCTTACTAACACCCAACCAGATTGTATAAACTTTGTACTTTGTGTATTACAATTCACTAGGAAATTGTATTTAATTTTTGTACACTGCATTATTATTATAAATTATTATCTGTTGTAAAAATGTTTTAATCTGTAACTGGAGCTTTTCTTCCCAGGTCTCCAGTGGACTTTCCCAGTCAACAAATGTCAATAAATAAATAAATATATCCCCATCTCCTTTCCTGCAGAAAATCACCATGTTGCCTAAAGCCATCTACAACTAATTCACCTTTGCCCCCACAAAAGAACAGTCTATCCTTGTTGGTGCAATAAGAGTAACTCAGCCCCCCT
The DNA here is from genome assembly GCF_019279795.1 of Protopterus annectens. Lineage (NCBI taxonomy): Eukaryota > Metazoa > Chordata > Ceratodontiformes > Protopteridae > Protopterus > Protopterus annectens. Next base: position 816,724,319 of record NC_056749.1, on the reverse strand, counting down.
CCCCACAAAACAACAGTCCATCCTTGTTTGTGCAATAACAGTAACTCACCTTTGCTCCCCCAAAAAAGAACAGACCATCATTGTTTGTGCTATAACAGTAGCTCAGCTTTGCACCCCCCACACAAAACAGCAGGCAAATGACCCCTTTTGCTAGCAAACCATCTTTGAAGTGCTAAAAGGGCTAATTAAGGATGTGTCCCTGAAACATTCATGTATATTTATTGCACAGCATTCCATTTTCATGTTTTGCCAATCATGTATACTTCTGAAATGGCTTGACCAACATACCCATGTCATCAGTACACTTCTAACTAATGCGTACAGATAAAACTGTAAAAACCTTTGCTTCAGATTTTGCTAAAATGCATTCCAGCATATGCAGTACGTAGGTGACATAATGGAAGCATACCTTCTGAAGTTCAGTACTCCTATGTACAGATATATCCTGAAGAAAAGGGGGTTTGCCATCTTCCAAACATATACAACTCTCCTCACCATCAGTTTGCCTAGCTACATGGTTGCCTTTTTATATCATGTAGATTCAGTGCTGTTAGCATGCTGAATATGCACATGAGGTGTGAACTCATTAGAACTGCTGAATCGCAAAAACTTGTATCCATGTGGGAGATGTAAACATAGTGCAGGCACTCACTCATTGCTTGTTTTTAATGGATTGCACATATGAATGATTAGTGGTTGAGAGAAGGAAAACACCACTGCACTACAGGCTGCCTTAATTCCACCGGATGTGTCAGGTTAATTTACAAAATGTTAGTTGTAAGGTTAGAAATGTAAGTAAGCAGCACACAAGTCACAGGTTGTGTTCCTTAACATCCAACCTGCCCTTCTTTTGTTGGCAACTGCATATGATATCATTTCCACTTAATATCCTCACACATTTTATGGCCAATCAAATAGAATGGCTTACACACTGCATGTCTCATATTACTGCTCAGATAAATGAAAAATGGTCAACAAAGACAGAAATGCAAGGCAGGGCTGTATATTTGCAAGCAATAATCATGACAGTTTGTGTGATCACTTGGTGCAGTAAATCCCAAACTAATACATACACAAAAAACACTTGTATGGTTTGATAAAGGTGTAGAAGCTGTTGCAGTTGGTTGTGTGCATATTGATTTAAGATCTTTGCTGCAAAGTTATTTCTGTGGCAAAGATGGCTAAGTCACCCATCCTGTGTTCTGAAGGTACATTGGAGTCAGAGTTCTAATCCAGACCTATGTAAAATATTTTATGTGCAATAACATTTTCTAGTGAGGATGTCATAGATTGCTTTTCCACATTTCAAGTACCTTTCCATTATTTTTTTTTTCTTTTTTCTGGGAGAGCACTATCTGTGCAATGTGCAGCTTAGTGTAAACTGGACAGCTGTTGAGACAGGACCCAGACAGATACCAGATGCATTCAATTAATACTATCAGGCATCATGCAAACCCATGAAGCAACATTGAGTGGCAGTTAACAGTTACACCTTAAGGATGATTAGTAAATAGGGAAAGTCATGTAAGTATTCCTGTGGCAGCAGATGTAAGTGTAGGCCAGGAGTACAGATTATCATGGGTTCTAGCACAGGCTGTGCAGCCTTTGTTTTACTGTTGTGACATTGCAGTTTATAGCAATGAACTGTAATGTAGACAAGTATTTTCTCAATTTTTTTTTGTCCTGGGTTTGACTACAGCAGATTCTATACACTTTTAATGCTGTTTCATGTCCCATTATAGTCACACTCACTTATAACACTTGACATGATGTAGTTGATATTAATTATATGTATAAGGGCTGAGGCACTAGTACTGTGTCAGTTATGTATTCATATATATATATATATGTATTATCACATTTATTCTCAAATGTATAAGTGTGGGTATATTGTGTCCTATATTCCTGTAAATATATTTCTGTTATCTGGACAGCCATGGCCTTCACATTTGTCTAACACACTAAAACAACTGCCAGTATATCCAATAACTTTAAATTTGCTTTGCTTGCTACCATTGTGCTCTGCTTACCATCACACAAACACCATGCTTGGAGGTGTGCACTGCCCAGCACAATATTTGTGAGATGGTAAATGGAGCACAACACTTTCAAACAGAGTGTATGCTCCCAGTAAAGGAGATAACTAGAACTGGCAGGAAAGCATCATTCTCTATTGCTCTAGATCCATGACAGACATGGTGAGTGTTTGTGGGGAAAGTGTCAGGTTTAGGGCACACAGGGTGTCCAGGAATTCAAGATTTTTGTTCAGCTTCTAGTGAAGAACCACAGTGCCAGGCTTTTGCAGGGGGACTATTCTGGCTCCCAAATATAAGTTGGAAGCTTGGGATAGTTTTGCCTCGGCTGTAACCAATGCCACCGGTATCCCTTAAACTGGTGAACAACGTAGACATCACTAATATGACCTCCAGAGCAGGAATAGGGAAACCCTTGATCATTGGATCAGGGTATTTAGGACTGTGGACATCCCAAACCTGTAGAAGTATCAACTGCACAGAGTACTTGCAAATGTTAAAAGCTGAATATACACAAAACTGGTATTAATAATGGTATTCTGTTCTGTTCTGATTTTTCCACAGCTGCCAGGGACTGTGAGATCAATGTATGAGCACATGGAGCTGGATTGGCAAGGATGAGGGAAGCATTTGATATGTATGCAGCAGAAGAGTAGTGTTATTCTGGCACTAAAAGTTAAAGATAGCTTTTTTGATATTTTATAGAATTGTATCAAATTGAGCATGCATATCTAAACTGTAAAAGCAAGCATGCATGCATCGGTCTGTAGCATAAACCAACAGTACAATATTAGATTTTAGTCAGAGTTGTGGGTTCAAAGACCACACTTCACAACTATACAATACTGTGGCACACATGTGCTGCTGTAAACTGTAATCTATATAACTGGAACACACATCTGCAATATATGCACTTGTCAAGGAGTACTTGCTGCAATCTTTAGTATAGTGTGCACCTGTTAGGAGCTGGTAGTCTTAAAAGTAAAAGTTAAGATAACAGAGTCAATTAATTATATCAGTGCATTATATGTCACATATGAGGGTACTTTATCTCTTTTTTCTCTCTCACCCCAACCCTTATCTTCTCTTTTTTATTTTACATTTATTTTAATTTTTGTTTATTATGTGTCATCAAGTTGAGTCCATGTCATTCATGATCATAGGTCAATAGATTAGTACTAGGCTACCTGCCCTTTTGGGCAATTTTAAGCCTAGCCAGTTACCCCATGTAAAAATCAAACCTTGCACCTTGTGTCTGTAAGGTAAATACCTTAACCATTATGTCAGCTTCCCAACTTAGAAATTGCATTTTGACACCCTTTGTAAGGAGAAGTGTGATCTCAATTTGAACCCTCGATCACCCATGTTCTATTGCTAAAGTCAGCACACTTACACCTTGTGACACAGATGTACCACATCACAAAATTCTTCACAACACTGTGGGGTAGGCCTGCCCAACATGATCCGCCTAACCCCCTCCACCAGCTCCAGCGCAGTTGTCCAGCACGTCTGGGACCCAACCTGGCTGCACTGCCTCTGCTGCCCCTGCACTACCTGCCCCCTCAGGTAGTCCTGCCCTGGAGACTGGTACAGGGGTACCCTCAGGGAGCAGTGGTGAAGGTGGTGATTTTATCACCCGCACTGAATTGCTAGAGATGTTGCATAGGGATGTGTGCCGGATTGTTGGTGCATGCCTATGCCAGCTGGACAGGCTGCTGTCCCTCAGTTTACATCATACCAGGTGAAGGAGTAGGCACAGACATCAGGTACAACAGCCAGCAGTGGAGTGAGGTGACAGTGATGACAGTACAGTGGGTGAGAACTCGATTCTCATTATCACCCAGCCTGATGACCATGAGTTCATGATGTCCCCACCCTCACCCCAAACACAGTGTCCTCCAAACTTTTGTGTCCATCACCATCCCTGTCTCTTGTCTTGTTTGTGTTATCTGTCTGCAATTGCTTCCTCACCTACTCAACTTACCTCACCCAGACATTCCAACATCCCTTCCCCAGCATTTCTCTCTCTCTCTCTCTCAAAAAAATGGGCACCTATCCCACAAAAAAAACCCAAAAAACATCCATTACATAGCTCTCCACTTTCCACACATGTCTTCTTGACACATGTGATTCAGTCCTCTTGGCTATACAACATGATTGTATTGTGGTCACCCCTGTCTCTGGATGTAACAGTTCAAATCCAGTTAATTTGACAGATATGTTCTGTTTATACTGTTAAAGAAATGAATAGCTGTGATAATTTCCTCCCTTCCTCCTGCACATTCCTGCTCTGCTTTCCATTTGTTCTTCCCTCTGCTTGCTCCCCATTTCATTACTGTCCTAGCTTCCCCATTTCTTTCTTTTAATGCCTTATTGCATGATGGTGCGCATTGAGCACCAATGTGGAGCAATGGTAACACAAAAGTATTTAAAAGTATTAGCTACAGCTGTATTCAAACCCAGTACCATCTGGCCCCACAAAGGAATATATCATTGCATTAACTGCATTAATACATGCTTCCACAGTTGCCACAGTATCAGTTAAGTAGCAAGTGTATTCCAGAGACTCAATACTGTCAGACTTTCTTCTTCCCCCGCTTGCTCCCCATTTAACCACTTTACTATCTACACCAAATTAACACCTTTAATCTGGTCAAAAATGGAATCACATACAACACAAATAAGTATCAAAAAAAGTAATGGATCCCTTTACATTTCTGGGCTCCATGTTTGTAAGGAAGTGCACATTGTGCACCAATGTGCAGCAACAGTGAGCAGCAGCAAAATGCAGCAACATTTCTCATATAATCAATTAATGCCATTGCATTATCACTCTGTAATGAAAAGTATTTCAAGTATTAGATACACCTGTATTAGAACCAAGTAACATCTCAGTCAAAAAAGGAATGTATCAATTTATTAAGGTGTGCCACAGAGTAAGTTAAGCAGCAGGTGTATTTCTTAGACTCAATATTAACAGTCAAGCTTATGCGGCTCACATTTGCACACTGCTTACCTACATGCAAACATGTTTATCTTGCAAGCATATTCACTTTGCTAACTGTTGCACAAACCTGCTGCTTGCCATGCTATGGAAATGTACATATAAAGTTGTATTACTGCTGTTTACTGTCTGTTTCCTGTGTATGACATGAAATTACATGTGCAAACATTACAAACTGAGGGCCCTATCTAACAGTATGCCACACATTTACAACATATCCACATGTTTGCACCCCATAGCACTGCAATCCTGGGGTCTCAGTAGTTTTTCCATACATATATTAACCACACTACAAAATGTAATATCAAATATGTGATATGCAATGCACATCAATCTGGTAAAGCCAATCTAAAAAGCCTTATCTGCAAGGCTAGAGCAGGAATCAGCATGGACTATAGTCACAGGGACATAGGTCACATTCAGCACATTTGACCCTACCTATTTTGGTTTTGTCAAGGGTAGATCTTTCTTATTGACCCTTGGACTTCTTAGATACTGACCCCAAAGACCTGGATGAAGGATAGCAGTACATAATGTTGTTCTTGAGTTATCCAAGGCTTTTTACACTATCCCCCATTCATGTCATAGTGAAGATCTCCCATATGGGAATTAGGCCATACAGTACTAGATGGATAGCCAACTGGCTCAATGTCAGAACATATAGTCTCAAAGTTGGGGATTGCACCTCCACCACTAGCCCACTCGCCAGTGGAATACCACAAGAATCTGTGCTGGGCCCTCAACTGTTTGGAAAATACTTCCCTGAACCACAAGCAAAGTAGATGAACTGTGACTTACCAAGTTTGCAGATGACTGGACTCACTCATATAGAGTCCCCCAATGATGGTAACATAGAACACAGTGGGTTGACACAGACTAATGATTGATGCCAAACTCATAGACTGAATCTTAAAGCATACAATGGCTTATTGTCCCCTTTGGCAATGAAGATCCCTGCTAATTATGATATATGTAGCCCCTCCAAGCTCAAACACAGTGTTGTGAGGCTTGGGAAAACATGTTGATAGCAATTCACACTTTCATCACTATGTGCCCATAATAGTGACACACACATTCCACACTGCGCACATCATACATATTGATATCACATCCAAGACCAGGGTAGTCATACCTCTATTGTACTCTGCCCTAGTCAGACCACCAACTCTTGCCTGTTACTAAATATTACAGTAAATGTTCCCTTCTGTCTGTATCTCACCTGACACCTGCAACAATTGGAGAAAACACGGGGTTGTTCCTGGGAGACTCCAGTGCCCCTAACATGATACACATGGAGAGAGTGAAATATCTGTCAGTGTACTCAGTATCATGCAGGCTTCAGAGAGGTGACTTATGCCTGCCCTACTGAGCAGTCTACAACCCTGCCCTACTGGAAATGCTGAACATCTGCAAATCCAGTGGGATAAGAATAACTTGGACTAGGGTTCTCAACCTAGCCCGTGGCATAAACAGAACATGGTGGGGAGATATATCCCCCCAACAACTCACACTCCTCTGTAATAGGCTCCCACTGCATGTGAATCAGTGTTCCTCAATTACCCTGCTCAAGTGCAACCTTATCTACTGGTTGAGTGAATGTAAAGTCACCTCTTGGGTGGCACCTATGCCCCTCATGGCTAGGGCCAGTTGATGCTGCTCACAAAATCTCTCTGCTAACAATAACCATCCAACTATGCTCAATAAGGGTACTTGTGGTTTTATACAGCTAGGCTTCTAAACATTGTAGGGCCATTAGGTTAGTAGCCTCCTATGTACATATAAAGCTATAAGCCTATCCACGTCTCCCAACATTTTGTCTCCCACATGGCCTGCTGATGTCATCCACTATAAGTTGATCTGCCGCTATGTAAAAGTCAGACTTGTGCCATGCTGCTTGCATAAAGTACTGAGATGTATAATCTGTGTGCTTAGATAGGTAGGGGTTCTGTTCTCACTAAAGTCAGCTGTGTGTTTTTGTGTGTCTAGCCAGAAAAGCAGAAGTATGATTCCTGCATTTACCACTCCAATCCCATGAACTGACAATATTTTGATAATTGCACATGCCTACAGATTCATTTTATGCAGGTCTCCCAACGTTTTCTCTCTAAGATGACCTGCTGATGTCATCCACTATAAGTTGACCTGCAGCCTTGTAAAAGTCTGTGGTGCTTGCATAAAGTACTATATTCTGTAGTTGACATACTTAGATAGGTAGAGGTTCTATTCTCAGTGCAGTCAACTGTGTCTGTGTGTTTGTGCACTTGCTTGTTGACAGTAGAGAGAGCATTTTGCAACAGCATGTGGGACATTGCTTTTACCATCTTCCTCTCAACAGACTGTGTTAATTTGCAGTTGTGCAGTATACACATCAGAGCAGGATCAGATATGTCCTGTAGTCCAGGCACAAGTCATCTCATCATTTCCAACATGGATTTCAGGAACAGGACTTTTAGTATATTTGCATACTATATGACATGATTTGTAGGACTTGTATTGTCTTAGTGTGACCCCCCCCCCCCCGTGGTATATCCAGCTGCTGCAGATATCTGGTGAGGTACATGCAAGAGGAAGAATCATACTGTATTAGTGTTTAGATGAGGTTTGAGCATAGTGTTTTCATATCCTCCTCATATCTGGATACAATGGTCTGACTTCTGAGGTGCACAATGTAGCCTTTCCATACCACTGTGGACACTTGGTTGAAATTCCCATTTTTATCTATGTGTGTTTCCAAATCTTGCACCACTGGTAGCATAGGGGGAGTTTTGTCAATGGTGTATTTAACAGGAAATTCCCCTTTGCATAAGGCACAAATCCTGACACATTCTGTATTTATTAGTAGATAGTGTGGCTTTTGCACCAATCATTTGTGCGTGTTAACCCCTCTTGTACTATAGTCACATCATTGGTGGACTCAATGATTGCAATCGATATGCATGAATCAGCAAAACTGGTAAGCAACAGGATGTATTTTGCAGCCTGGACTGTTCAGAAATAGATCACAAACAGTATACGGCCCAGCACAGATAATTCCTGTCATGTTTCTACTCAGTCCATGTTGTCGTGGTAAAAATGGAGACATTTGTTTTTCCAAATGTCAAAGGACAGGGAGATGTACTGATTCTATAGACATGATGGCAGTTTATTCTAACATGACAAGCAAGGATAACGGAAGAATGAAATGGAATGACTACTAGAACCCTAACATGTGGGCAATATGAGGGATCAATCAGCAGATGTAATGGGCTACCATCCAAGAAGATAATGCTGTTAGGCAGTCCATCTTGAAGATGATTGCTGTGCTGCATAGCATTGATTTAGATGTTGCCTTGCTAATATCTGTGAGAATATCGAGTCAAGAGATACTTCATTGACTGATTTTATGACAGCTAAGGTGAGACACACTCTTTCCATGCAAAGGATTATTATTGTCACCATCACTACACAGGCTGGCAGTGTAGCCTGATTTTGGGGTAAGCCATGTATCCGGGATGGTCATGTAGGGGTCCATTGCATGATACACAGCCCTTACTTATGCCATATAGTGTGCAATAGTCTACCCTCCCTGGTTATGGGTAGTGAAAACACACAGAATCCATTGGTGGGACACCTTTCCAGTAGACTCCATCCAAGTCATGATTCCACAGTAGCATCCCATTCCTAATAGAGGGAGACCCTACTGTATCTGACCAGTGGAGTAGCCTCAGGTCATGGTCACATAATGGCATCCCTCCCACATTTTAGGAGGAAATAATCCCTGATAAAAATGTACTTTTCAATCCAAGAACTGTGTATATCTCGTGACGCATTTTCTAGTGTGTGAGTTGACAGCTATGTGCAATTGTGTCCCTAGCCACCTGTAAACATGATAGTGACTGGAGCCCACACTGTCCTGTGACATTAGCCATTGAGTTAAAGTGTATCCAGGATCATATTCCAAATGACTGCAATGTATGTGGTAGGAATTTACTTATCTTGTCCTTTGAATGAGACGTTAAACTGAAGCCCCATCAGAAGTTGGTGATAGCTCAGGTGACTGGAAAAGATCCCATGGCACCTCTCAAAAAGAGTAGGGGAAGTGTCTTGATGCCCTGGCCAAATTTCCCCTGATAGTATAAATACAACCTCCGGTCTTCCCTGAAAAGATGCTTGGATGGTTGGAACAACACCAGAGAGCATTTGATACCCTCAAACAGCAAATTGCCAATCCGCCTACATTGAGATACTATGATGTCCATAAACTAGTAGTTCTTTCTTGTGATGCTTCAAAGTTTTGTCTTGCTGCAGTTATTCTTTAAGACAGCAGACCAGTTGCCTATGTGTCTAGAACTCTTATCCAAACTGAAATGCAATATGCGCAAATTGAGAAGGAACTTTTGACAATTGTGTTCACATGTTCGAAGGTCCATGATTATATTTATGGCCGAGCTAATCAAGTCAAAATGATCATCAACCTCTAGTCACTATTTTAAAGAAGGCAATGCATTCAGGTCCATCAAGACTACAAAGAACGATGCTCAAACTGTAAAAATACTGCTTCAAAATGGTCTATACAGAAGGCAAACTTCTTTATCTGGTTGATACCTTATCCGGGTCACCCAGAAATAACACAGCACAGCTTAATGTAGAGAATTTTGAACTTGATGTCATGGAAGTGCTTCCTTTTTCTACCATGAGACTTGATGAGCTTAGAGTTCATACAAAGACTGATCCAATTTTGCAGAAGCTCAACCACTTCATAAATGTTGGATGGCCTTCAAAGCAATCGTGTGTACCACCAGAAGTGCAATCTTATTTTCCATACAGAGATGAGATGTTGATGGAAGATGGTATCATTTTCAAAGGTCCCAAAGTTATTGTTCCTGCTTTCTTACAACATGAATACATTCAGATTTTGCATTGTGGCCACCCAGGTTCTGAAGCTACCAAAAGATGGGTGAGAGGACTAATATTTTGGCCTTCTCTGTCAAAGGACATTGATAAAGTGCTTTCATCTTGTTCAGTATGCAATAGTACTAAACTGCATTTGCAAAAAGAACCACTTCAGCTAAGCCAGATTCCTGAACTACCTTGGTCAACAGCAGCCACTGACATATTTGCGTGAAACAATCAGCATTACTTAGTGTTGGTAGACTCTTATTTGAACTGGTTTGAGATCGATTTGCTACATAACCTGACATCCAGTACTGTTATTACTAAGTTGTAATGTCATTTCTCCATTCATTGTAGCCCACACAAAGTTATTTCTGACAATGGTACCCAGTTTACCAGTCAATTGTTTCATAAATTTGCAAAAGAGTGGGACTTTACACATGTTACTAGTAGTTTGGAATACCCACAGTCAAATTGCCTTACTGAACATGCAGTACAGAGTGCAAAGCAATTACTAGAGAGGTCAATGTGTGACAATACCGATATCTTCTTAAATTTACTTAATCTCAGAAATATACCCTGTGACAACCTACTTGGCTCACCAGCTCAGAGACTTCTAGCTAGGCAAACCAGAACAACATTGCCTATCAGTTCAAGTTTGTTAGTGCCTAATGCTAAAAACAACAGAGCAATCAAAGCCCAACTCTTTAAGAAGCATTTCTTTCAGAAGTCTACCTATGATAAAATGAGCAGATTTCTTCCTCTGTTAAGAGAGACAGTGAGGATGCAAACAGCGAAAGGCTTTGATTGAATTGATCAAGTGAGAGGCATGTGTGCCGAGCCAATATTCTACTTACTGGAATCCGAGGGTATAGAATACAGCAGAAACTGCAGGCATCTTCTTCCAGTGTCTGAACTGATATCACAGCATTGTACCAGTGATACAGACTCTAGATTTCAGAGCAGCCCTGACAATGTTAGTACTGAAGAACATGTATAAGTATCTATTCCCATTCCTGATGATGTCCCAGATGTCCCCAAAGGTGAATAGTCCTTGAAGACAGTCCCCATTGCTAGATCCAATTCTGAGTTTTATGTTACACGATCAGGTCGTATTTCTAGACTTAGTGTAAAATACACAGCTACCTGAACATGATTGCTTTATACATATTTGATTTTGTATGATTGCATGTCAGAGTTAATTGTTTGTCAAAGGATCATTTTGGTATAATTGCATGTCGGTTAATACTGTCATATGGTGTATGATCTATTTTTCAAAGAGTGAGGATGCAGAACAGAATGTGTGCTGCAACTTTAAGAAACATTTCCAAGTGTAGGCATGTGCATATAAATACTGAGCATGTGCAGGCAGCAGTGCCATTTTGAAAGAACAGCCAGAGTGTTAACACGCATGAGTATAGGAGTCAGTCTGCTTATAATTTTATTTAAGTTACTAAGCCTCAGTCCTGATGTGTTTGTGTGTAATAAAGCTGATTGAAGTGACCCCACAACTGTTCGTCTGTTTTATCCTTACCAGACGGGCGACAGGTAGTCTTAGCAATTATCAAACCTTTGTGAGTGTGGGCAAGGTATGGCATTTTTTGTGACATGGATATAATCTGTGATACTCGGTACTTCAGCATGGTGAGCAATATAACAGCCATGTGTAGTGGTGGCTGTCTCCTCTAGTGTGCTAGAAAGCCAGATACAAATGTCCACTGGTAGAAGTATTAGATCAAGGACCTTTTTTCAGTATTCTAGAGGCAGAGGGATGAGAAATACCTGAAGTGAAACTGTTGGTACCTGAACAGTCCCTGTATTTAGGATATACATTACTATACATACCTTGGTCTCCACAGGGATAGAAGGCCACACATTCCAATAGATTCCATATATACATGTAGATATCATTCAAACTCTATGTACTGTCCAGATCGACATGGAACTAATCAGTAGTCTCCTGGCCAGTTAAGTTATAGAATGTTATACTCTGGCAGTAAGTTTTTCATTGACACTGGGTGCCTTGTTGTGCATCAGTAGGAAGTGACTTTGCTAACTGTTGCTATACCAAGGATTTTTGCTGTCTCCTGCTCCACCTTTTTTTGTGTTATTTGTTATTTTATAATCTGGATCACTGTTGTGTACAGTTTCCACCACTAAAAACTATGAATCTTTGCTGTGCTCAGTGTTATATGGATTTGGGTGTTGACATCACTTTTCAGGTGTTTACCTCCTATACACAAGGTACATACAGAATCTGATTTAAAATTCTGGTCACTGTCTGATTATTGGCTAGGCATGTAATAGTCTGCAGACTGATTGGCTAGGATTTACCTATGAACTATTAATATATTTGCATGGTATTATTTCCCTGCATATTTTCTTTTGCATGTTATTCTGATGTAATTTACATATATTCTTCATGGCACTTTGGCTGACTGTGCTGTATTATAACACAACAATGTAAAACACTACTGGTCTGCTTCTTGCACAAACGTATGCTGCATAGTAAACAGTGCATAATGCATAGTGCATTGCTTATTTTGGAATCCCAGCCAGAATCTGCATGATTGTTTTTGCAGTCGAATAATTGTTCTCGAGAGGAATTATAGGGACAGAGATTTAAAATATGGATATTCATCTCTAATGTGCTGGTGAGTACAGGACTTCATTTGGATGTGCTGGTGACAGAGGACTCCATTTGGATGTGCTGGAGAGTACAAGACTACATTTGGATGTGCTGGTGAGTACAGGACTTCATTTGGATGTGTAGGTGAGTACAGAACTTCATTTGGATGTGCTGGTGAGTACATGACTTCATTTAGATGTGTCGGTGAGTACAGGACTTCATTTGGATGTGTTAGTTATAGAGGACTTCATTTGGATGTGTCAGTGAGTAGAGGACTTCATTTGGATGTGTTGGTGAGTACAATACTTCATTTGGATGTGCTGGTGAGTACAGGACTTCATTTGGATGTGTTGGTGAATACAAGACTTCATTTGGATGTGCTGGTGATAGAGGACTTCATTGGTATGTGTCTGTGAGTAAAGGACTTCATTTGGATGTGCTGGTAAGTACAGGACATCATTTGGATGTGTTGGTGAGTACAGAACTTCATTTGGATGTGTCGGTGAGAACAGGACTTCATTTGGATGTGTCAGTGAGTACAGGACTTCATTTGGATGTGTCAGAGAGTAAGGTCTTCATTTGGATGTGCTGTTGAGTAAGGTCTTCATTTGGATGTGTCAGTGAGTACAGGACTTCATTTGGATGTGTCGGTGAGTACAGGACTTCATTTGGATGTGCTGGTGAGTACAGGACTTCATTTGGATGTGTTGGTGAGTACAGGACTTCATTCGGATATGTCAGTGAGTAGAGGACTTAATTTGGATGTGTCAGTGAGTACAGGACTTCATTTGGATGTGCTAGAGAGTACAGGAATTTATTTGGATGTGCTTGTGAGTATGTGTTGGTGAGTACAGGACTTCATTTGGATGTGCTGGTAAGTATGTGTTGGGGAGTACAGGACTTTATTTGGATGTGTTGGTGATGCAGGACTTCATTTGGATGTGCTGGAGAGTACATAACTTCATTTGGATGTACTGATGAGTACAGAACTTCATTTGGATGTGTCAGTGAGTACAGGACTTCATTTGGATGTGCTGGTGATACAGGACTTCATTTGGATGTGTCAATGAGTACAGGACTTCATTTGGATGTACCAGTGAGTGCAGGACTTCATTTGGATGTGCTGGTGAGTGCAGGACTTCATTTGGATGTGCTGGTGAGTGAAGGACTTCATTTGGATGTGCTGATGAGTGCAGGACTTCATTTGGATGTGCTGGTGAGTGCAGGACTTCATTTGGATGTGCTTGTGAGTGCAGGACTTCATTTGGATGTGCTGGTGAGTACAGAACTTCATTTGGCTGTGGATGAGACAACATGGAAACTCACACCTTTTGAGTGCATACACTGATTAACAGTTATATGAGCAAGAGCATAGGTTTAAGGCAAATCAACCAGTTTTATTATACTTAATGCATTTTTCATCTATGGTGATGTAGGGGAGACTGGTAAAAAATTAGATAAATGCATTGGAGGCTTGACAATAAAAATGATTTGTCATGTCCAAGGCCAAGAATACAGCTTCTATGGGACCTAACAGTATCCCTGGCAATTTTCTACGTGAATTACAGAGTGAACTGGCACCTCATCTGTGTGCCCTGTTCAATCACAGCCTCACCTCAGGCTTTGTCCCTACTGAATGTCGCACTGCTAAAAAAAAGCAACGCTATGGAATGCATCATCATGGACCTAATAAATAAGGATACAGGGAATCTCCAAACTCTGGATCCTACACAGTTTGGTTTTCTGAAGGATAGATCATGCCTGCTCAACTTGGTCAACTTCTTTGAGTCTGTCACCAGAGCTGTGGATGAAGGTAAGGTGGTTCATACAGCCTACCTTGATCTGGCCAAGACCTTTGATACCATTCCCCACCCAGGAATCATAGAAAAACTTACTAAGCTAGGCATCTACCCCTATATCACTAAGTGGGTTTCAAACTGGCTTACAGATAGAACCCACAGTGTGAAAGTAGCTGACTCCAAGCCAGACTGCTGACCAGTCAAGAGTGGAGTCCTACAGGGTTTGGTTCTGGGTCCTCTCTTATTTGGTATCTACTTCTCTGAAGGCCAGGCCAATACGAAGGGACTCTGGCTGACAAAGTTTGCTGATGATTGCAAGTTGGGAGCTATTATTAACTCCCCAAGTGATGCTGACATCCTACAGAAAGGAAATATCCAAAATAAGAAGCCAAGAAGAATATAATACCCATGGCTCACAGGACCCAGATTCAACCAATATAATGTGAAGCAATATAAAACCAGTAATAGGTTTAAAATCAGTAGTTTATTCCACAAAAACAATGTGAAGTTAAGTGCTTTCCTTTCCTGTATATCCTACAGAAAGGCCTCAATAAGACCAATGGCTGGTGTCAGAACCATGGCCTTAAGCTCAATGCCCAAAAATGTATCTTCATCCCCTATGGGAAAAACCCGGTTACCTTGAATTACCACATTGATGGTAGTCCACTGAACACAGAAGGCATTATAAGAGATCTGGGAACACAGGTTGACAGCAACCTCTCTTTTGGCCACCACATTGCCGCTGTGGTCAGAAAGTCCTTCTGTGTGGCATATCTCATTACTAAGGGTTTTGCATCCAGGAAGAAAGAGGTCATTATCTCCTTCTACTTTTCCCTCATTAGGCCAACAATCAAGTACAATGCCCCATTTGGCATGTACCTCACTAAACACCTGCAACAACTGGAGAGGCCACAAAAGTACCTCACAAAGAGGATCCTAGGCCTTAAACACTTGTCCTATATGGACAGACTCAAAAAACTCCAACTATTCTCTGTCACATATCACCTACTTAGAGGCGATCTCTGCTTGACTTACAAAGCCATGTCTGACCCAGCTTTGTTAGAAATGCTACATCTAAAGAAATCGCAATCCCTATGCACCACATGCTCCAGAGACCTCCACCTCATTACCACAATCAACAGAACATGTTGGAGGTACAGGTTCATAACCCAGAGACTGCCCATGCTATGGAGCAGACTTCCCATACATGTCAAGCAGAGCACCTTACTAGCCCTCTTCAAGAGAAATCTTGATGAGTGGATGGGAAATAGAAAATTCACCCCGAGGATCATTCCAGTGGCTCTACTTGACAGAGGTACTAGGAACTAAGGTTGGGTGGCATGCTGCCAGAGTAATCCTATGGGCTAGGCTTGTAAAGGCTCCTGGACCATTAGCCTAGTACACACCTATGAACCTATGTTAGTCTAAATGTGCCACTAATTATACAAGATTTAGTCCACTACTACATACAGAGATTTTGATTAGTTTTTTTTTAAATTACAGTCTGAATATGCATGTCATATTTAAGATTTTTCCTTCCTCCACCTGGATACCTTAACTATGTTTAGAGAGAATGAATTAGTAAAATATATTTCTTAGACAAAAATCAAATATATTTTTGCCTAGTCGTCTCTGTTCTAAAGAGTGCACTCAAGTGTTAAATGTCATTTCTATGAAGTGTAACTTGTGAATACTTTACATACTGACACTGTTCTTTTTCAACTTGTTATAGCTGTCCAAATAATTGTACTATGTATGTATGGGTTCACACTATATGAACTGAAACTAAAATTTAACTTGGTTACTATGTCATTCTTCTGTGTTAGGCTTTGTAATAAGTTTATTTAACTGTAACCATATTATGTCAATGTGGAGCTTTTCTCCCTGGATCTTCACTGAAAATGGGATATTATCCCAGCTGGACTTTACCAATAAACAAATGTCAAATAAATGAATAGTACCAATGAGTTTTTTGAATAAACTACTCTGTTAAGAGTTGTACATAAATGAGAAGTGTAAGGAGTTAATGACTTTGGAAGAGTTTGAATCACTTCTGCATGGCATCCAAGTCCAAGAAAGTCATAGTTCCACTTTATTCATCCCTAATCAGATCCACCATTCAGTATAATGTCCCTTTCAGCATATACCTGACCAGACCAATGGTTGGAATGCCCAAAAATGTTCCTTACCAGATGATTTCAGGGTATAAACACATTGTCCTATACAGATTGTCTTAAAGCACTAGCTCTATACTCTGTCTCCTATAGGTCACTGATAAGCAATCTATGCCTGGCATACAAGACACCCTATGATCCAGCTCAGATGGACCTTTTGCACATCCACAAAGCATACAGCATCAGAACCACTAGATCCAAAGACTTAAATTTTGCTTGTGACAGAAATAAGACATATTGGTGAGATTGATATCTGTCTCAAATGGTCCCCATGCTCTGGAACAGGTTCCTCACCCATGTGATTAGAGTCCATCCCTCACTCTTTTTAAGCATAACCTTGACAAATAGATGGGAAATCAGAAATGCACACTGGGTCTGGACCTCATGTTTCTGATAGATAGATAGATACAGAAAGTAATACCAAAACTAAAATATGCCCACGTAACACATAAACTCTAGAAATTTAAATAACTTACCACATCATAATAAATGCCCATGATACATAAAGACACAACTGGGTTGAATTGCATGGCCAGGCTTATAAAGGCACTGGTGGTTGTTAGCCTACTACATACCTGTGAACCTATAAAATAGTATACACTGGAGATCTTTCACATTTACTGTAGGTATAATCCTGATTTACACAGTGAAATAAATATTTTGTGGCTTTATTTCTATTACTGCAACAGAATTACTTGGTTATAAATTAATTGAGTCACACTCTTACTGAAACATTATCCACAAAAACAGAAAGCAGTAATGGGAATACCACCTGATCTTTGTGGAATACCAAGTGGAAATGAGACTGTAAAATGGCTTATTTTAATATAGCAGAAGCTGCATCCCATTTTGGGACCAGACAAATGAATGCAGAGCTGATTGGGAGATACCAGTATGATATCAGTCCTAACAAGAAGCTTTAGATGATGGTGGTAAGGGTCTTTGAAACATCAAGGAACAGCATAACAACAACATTTCCATGTTATGGTACTGTGTGAGAACAGTAATTCTGAGATACAGATGACAGAAATATTTCCTGCATATAATGTACATTGTCCTAAACAAATGCTGCTTCTGTGTCTCAATTAGTGTTTCTTCAATTGAAATGTGGTGGAGTTGGTATTTGGCACAAACAAAGAAATGTGTGTTATAAATATTTCCAAGATAAACTGCACCAATGGCACTTTGAAGATGAAGTGTGTTACCATTTCTAATATACGGAGTGCAAACATTTCCAACACAGTGTAACATTTCCAGAGTATAATGCACAAATAACATATTCACTATACAATGCACCAACAATATTTCTAAGACACAGAAGAATACAATTTCTAATGTACAATGTACCAATATTTCAAGATGCAGGGTGTGACAATCACACTTCCATGATATAGTATAATTACAGCATTTCCAAAGTAGCAATGATCTATTTCTAAGGTATATTTCCAATACACAGTGTAGTAATGCCATTTTTCAGATTCTAACTGCAGTACTTCCAAGAGACAGTGTTCCACCCTTTGCAAAACACAGTGTACTGACAATGTTTCTCATAGTGAATGGAGTCTCCTAACACCATGTAATATTACTATCTGGACCTGAACAGGAGCTGTGCATGAGTCCTATTGAGTTTTTATCCCTGATATGCTAAATTATCTTAGTGCAGGTTCATCTTCTGGAGCTTACAAAGAAGACAGAGAATGTCAGAAGTGGAAAAGTCTACCAATGGCATGGCATGGGCTGCCAGGGTGCACTGATGTAATGATAGATTCTTTTTGGAGACTTGAGACCTATTTTTTAGGAAGTTACGGTCAAACTTAATAAGGTAAACAATGGAGGAATTTACTATTTTAATGTATTCCTTGGGCACTCAGAACATAATTACACAGTAAGTTTTAGAACATGGCAAACATTTCTGTGCAAATACCAGATTAATAATATTCAAAATGAAGAAGAGGGGACTTGTTCAGAAAGACCATCAAGTCTGTGAACACATGTGCATTGTTTGTCTTCCAGACACAAGACATTGTATTTAAATTATAATAAAACCAACAAGGATTATTAAAGATAGTTTGTTGATGGCTTAAGAGGTCATCCTTTATGCTCTAACACCCACATTCATAAACAATGTTCATTTGTAGTGAGTAGCTGTGTGGACTATGTTTCTATAGTAATATGTATATGTAGACTGCAACATTGAGAAGACAGCAGGCTACATTTATGAAATAAAAGCTTGTGTGCATAGTACATAGCTGTGTGCTTTTATTACCACCAACTGCAGATGGGCAATCGTACTCAACGTGAAATGGTCCTCTCAGTTATATACATGTACCACATTGCAGTCATGACTGTAGACTACAGTAGGAGATTGTACATCTCTGCACTAGTACCACTTGTGCACTGTGTACAGCAGTGCTTTCTAGTAAACATTTTTCCCAACTTCCATCCTGGATATGATAGACAACAATCAAAATGGATGATCTGTTCTGTCTACTGCCACTGCTTTTGTTTGTTATTTCTTTGTATGCACTGTTAGAGTGATAGTTCACCTATGCCCAAGATCTGCAATCGACTCACCTTTCCAGGCTGATGTAAGTGCAGGTATCCCATCTGGAGATGACAACTGATATGGCAAATGAGGACGGAGGAATACTTCAGGGGCTGCTCCTCTCTCCTGTTGGGGCAGACAGTGAATCTTAAAGGTTTGTCATCATTTATCATGACAGTGGACAGTGTATCATTCGCTTAATAGAAGGTGATGTATTGCTGTGCTGGCCATTGATTATTGGACCTTTGTATCACTGTGATAACTATGTTAGGCTGTCACGCTGTCTTACCATTCCTAGGGGACAGCTCAGTAAACCATTTTAGCATGTCCACTTTCGGTATTTTTGATGCATACAGTGATTTTATGCTGACACTATAGTTATGCTGAAAACATCTGTCTTCAGGGGGCATTTCAGTCATTGCTGATATGCAACTTACAATCTGTGGTTCTACTCTCATAGTATTACTTTCATCTGTCATATTTTCTGTAATTCACATGTCTGTAAATCATGACAAATCTAGCTGAATGTCATTTACATACCTACAACATACCTGGAGACTTCCAAATATACAATGAAACATGCCTGCATTCATTGTAGTTTGAGAGCTTTTCTTAACTGCTCCATTAATTGTACCACATACCGACCCAATGCAATTGAATACCCTGTTTATGAATAGCACCCTTAATGAAGAGACCTTTGGCATAACTTTAAGACTGTATCAAAAGGTAAGCTGAGAAGACCACTCTGTTTTTCATAGTTGTACCTGCACATAATCCCTAAGGTACATGAGGGTTTTAATTGGGGTGATCCAGGATAAGGCTCCCTGACACCATCTGAGCAGGTGCATAATGTTCAATACATTCATGAAGGTGGGAATAAGATGTTATTACACAGATATTTGTTTAGTATCACTGCTTCTCCATTGGAACCCCATAATGTTCATTGATTTTAGATTGGAGTTGAGTTAATTGTGTGACATCAGATTTTCATATTCTATTCCTCCTCTTTAACTATTTATATCATGTTCCTAATTTAAGTCATGGTTTTACCAGTTATAGTCTTACTTCATTTGAGGGTGCTTTGCAGTGGGGTGATGGTTTGTACATGGATTTCTTGCATAATAAAGTTGGCCTTCCATCCTCTATGATCTATATACTAACAGAAGTCATGGTCTTACCACTGATAATATTCCATAAGATGGAGGTGGTTTGATTTGTTTCAAGTACATTTCCCAGCATATTTTGGATAAAATCGTTTAGTACTGCATATTGTGACACCTCGTTATAAAGTTTATTATGATTTTTACTTTCTTCAATGCTACCTACATTTGGCTTCCAACAAAATAAAAGTGTGGAGATTAAGACCGGGTTTTCATTAAACTCTGATTATACATTTGTTTACGTAATTATTACTGTCATTGTGAATCTGCTAAATATTAGTTACTTGTTTAAATTTGTTTTTATATGTCGACTCAGTCTTATGACCTCA
>NC_056749.1:816696274-816698774 GCF_019279795.1 Protopterus annectens | reverse complement strand
TTGAAATAAAGAATAAGGCATTTACATCTAAGCTGAAATTTACATGTAACTCAAGATTTGTTGTTTATTTAGCTAAGTGACAACTTTTCCCAGCTTTCTATGTAGGCTCCAAGAAAGGATCTATGAGCATTTACATGCAATTGAGAAATGTAAACAAGACAGTGCTTTGGCTAAACATTATGTAATGCTAAGTGGTCATACCTTTACCTTTAGGGTAATTGACCAAATATTAATGGACAGTAGAGGTGGGCCAGTTGGATTATGGCTAGAAGAACTGCAGTTGTACTGGTAACTTTTATTAAATGCATTTAACTACCCAAGCTTAAATGAAGCATGTGATATTACATGCTTACTGAAACTGAAGAACCTGGAAAGATAAAATGTATGCAAAGATTGAAGTTAATATATTTATGTATAGTATACATTGCAGACATATATATATTCTTATTTAAAGTCATTAAGAATTTTATTTATGTCTATTTATCAGTTTTTATTTCCTCTTTTTATATTTATATTTATTTTCATGCTTTTTGAATTCTGGGTTATTGGTTAGTTAATGTGGCATTACTAGGCTAATATACCTTTAACGTTGTGTTCCTAGGCTATACTAGGAATGTGTTGATTGGCTCTTACAATCATGTGATTGCCTTTTAAACTTGTGTAGTTGGATGTCTCTTGATACTTGTTTTTTATCTGAAGAAGTTTGCAGATCCTGCAAACGAAAAGCACTTAATAATAAAATGCTTCAACTCACTGCAAGGACTTCTCCATTTTTTGTTTTTCTAGTTTGTTTTGGTGACATTTTTTATCCAGTTTGTGTTGATTTCTATTTTGTTTTATTTATTTTATTTTACATTTGTTGACCAGGCTAGTCTAACTGGATATATGTCCATTTTCAGTAGAGGCCCGGGAAGAAAAGCTCCACTACAACATTATTCTAAAATTGTAACCAAAAAATACTACAAAGGAGTAACATATTTTAAAAATTAAATTTGATATAGTGACTAATAAAAAAAATGAAATATTTATTGCATAAGAGAATATAAAATTACATGTTTATAACAGGATTTACATGTGTAAAGGCAATATTAGAAAGTTGAAAAAAAAGATAAAGACAGGTTTAAATTTTTTTTTTTTTTTTTTTTTTTTTTTGTTATCTTCTTCCAGGGATGCATGCAATTGTGCATGTGAAGATGGTGGAATGAGGAGGAGAAAAAAGAGAGAAAAAAAATTTAGACAGGATTAGTACAGGGGCAAAGCCATTGTAAAGATAGGTAGATTCTTAGTTGCTTTTTGAAAAGTGGTGTGGATTCCAGGGATGTTAGTTTGGTAGGAAGCTTGTTCCAAGAATTTTCAATGCTGTTATTGAAAAGACAGTTTCCAGATTTGTTGTTAGATTTAAGGGTAGCTAGTAGTGACTTATTAGCTGAGCATAGGGTTGTTAGGTTTTTATAAGGGCTAATCAGGGTAGAGAGTATGGGTGTATTTGTAGGATGATACAGGATCTTGTGGGTAATAGTTAGTTGTTGGAGAAGAATTTGGTTTTACAGTTCCAGCCATCCTAGTTTTTTCAGATTTTGGCAATGGTGAGTATGGAATGGGGAACCAGTTGCAAATCTGGCAATGTTATTATAGGAGGTGGCCAGTTTTTTAGGTTATTTTTGGATAGGTTAGTGTAGATAGGTGAGGCATATAGAAGAGTGGAAATTAGGTGAGTGTGGGTGATAGTAGTCCTGGCAGAGGGAGTAAGGAAAGTTTTTAGTCTATAAAGCAAACCAAGTTTTCTATTAAGTGATTTGATAGTTAAGTTTATGTGTGGGTCAAAACTAAGATTATTATCAATTGTTGCACCTAAAAGCTTGGTTGTGGTATCAGGTACTATTACAGTGCCATTATTTGATGTTACTGAGAAGTAGATAGGGGGAGACTTTTGAGTAGGGGTAAAAAGTAGGAGTTTGGTTTTCTTAGGGTTTAGGAGGAGACAGCATCTGGAGAACCAGTCTTCTGCTAAGTTGAATACTTTTTGAGTGCTAGACTGTAGTTCAGCCTGAGAGGCTACAGTACAGATTAATGTAGAGTCATCGGCGTATTGTATACAGGTGGTTTGAGGGAGAGATTAATTCAGATTATTGATAAATATAGAAAAAAGGAGGGGTCCAAGAATAGAACCTTGTGGGACTCCTAGGGAGATAGGGAGGTGAGTTGATAGGTTATTGTTCCAGAGTACTGCTTGTTGTCTGTTTTCTAGATATGACTTAAACCATTTGATGGTTAAAGTGTCTCCTAAAAGTGATTTAAGGGTGTCTAACATTAGGAGGTGATTCACCATATCGAAGGCTTTGGAGAGGTCTAAAAATAGAGCTGAGGAAAGCAAGTTGTTATTGTGATTCTTATTAATACTGTCTATAAAGGATAGTAGTGTGGTAGTGGTACTATGAAATGGTCTAAAGCTGTGTTGGCAATCAGATAAAAGATTATTTAGTAGGAGATGATCAAAGTG